>NW_027287283.1:1222500-1822500 GCF_022747635.1 Hetaerina americana | reverse complement strand
AAGGAGGGGTGATGGTGCGTGCGTCTAATTCCCCGTATCAAACGCAGCAACAACAAGATGAAAAACAAGTCATAGGATGGGAGGGCCGCGATGGGGATGGGGGTGGGGGAGTGTTTGGGGATGGTGGGGGGGTGGATGAGTAGGGGAAGTGAGAGAAGAAACAGATTATGGAAAGTAGGCGGCCTGGGAAATATTTCGGAGGCGCAGCATTTCTGTTCCATCGATTCGCAACGAGGGAGGTGGGGTGGGAGAGAGGGAGAGAGATGCGAGTGGCAGAAAGAATGATGATCTGTGGGAATTCGCAAAGGAAAAATTCAGGGCGCTGCGCGAAGACCGTTGGTATATGATACCTGCATTTTCCGCGCGTCGCGAAGTGATATACTATTATATTTACGCGCGCCATACTATAGCCGATGCAGGTTTCAATGTCCAAACCTATGTAATGAATCGGGAAACCTGCAGCTAGGTTCAAAATGTGCGTTACAAGAATATGCGTTCAAATAATAACACGAAGCTAAATGGCGCCATGAACATTAAAAGCAATCCCGTGAGATATCACACAGAGGGGAAATATAGTAATTTCAACCCATTCATAAGCAAGACTATGACGAGGAAATCGACCGAAGATGAGAGCTATATGAGAGTAATTTTTTCCCCTTCGCACAGTCCGTAACGAGTGGAAATATCTTGTACTAAAATTTTTAATCTGTACGGAGCATCACTTGTCACTAATGAACCTAATGTCTCATGGATGATGATATTACAACCCTCTACCGCATGCTCTTGTGTTGGATGTGGGTGACCAGAGTCACCCTGAATTGAATCCAATATCTTTCGTCGAGAGTCGAACGCAGTGTCCATCAGATTACTACACAAAGGGAAGCAGCCTTAAAAAGGTCTTAAAAATAATTTCAACGTAGCATGAGTCAGGTTTGGCATAGGCGAGGGAAGGCATTAGAAAACTGTCCATCTCTGTCTTCAGAGGTAAATAGTTTCCGTGGCCTAAATACGACAAATGTATTCGGCGAGTCTCCGAGAACCAACTCCACACCCGAGGACTGAAGGACGGTTGCCTTTCAATGCACGAGCTCAGGAACTCGAATTAGATTTGAAACTCAATAGTCGTATCGTTCCTAAGGAACAATATCTTCGAATTACAGTCCATCATTAAGGGTGTCTCTGCTTTCACGTCAGTCAATAGGAACACGTTTTTTATTGAAGATTTGTTTTTAATCCACTATGAAAAAGTGAATTTTACCTTTGGCCCTCAAAATGGGATATTAAATTTACTCTTCACACTCTTCTTTCGTCTGTTTCGGCGTATTGCAAACGACATCCATTGATTGCGATGTTGTTGTGGAATCCGTTAATTCGTGGCGCTTGAATGCGAAAGACGCGTTCGCTCCCGCCTCTAGTTGGGAAACGTAACATACTGCAAATTTGAGAAATGGACGCGTTTCATCCTTATTGCTTCGTTTGAAGCTCTCGAGTCGCAATGCTCTGTCTATTAAGATGAGTTCTTTGAGTTCAACTCTTGCATTCGGTGCGAGCCACAAGGGCGGCAATGCACAGAGGGAAGCTACGCCGCCCTCGGCCGCCCCTCGCCGCCCTTGGACGTGTGATTACATGCTCCACGGGGAGCCGGCCTTTAGAATGTCGACGGGCATCCCTCGCGCCCTTAGAAACCGGCCCACGGGTTGACGATTTCCACGTGAGTTTCGGCATTCCGGTCGACAAACGTAATCATTGAAGGTGGAGTGATGCCCAATGCCGCTGCTCACTGATCGAACCTCGAGTGGGAAGCGAATATTTTCCCACGCCACTAGTCGGGGTCAAATCCCGGTCCTGATGAATTTTTCGGCGGCCCTCCTAACCTAACTTGGGTCCCGCTCGAAGGGGTCACTCCGGGGGCAGTGCTCCCGTCTTTTGAAAGGGACATGCTGGCGACTTCCGTTGAGATATATGCCGATTCCGTTGCTGGGCTTCTCTCCACCCACACACGCTTCACTCCCAAACACTCCCACCCATCCCCAATCACCACTGAAATTCCAATGATTCCCACTCATGGTCAACACTCGAACGAAAGAAACGATTCGATCAATTCGGTGAGGATCGATTCCCTTAATATCACCCTCTTGAAATAATGGGGAGGGTAAACAGTTTAAAAGTTATATTAATGGATTTGAAAGGAAAAGAATTGAACGACTTCGATTTAGAACCGTACCTGTTTTTGAGGCAAAATAGGTATGTCGACGTTTTTCTCCGTTGTACTTTCAATATCGGCGATATTTTCACCTTAATCGGGTGGAATTGAAATGTATTCGGATATGAAGTGGATCTTACAGGATTGAATAGTGGAAAGTGGACCGGATGGACCGTTTCAGAATAACAAGTCGAATCGTATCGAAATCCAACCGATGGTTCATCCTTCCCACATTCCCTTAAAATCATATCAACACACACACACCAAAATGATCCACCTATCCCTAACATCGTAAACATCTCCAGACATTGATCGTCCCTCCTTATAGCCACTATTACGAGCAGGGGTACAGTGAATCAATATTAATCGACAAAATCGAGAGAATGGAATGGATTTGCACTGAAATCTCTTCCCACCGTAAATCTGAACGCTCAAAATAATCTCTCAGTAAATCTCGTCCCTCCCATTAATGGAGTGAATTTGGATCACAAGACATAGATTGCGATTGCGATTTTGAACACTTCGATACACGCCACGACCGATTCATTCTTTTCTCTCGCAGTTACAGTCACGCTCAGCATCCCAGAGTATGTTGTTCCCCAAATTCCCGAGTGCATTGCTTCTTTCTGGTTAAGTTGTGCGCCAAAAAAAGTGTTAAACACTGGATTTCTTATTCATCAATTACTCCATACCCAATTAGGCGGGCCCTGGATCCGCCTACGGAGATTGGAAAAACTACTAAGAAAAAAGGGGGAGGATGGTAACGCATTTGCCCATTGCAAGCAAGCAGCAATACCAAGAAGTGAAACCTTTACTCACGCTCTTAATCGTTTGCAACCGTGGGAATTCTATAGACACTTTGTGGCCGAGACGCTGTTGAGGTTTACTTCTTTAATTTAATCCTGAGAATATTCATCGCGCAATTTAAATGCACATGGGGCGGACAGGGAGAGGGGGGAGGGGGCATAATTGACGCCGGAGGAAAACGGTCGCGGATGCTGACAGATAGATCTAAATATATACAATTCTAAGGATCCGATTAAGAGTGACGCAACTTGAGGCAGCGGGCTGTGGCGATTGGACTTCCCACAGTCGAACATACCCGTACGCTGCTCCCTCTTTGATTTTCCCACCGAAATCGGTACAAAAGAATACATTTCCGGTTAATCGAGCTATTGGATGTTTTACGCCGATTTCTCGTTGAATGTGAACGAAACTGGCAATCGCACAGGCATTTGTCATGAATCAGAATATTTTAAAAAATACCATCGTGTGAGGAGTAACACGTCACGCGAATGGCTAAAAACAGATGTTTCCCTCATGAATTGTGACTGATTCAACGCCGTAGTACTTTTCATATTGAAAATAGTTTTAACTGGATCATTATTCCCACATTTTCTAAATTTCCACCAATAGGAGTCAGTTTGGGGCTTGGTTTCTATGCTACGGCGTCATCAGAAAGCGAATTAATTCTGCTTACGAACCAGAAAATCCTTCTTTTCATAATGAAGCGGTGGTCAAGAACTAAAAAAAGTATCCTTAGGATTTGAATATAATTTGAATATTTTAATTATAATTATGTAAATTTCCCATCACAGTCAGTTTTTTAAGCACAAGTATTGATGCTTTTGATAGCAATAATTTTAAATACTTAATTTTTATATTCGGTCAAAATGTTGTAACCAATCACTGGTATTCTTAAGACACTCCAACCAACTCCTTACCTTTAGATTTTCCCATGGCTGACATTCAATTTAACCGTAAATAGCAGCAGGAATGCCCACTTCCTCAGCACAGCCACGGAAGCCAGATTCGACCTCTCGGCCCCTGGGTGACACGCAGAACGTGACGATGTCCAACTAATATTATATAAGGCGTGTACTAGCGATACTAGACGTGTGTATCCTGTTCAAGCAGGAAGCGACTTTTTCAATTATAAATAAAATCATTTCCTATCGATCGAGCAGTTTTTCGTTCTCTAGTCAGCCGTACGTATATTGAATTACACATTAAATGAGTCAACATGCCTCAACGGGCGAACCCGAATTATTAATTCAACTGAACATGTGTGTGTACTGAAGGGAATTGCACATTGTAAAATTAATTTTGGCGAAAATCTACCCCATACCACCGAGTCCAAGTTGGAGTGTGAAGGGAGAAGACAGCGGGCCCGAAATTTGCACTGGCTTCTCTATTATGGTGATTTAATTCGATTCTCACAATTGCTATTCGCGTAAGGGCAATAACTCCTCGGAGTGAGTCATTGACGACAGGTGCAGGATGATATGTAGGTTGCTGAATGCTGATTAACTAATCATCGCAATTGAATGAAATAATGTAGGGAAAGAGAAATAAAAATGAAGAAGCGAAAGGCTCTATAGCTGGGACCCAATGACGAAGGCGTAAGTAAAAAGCTGAAAGCTTCGCTTCGCTCCACACTTGAAGGGAAACTCGACCACATTACCTGAGGGCGTGGTGTGGATGAAAGAAACGTTCCCACGGCCTGATGGCGCAAAATATGGTTCAAATTCTTCCCGCTTCGTTCTCTTAATTTAATTATGAATGTGAAAGTAGAGAAAAATACCCTTGAAAGAGAGAGTGAGTCAAAGACGAGAATTTCTACATGGCTCTATATCAACGGGCGAACCGTTGATGTGGCGCGAATTTTATGTGCAAGATTGGCAGTTAAAAAACTCGAAAATGTTCACACGTTAAACTGTTTCATTTATTCCACCGTTGCCGCGAGCTGATGAATTAGACGGAAGAGCGAACGTGAGGCATACGAAATGGATATGTCCCCTTTTTCTCTCTCAACGCGAACTGACGGAAAGTGAACGGCTCTAAATAATTGAACCAAGAATCGGACAGTTTATATGAGACAAAAAAATAAATGCATGACGGTAAAAAGCATTGACTTAACACTAGTTGGGGGAAATATAATTACAGAATTCATTTCAGCACTACTTTTCAACAATATGCACCATTAAAAGTAGTATTTGTGCATAAAAATAGTGAACTCTCTCATTCAATACTTATTCATATAGGATAGCTAATGACTACTAAAGTGAAAGGAATAATTTTTAGCTGATATCAATGAAGAGGCCTCGCATTAATTTTTCTTTAAATGCCAACGTAACACTTGAAAGAACATTGTTCGATATCATGGCTGTTACACCGTATTAGCTGTTGGATTCCACTTTGTTTGTATCTGAATCAGATTATAAGCTCTAGCACAAATCTCTTATAAGCTCGAACACACTGCAGAGGCAACGGATCGTGTGCTGCTGGGCTCTTCTAACGCACACAGAGATAAAATTTGTTGGAAACAGAAGGATAATCGCTTCAAAAGATGGAGCAGAAATCTAATGTGGTCTTCGTTCCAAGAGTTTCCCACAGATTTCGCAATTTCCATCTCAGCATCGCTAAACCTGTGGACATTATGGAAATTACACGCGGAAATATATCCATGGAAACTCGTTAGAAAAGATTAGACATAATTTCTTGACGACTTCAAATGGTGAATGGGAAAAACATTCCTGAATTCGTTACCTTAAATATACCCTTCAACATAGCAAACGGTACAATCATTAGATTCTCGAAAGATAACGAATAGTGAGCATAGAGATCTCAAGATTCGAAAAGTTTTTTTTTGAAGGAGTCAATCTATATTCAAGGTCATCAACATGGATTTCTTCGATTTTTGCCGGCCAAAGATTTCAGTAAAATAATACAAAAGAATTAAATCCATTTCTGGCAGATTCCCGGATACGCGGCATGAAATATTGGTTAATTTTCGTACAAGGCATGTCATGGCCGGAGCAATTAATGATAAATTCTTAACACGCACTCTGACCTTCGAGGCGGTGGAATTCTCGTGACCTTTAGCAATAGCGAATCACCGCATGTACCAAGGAAAGCGGCTCACCACCGTCTAAGTTGAATTCTTTCGAAAAACAAGACGTAACGGTGCTTGTAAGGAAGTTGAAGGTGAAAAGTAAACATGGAAACCAAAGGTTCCTTATAATTAAGAAATCAACGTCATGATTCTGAATTAGCATATAATTTCACTATGTCCGCAACATTCATTACATAATATGTTCTCTTCACCATACAGCAATGGACATGATGAGTTCCAGTCATGGATATGCACGTGAAATGAGCCGTTAAACTCCTGGCATAATTAAATTTAGCGAGCCAACAAGACGACCACAAGAATAATTTTCCCTTGTCAACAATGTCAATGTTAACACCAACTGGCTAGTTCAAAAAGCCAACGAATGAACTTTTAATATATATATGGTCGGTATTAAATTCATGTGGTTTCGTTAGTTGTTCACGAGGTCATTACAGTGTAGTATTACCCAAATTGAGAATTAATGAATATATCTAAAAGCACAATTACCACCAATATTACCATAGTAGTATTCAAATAATGGGTACATTGAACACCAACAATCATTTGGTATCATTCAAAGAATACGGGGAAAATCAAAATGTATGTTCCTCCTATTTACCTGTATCACGTGGCTGCATTCCTTCCTGAGATGAAGAATTATACCCAGCACGCGGGAAATATATATTATTGAAACCAACCCACAAGCCTCTCGAAGTAGATCTAGAAATGAATGCCGAGTGACGAATACACGTAAAATATAGGCTTAGATTACCGAAGAACGAGGAAACCCACGAGGGAGAGGAAGGAGAAAGTCATACGGCCCCCATTAATTGCATAGCTAGGCGTACATTTTAAGGGTGAAGAAGGATGACGATCTACTAGGGCTAGGGAGGGAGGTCGTCTACGGGGGACACCGTCACAGATTCGCCGAACGTGACTGTCTCATGCCACCCCCGATTGTGCAAAAATCGCGGACGGAATGCAAACATCTTTCCCTCCGATCGGGGGGCATGTAAGGAGAGGGGGGTAGAGCGGACGGGAGGGGGAGTAGGCAGAGGGTGCTGGCGCCAAAAAACACCCACGACGCCCGTGATTACATTAGTCAGTGTAATGACGTAGCCGGAGAAAACTTATAACGCCGCGGCGGCAAATGGGGGAGGGGGGTTGGTTGAGAGGATGATCTGTGAAGCAGCGAAAGGAAAGACACAAGAAAGGTGGAAGGTGGAGTGAGAGAGAGAGAGAGGGAGAACCAGGGGAGCGAAGAGGAGGAAACGATAAGGGAGGATGAGGAGGAGACGAGAGGAGTGTTTTGGTGGGGAGCCCCGTCCTTGAGGCTCCGGACTCTAGTTCCGGCTTCATCTCCCACTCCTCACCCCCGCCCAAAACTCCCCCGCTCGCAAGACGTTGAACCCTCTCTCCTCCCTCGGCAGAGAGAGAGAGAGAAGAGGGCCGTGGACGAGGAGGCGGCCCCCTCAATTCCCCGTGATCCCTCCACTGTAAGCTCACCCCCCCCCCCACATCAATCCCCAGCCCCGTGCCCCCCCTCCCTCCAAATCTCTCCCCGAGAATGGGAAATAAAAAAAAAGAAAAAAAAGATCAACCCCGGAAAAATATTTCCGAGAAAAAAATGTATAAAAGGAAAAAAAGAAATCAACTCCTCGCCCCCCGCTCCACCTCCTCCGGTCCGGCCGGAGAGCGTGGCGATCTGGGGGCATGGAATGCGGCGCGGCCCCGCCCCCGTTGACTCCTCCGCCCACTCCGGCCGTCCCTCGCCTCTCCCGCCCCAAACCACCTGATCCTTCCTCCCTCCACCCCCGCGAGGGGCCCCCCAACCCACGACCCCCTTGGCACCCATCCGCCCTCCTCTCACCAACCAGTCATCATTTGGCACTTTTCTGTGGACCCGAATCCATTTTAACTCCATTCCTCTTTCCCCTTCCATCTCCCTCGACACTTCTCAACTCCCATAGAGCAAGCAGTACGCTCTCGTTCCTTTATTCTCTCTCCCGGCCTCTTTCCATCTTCCTTTCCTTCTCCAAACTCTCTCCGTCCCTCTCTCTCTCTCTCTCTCTCTCTCTCTCTCTCTCTCTCTCTCTCTCTCTCTCTCTCTCTTCTCTCTCCGCATGGTTACCCGTTCTAAACCCAATTGCTCCCTACGTTATGTGTTCGCCCCCAACCCGCGCTCGCTCGACTTTATCAGGGCGTTAGCTGGTTTGCCGTCTCTGCCGTTACGGTCTTGAGTTCGAGCGCGTTCGCCAGGAAACCCTTCCACTCCCTTCCCTCCTCCTTTACCCCCCTCACCCCGCGAGATAATCCGCACGTGAAAGGAATTGCCGGGCGTGTATATCAGGCGATGAATAAGTCCGCAGCGGACGCCGAGCAGAGGGAGCCTTGCTTGGGTGGGAAGTCCGCTCAGCAAATCCCATTTTTTTACGACGAGCCGACCTTTTTTTTTTCATCCCATTGCGTAAAAAAAGAAGGAAATTGTGCGGAAGCCCTTCATATCTGAGAGTTGTCAAAAAGGAATCCATAACCCATCCAAAATCGCGTCGTATTGATAAAAATTGTGGATTATCCATGCAAAATCTTTAAAAACCACTTCTCACTGGTCAATCGATAAGGCTAACGAGGAGGTTTACGGCTTATTTTTCACTTGCACGCTTGATAAAATATTCAAGATACACAAAGCATGAAAAATGTAGGCTAAGCTGCATACCCGTCAGCTGCAAGTGCTTCACCCCGTCTTGATCTCCCCATTAATTGATGCGAGAAACTGGAATCATTCCCAGGCAAAATTTAAACCAGTGTCAGAAATTTAAGAAAAATGATCCGAGATCCGCATCACACATGCCTCGAAGCAAGAGAGGCTTCAAATAATTCTATATCAGACTAACTATTACAATAAATATTTTGGAGCATGTGTCATGATGAATTATAATTTAATGCCAGCCCGCAAATGACGACCAACACTGAGGGCCCATCGGTTGCCGATCTCCACCTAATACCCTGGTCTCTTTCCTTCCATATCAATTATTGCCCGCGCCATAACTCACTCCAGAATCTCTCAGATACCCCATGTTTGTTTGGTATTTTTTCGTGAACCTTACTTGGGCCTCATCTCAGTCGTCATTATAGTCGCCATGACGACGGGTTGAATGCAAGAAAAAAGAAGTCCCCCAGGCCTCAATTTCGACCATATTAAGTCGTTTGCCTGTCTTGGTTGTTAGTTTCTCCAATTTTTTTTACCCTCTCCAACTTCTATTTCCTCTTCCCATTCCATCCTCGTGGTACCTCCCCCTACCTTCGCCACCACCCACTCCCGCTGCCGCCGCCTCTCTCCCCACTCCATCGGCTTTATGGTTTGCCGCTGCGACGCTGGATCAATTTATGCGTATGACGCACATAGCTGATGGAATTTATGTAATAACGTATTCCATTCATCAATAATCCTGGAGGAAATACCACAACGTTTCACACGGTCCAGTACAACAGTTTTTTTCATAGTTAATATCCAGCCATTGAATTTATTAATTCACAACAAGTACTCGCACTAACCCGTGCCTTTCCATTGTGTTGTATCCCACGGAGTTCAGTTTCTCTGTATCTAGTGATATAGTTTGAGATTATCTCAGCAATGATGGCTCATCCATTATTATTTTTTAATGTAAACAGAAACTCCATGGACTTCCGCTAAGTAACGGCTGAAATTTGAACATAAAGAAATATGAAATATATAAGTCGTAAGTTTTCAGTCTCATCACACCCTTTCAACTATATTTTGTGGAATGGAAGTAAGTTCATGAAATTGAAATATTTAAATTTGGCTTTTAATTTGAGATATACGGGACACGATCTCACTGACAAGGGTAAACATGACATCTCTTGAATGAGGGACCCCTGGGACCGAGATTGGTAATTTTGTTGCATCATCAGCCAAAATGTCATCACCAACAGACCCCTATAGTATTGCCACAGACTATAACATTTCTCATGCAAATCGGCGGAAAAGCTTCATACGGTAGGAGCGACAGTACAATTGCCAGAAAAGGGATAGGAATTCACTCTTTTCCACTCTGAGATTTTTCCAATTAAGTTCCAAATAGTTTGCTATGACTTCATACATTTTTTGAACGATGATGAGAACTTTGGGTAAAATATTAGGCAACCTCAATGCATAATTGTGGTAGGATTGTAAATAGCTGGAGAGAGTAGCTTAACTGATAGTTTTGCCTAACATGCTCTTACAGGTTCGGCGCGCGTGCAATAAGAAATAAAGCCTTAAAGCTGTTGCGTTCGGAAATAAAATGATAGTATCCTAATATTTAGCGTAACTGAATTGTTTGAAGAAAAGTTTTAGTTCTTTTAAGTTTTGACTGTGGCAAAGTTAAAGCAGTTCGTTCATCCATACTTTCATTCAAATGAACGATGGATAAATAAAAAAACCGCCAATACTGTTTTTATGCTTGATAACAGTCCTAGATATTCACATAATTAACGTGTCTGAACAATACTAGGTCATACCCTACGAAAATTAGTTAATATTAGCGAAGAGATTAAGATTCCTGAAGGGTAGATAACTATCGTCTAACAATGTGATAGTTAAAGGGTTAAAGCCAGGAGATGGCACATTATACTGATATTGGCTCCTCGGTACCAATATCTAGGGGAATAGTTCGGTACCTAGGTACTAGTTCCAGCCCATAATTACAACATGTATAAATTACAGAAAAAAGATCTCAGGAGTCATAAAATTAATAATGATGCCTCAATTTACCACCTTAAGATTCTGTCCTCAAATTTATGAGTGTCATTTAAGAATGGCTAGTGAAGCAATATTTTCGTGCTCGGATGCCAAATTGAGAACAAAAACTCTTCAAAACGTACCTATTGTCGTAAAACACTGATATGACAAACAGCTATAGAGCAAAAGAGCATTCCTACTTTCTTTAATGAGAGGATCATTTTGAACTTATTAGACCGTTTCATTCCGTCTCAAGAGATGACTATTTAGTCCTTCGTCCCTTCGCACCTCTTCAAAATCCCATCTCGAAAAAAACGTCTTATTCCCAATTTGTAAAGGCGTTCGTAAAAGTCTCTCTTTGTTTCGGACGTAAGGGCTGCTGACCGATGACGCTCCTCCGTCGAAACCGGTCCCTTTTATTTATTGCCGTCTTTGTCTTAAATTCACTGGAGGCGTTTCTGAACAGAACTTTATTTCAATTGAATAATAAAATTACTTCCCGCAACGCCCACGCAAAAAGGGTTCCTGTTTCCCCAGCTTTAATTAGGGGTCATTCGGCTATTACGTCACCAGAAGATGAGAGTGTTGCGGGGGGATCCGGGGGGGGGGGGGGGGTTCGGAGGGAAGGAAGTCGCTCCTCGACTCGAGGCGACAATGAGAGCAGGGCGACGGCGCTCAGTAGGCGAGACGTTACGCCCAAAATCGATAAATGTTCCGGTCGTTTTTTATAAGTAGTGACCTTTAAAACGTCTACCTGACGCAACTTCTGTATCACCACCGGTTGCGGATCTAGAAAACCTTTAAAAGTGGGGGAGAAAATGATCGTATGTGGACAAAAATTATTTTATAACCTTTCCCCCGGCAAAGAAAGTTGAAATCCATGTTACGAGAAATTAATTTTGAAACGATGTCGCACTGCTCATATTTATAGGAAACAACGCACTATTTAGCAGGTAATTTCACGTTCGGAGGACACAAGGTATTTAAAATCAGTTTCGAGTGTAATCTCGGTTCATGATATTCATTTCAAATATCATGAACCGAGTCATCTTTCATTTCTACACTTACACAGGATTTGAGAAATAGAAAAACACTATCTAAAACAAAACATCTCCGATACCCGTTTATTAGGTATTAAATCATGGAGACTAAATAATTATTGCCAAACATGAAAATTTCAATACGAGTCCCTCGCTACTGAAAAGTTACTATCACACCCATCGCGTATCCTCTTGGGTTGGTCAATTTATTCTACCGCAAAGCTCCTTCATATCTTTGGTGAACATCTACCCTTTGCCATCACTTCAAAGGCGATTCTAAATAAGTTTCCATAAAACGCAGGCATTTTCTTTGAAGCAGAAAATAGATTTCTAAGTTACTAAGAAGATTTTTAAATCAGCCTACCAGCGTTTAGAAGCTCACAACCATATGTAGCAACAATTTATTCCTTTTGGCGATGCTATAGTCAAAGGACAAATTCCATAATTTCACTTCTTTCCCAGATAAGCAAGTCCCCTCCTTTCTTAGGACATAAGTTTCCTTTTTGATGATTTCAATATTTTATACTTTCCTATAGGCATGCACCTGCGTGGTAGGTGTCCACCGAGAAGTTTATTTTAAACCTTTTCTTTCAACATATTCCTTTGCTGGAATGTATTATCTTCTCGCAAATTATGGATATTTTTAAAAATGTTCTCGTTCAGTTGCATCTCACATTATGCCTAGCACATGACCCGTTTTGGGAACTACATTTTTTGGTTTATCATCCCGTTGATACTTATGCTCCCCATACTGATGCCAACCTCTTTCCCTCTCGCCATTCTATTTTATCTGCATCATAAGATATCGGAATGGTGCCCGGACGATCCTTTGCACCTTTTGGCTTCATGCCTGCCTCCAACCATTCCACCCGCTACAGCACCCCCCCCGCCCCCCTTCGCTCGCCCAACGCCCCACGGCCCGGCTCCTCACTCTCCCATTCCACTCCCTTCTCACACCACGCCCCTTCCTTCCCCTCACGATCCCCTCCTCCTCCCACCCTCCCCCTCATGACTTCGGGCTCTGGACGGGGGCGAGAGGGAAGGCATGATATACGACCGACGTCTGGGGTGACCGCAGAAATACAAGGTGCTAACAATAATTGTCCCGTCATTTTTTTCTCCCTATTTTTTCACCCTCCCACTTTTCGTGGGTCTCAACCAAATGAGGCTCCCCACCCTCGACCTTCTCGCCTCATCCCCACACATCGCCGCCCTCGCGCTGACACTAGGGCGGGTGGGACGCAAGAGATTTCGGGTCGTGTGGGAGACTTGAACGGCCGGGGCCTCCGTGACGCGTGCTCCCTCGCAGGTGAGGCGTTGAAGGGGCGATGGCTCGGTGAGGGTGTGGGTGAAATGCTCCGGCGTCCGCCGTGGGGATGCTTCTCATGTTGCGGTAGTGATGCTCGAAGGATATTGAAGATATCTTTCCGCCGCAACATTGCCGCTACGCCGTTCGGCAATGCGAGCACAACGGAAGCAGCGCTAGTCGTTAAACGGATGCCTCGTCAATTTCTACCGATTGCATTGTTTTCTCATCATTTTCCGTAACTGAAGAGGTGCAATCTCACGAAAAGAAATGGGTGCTGTTTGCCATCAAACTGATTAGGAACTTATTCATGGTAAAGTATCACAATTTATATTTTCAGGCTATAATTTTATTTCGCTGACAATGGTTTCGACAGCTTGCGTCATTATCAATGTTTTAGTATGCATATCCCGAATTTTCACCAAACGGTGCAGAAATTTTCATACATTCTTAGGAATTCTTTATTCGTGCAAACTGGAAAATGTCACGCTCGAAAAAATCATTTGCCTAAACAGGGATACCTTGATATTCTGTCGCGAGGTTTTCCACATTTGCCGGCCGATACACGTTTCGCAGGCAGTTTATATATCTTGCTAATTTACCTGACAAGTGTAAAACTAACCTTTATGTTAAAAAATTAACGTTTTGCCATTGAAGATAAATTGCATAAATTTTACCTTTTAGTATAAAGTATGCAACAAGATTTTTAGAAAGTTAAAACACGATAATCCATCAAATAACAGCAAATTTGAGATAAATAAATAAACCATAAGGTACAATTTCATGAAGTTTGCACGCAGGCCGTAATTTAGTGGCAGAAAATAAAAGTGTACGCGAGTGTAATAATATATGATACACACACCGGGATTTATTATTACCAGGAGGGGGGAATTTGTGTGAATGAATTTTTCCTCCTCGCGCTTCCTTGTTCCACTAACATCACTTACGACGCCGCCTAACTCCTAGTTGTTTCAATTTTCTAATTCATCAGTGCTAAGCGTTTATGATGCTGCGAACTGACCCGAAGATACAAAATTCACGTAGGAGTTTAAAGGAACCCTCAAGACATTTCACGACGCATAGCCAATAAATTTTTTTCACCGAGGTATGAGTGTATAACGCGATGTAAACAGAAAAAGGTGAGAAATGGAGAGGGGCAAAAGAGAGAGAGAGAGAGAAAAACATATATAAGGAGAGACCTGGAGGGGGAGACGGACCGAAAGGAGGGATTTCCCCCAATAGGCTCGCTTTCTTGGAGGAAAAGATCTCGGCGGGCGGCGTCATTCAGTTTTTTTTTGTGAGACGGTTTCTTCTTCCCAAAGAGTAAGGAGGCGGAGGGAACTTAAAGGGTGAAAAGTGGTCTCGATTGCCTTTTGTTTCCCTAAACCTCTCAATCGTTACGTTCGTAATCCCCTAAATTACTTTTTTTCTCTCCCCGGGACTTTGTGTATGTTTTGTCTCGTTTCCCGGAGCGGCCCCTTCCCATGGAGTCCGTCCCCCTCGTCCCACCAACATAAACGTTGGTGTCCGAAGAAATTGGGTCTTTACGCGCCAAATGGGACGTGTGGGGCGACATTTCGAAGGATTTATATTTCGGTGGAGGGGAGAGGAGGACTGGATGACTCCGTCCTCCCTCGTGCCCTACTCCCACCCCCTCTGCTCCCCTTTCTTTCCGTCCCCACCACAGTTCCTCCTCGGTCCCTCCCCCTCGTCGAATTGGAAAGATTTAGGAAGGACGGGAATCCTTTTTCAGGAACAGGTTGGGTGAGAACAAATAGCGGTGGCAATAAATGGCCCACTATAATCACGAAACGGTCCACCTCCCCCTCTTCTCCAGACTTTTATGATGGTTTGAAGTGTTGGTGAATATATTCGCCCGGACGGCCAAACATTATTACAATGTCCGCCTAATATGTGGGCAAACAGAGTGAGCAAAACGTGTTTATGGCCATCCCCGAATTGTGTGAGTGCTTTAAAACAGGAATGAATGTATCAATCCTGAGCCACGGCATGCGCTAAATCGATTTATTTCACTGTTTTTACAAGGCATTTATTTAGTGAGCTTAGGTAGTCCCAATTTATTCTGATGAATAACACACATATATGCTCTGATTAAATGCTAGATGATTTCTCCGTGAAATAATTAATAGAAACTAGGATGGGAACAGACTGTGGCAATGCATAAAATCACCATCAATTTATTTATGGAAGCGAAAAATATGTAGGCAGTTTCTGAATATAGTTTAAGAATGTAACTAGTCTCATTTCTTAGTTTAAATAAACCGGCGAAGTTTGTGGGGTTGAGAAATGCAGAGGGACTTTGCGCTAATATTTTTATAAAAAGTTACATGAGAATACATATCGTCCAAGCATACTTACCATACTCAGTTACTTTGGTGAAATAAGTTTTCGTAATTATCATTTAGTAGTTATCTTAATTTTCAATAGAGCTGCGAAATAAGAGGTGATTATAGGTATAGGAGGTATATTCAAGTTAAGCTTAAGAGTCAATAAGCGTTGGAATTTAAACATTCGCAACAGCTGAAAATTGTTTTTAAAAACGCTACCCGGTCGTTTCATTTTTTGAGAGAATAGATGACTATTCCTTCGATGAAAAAAAACGGGAATTTATTTCGCATTTATTATTTCAATCCTTCAAATGCAATTGCACACATTTTCTTCTTCCATTGCCCTCGAATGATTAGCCCAGCATAATTCAAATCACTATCTGTCAAGCTTAGATGAATAAATAATTTTCTATATGAAAACACGGCCACATTCTGTGATATTTTACTAACCAAGCTATCTCGAGATTAGTAGAGCCGCTAAGAGATGAGTAAAAACTTAGTACCACAATCTAACCATGATTAAGCCATTCTCCTTATCATTAGGAAGGGAGCGACCGTAAAGAGGTAGTCATATACTTTCAGACAGCAGTCGCGATACTGATGTCAATGTTACCGAGGTCCCGATTAATTACAATAATACACATTATCTTCTTCTCAGATTATCGCTCGGTCAACAGAGCACACCATCAATTTTCCGCAGCAAAAACTCATCTCGTTAGTGTAATCTCGGGTGATAGGTCATCATATCGACTGCTGAGCGTGGGAAAATTCTATGTCGAGGCTTTGAGTACGTCAGGGTGATCATAATTCAAGCATCGATCTTCTTTTCATAAGGAAGAAATATCGATTCCATGAATTAATTTGAATAGGCATAAGCGCGGTCTTTCTTTCAGAAATTAATGTCAAATACATCGATTTAGCCTCAGGATATCAAATTGAAACCATAAAGGAATATGCACTCAGCTTCTGATATTGGCTTATAATATCATTCAGCTTGAGTGCTGCGATACATTGAGAATTAAACGTATTTAATTTTCGCTATGCTGACGCAGTCGTGAAAAATTCTTCCCGTAAATCGTAGTCGAAGTAAGCTGAGGAAATGATAGCTAAAAGCTGCGATGAGTTTACATCACGATAAAATAACACGAATTTGAATTATTGCTGAGGTGGAATGAGGAAGACGAGTTGGTCTGTAAGGATGCGATGTGTTTGCCAATTTAAAGGCATTCATTTGTTTATCTTTCAATTCCATCGTGACAATTGTTAAAGGCTTTTTAACGAATCATCTCTCAAGAAGCCCCAAATAAATTTGCCGCTTCCTCATTCAACATTCCTAGGACGTCTGCGGTGGTTTCACTTCCGACTTGACCGTTTTCGCGAGCCCCATTCCCCGAGATGCAAAAGCGGAGCGAAAAATGCACAATGGAGAATGCGTGACCATCTTCGAACAGTTGGCATGCACTTCGTGCACGAATTTAAGGAGGAAGCTCCCACGGAAGGTGCCTTATTCTCCCAACAATTTCGAACGAGGCAGCCATATTTAAGTTGGCCAGTCAAGCGAAATCGTACTTGGAATGGGCAAACGAAAAGAAATTTTTCAGCGTGTATAATTTGCATATAATGGGGAGAGTTTATTTTTTTGAAAATGAAACGTGATCGTGAATTTAAATAAATCAAGATTAAGGGATGGAATTCAATCTTTTCGTCGCATTTGTACTCCCATTGGCTACCCAAGCGCACACGGGAACGATGAGGAAAGACGATACTTGATTTTGAACACTCTGAATTCAAATTTTGATAAAGCTGCTCCAAAAAGTCGATGGATAAAAATGGTGCATTACATTTTTTATCATCAGATATTTCACTGGGTCCAAATATTGGAAATTTATCAGACCCTGTTCATTATTAACTTTACTGCGGTGGGGATTTTACATCTTGCACTAGGGAATGGAGACACGCAATGCACATTGTCACACGACCTGAATCGTTAGTACTCTTGGCAAATGGGGAAATATATCGACAAATTCTGTTGCTCGAAAATGAGTACACCAAACGTGTATGAATTAATTTCTATAGCCTTTTCCGACAAATACATTTGATTTTTCTCATTTTCAATATCCTTCCGAATAAATATTGAGATTATTATTTTATCATTTCGAACGTAAGGGATATGTAGGTATGGATTTTCAACAATTTCATGCGTAACCGTAGGTAAAATCCCTGATATAAAGGAGACATGAGGTGACGCTGCTTCATAACGTAACTTGCAACCTGATGACGTGCCACGAAAACCAGAAATCACGAGTGAAAAATTTAATCTAGATTTTACACGAGGTTAGAATTTTCGATTCCTGTGAGTTTGTTAAATTACCTCTAACAGTTCTTGCCCTACTACAATTTACTGGAACTTATCAAACATAACACGTTTATTCCTGCCGTAATTTATATCTCCAATCAACTTTGTCCATCATGGTATCCCACAACATCGATCACTGCTGTCAACAATATCAAAGTTCCTTAGTTGTATGTTCAATTGGTCATATCATAATAAGTATTAAAAAGCTCTAATCAGTTTCATTAAAATTAATTTGAATGTAATCAAATTGATCTTTAAATGATATAATACTTACTTAAATCTTAAGTAGTTGTAGCAAAACTTTTCTTTGTGGAAGAGTACTCATAAATGGATCCAATTAAATCCATGCCCCTCCTAGGCCTTCAATATTGCTTCAGGGAAATTAGTGATCCCCGTGCACTGGAAGCTCCATCTAATCTCAAAATGTTCACAGTGTAACTATATTTATTGGTTAAGTATTGAAAGAGGTAAACCCATTTTTGTAATGTGTCCAACTATGCCAATCTGTCTTCAATTTTCATCGGTAATCTTCTCAATCAAAGGTTTAAAACAAATTTCAAGTCCATTTAAAATATAATTTGCTCCAACATTGTCAGCTCTGAACTGCTTTATCTGGTATTCTTGGCATGCCATCTCAACCTACTATCAGCCACTCTTTTACTCTGAAAGTGCGTTCCTACGGCATCTCTCCCTAAACGCTCAATTTTCTTCCGCTCTCTTCCCTCCTACACTCTTACTTCATCTATCCGTTTTCTTTGCCCTTAAAAACCTTTGCCATCCGATCCCTTCTACATCTCTCCGATTAGTGATTATGGATATTAGAATTAGATTTGATTAGTAGCAGCAGCAGCTGCAAGTATTTTGTTACCATTGTTCTTGTAGATTTTCTTATGCATACTTCTCTTATTCCCTCCCCGGACTACAACCTTAACGTGCTGGAAGGGCTTGTGCGTTCCGATGACCCCTAGAGCTGTGCTGGCGGGAGTGATAATAATTGCTCCTGGTAGGGTCACCCATGCCGGATAGGTCGAAGGTTAGGAGCCAGACGAAAGGTAGTCCACGCAGCGCCTGTTCCTCAGTGAGGCGGCTGCAATGGCGTCTGACCCCAGTGGGGCGGCCAGTAAGTGATGGTGTCACGTTAAAAACACTATTGAGGAAGGCAACGGGAAACCACCTCAATTATCATTCCCAAGATTTAAATGATGGCCACACAGAGATTTTGAGTCCTGGCAACTACGGGGCCCGGCCCAATCGGCCGTGTGTCGTGCCCGAAAGCGGGGGAGGCAAAGCTTCCGCGGTCGTCATCCCACGAAACCTTGCAAGGGAAAACCAGCAGCAGCAGGACAGAAGACACAGGAGAAGAAGACCATAATAGTTAGAAGAGCAACGTGGAATGTTAGGACAATAGTGAGGACAGGGAAATTGGAGAATGTAAAGCGAGAGATGGAAAGGGGAAAAAAAGATATTTTAGGTCCATGCGAGGTGAGATGGAAGGATAGCGGGGATTACTGGAGTGATATTTTTAGAAAAATATACAGCGGGGGGGACGAGAGCCAAAGAGGGGTCGCCAAAGTATTAAATAAAGAGGTAAAAAGAAGCGTAGTCGACATAGAGCAGGTAACGGATAGATTACTACTTATAGAGATAAAAGCAGAACCGACGAATTTGGTTATTATTCAAGTATACATGCCACCGAGCAACCATAAGGACGAAGAGGTCGATAGGATAAAAGATCAGTTAGAGAACATAACTGCGTGTGTTCCTGCAGGGAATCATTTGATAGTGATGGGGGATTGGAATGCGACGGTAGGCGAAGGAAAAGATGGTGATGAGGTGGGGGACTACGGTTTAGGCACGAGGAATGGCCGCGGGGAAAAAGCAGTTGAGTTCTGCAGGAGACATGGGTTAGTCATCACCAACACTTGGGTTAACCACCACAAAAGACGCAGGTATACATGGAAAATGCCAGGTGACTCAGAAAGGTATCAGCTAGATTATATCCTGGATAGACACAGGTTTAGGAACAGTGTGATAAATTCACACAGTTTCCCGGGAGCGGATGCGGACTCTGACCATAATTTAGTTGGTATTAAATGTAGCGTCCGTATCAAAAATATAAGGCAGGGACGGCGAGTTAGAAAATGGAATGTAGAAGCAATAAATGGTTTGAAAAGGAAGGAATAAAAACAGGCGGTAGGGGAAATCATGGAGGATGGTAAAGAGCTAAGTACTATCGAAGAAAAATGGGAAATGATCAAGAAAGGGTCGTCTAAAGCCGCAAAAGACACTATTAGAACCGTTAACGCTAAAAGGACTAGGAAACCATGGATAAGGGTTGGGATGATTACCAAGATGGATGAGCGGCGAAAATGGAAGAATGTAAATACAGAATTTGGGAAAATGAAGTACAAAGAATTAAACAATAAATTGAGGCGGGCAACTAATAAAGCAAAAGAAGCATAGTGGAAGAGGCAGTGCGAGGATATAGAAAGTCTGCAGAGGAAGGGTGAAATCGGTGCGCTGTACAGCAAAGTTACATCTTTATCGGGAAGTAAGAAAGGAAGATCTATGCTAACAGTTAGAGATAAGGCGGGTAAGGTAATAGTTGACGCAGGAAAGATCCAAGAGAGATGGAAGGAGTATATTGAAGAACTGTATAGAAAAGAACTAAGACCAACAAAGTTAGTCATTGAAAAGGAACATGACGTAGAGGAAGATAGCTTAGGTCCAGGCATACTAGACAATGAGATAAAAAGGGCATTAAGGGAGATGAAACTAAATTAGGCCGTTGGGGTGGATAACATTCCCGTGGAACTATTGAAATGTTTAGGAAAATGTGGGAGGAAGAGGCTATATGGGCTGATTCGTAGTATTTATGAGGAAGGAATCTGGCCGGAAGACTTTGTGAGATCAGTTCTAGTTCCTAATCCGAAAATGGTAAAGGCTACATCATGTTAGGACTACAGAACGATAAGTTTGATATTCCACGCAGCTAAAGTTGTTCTCAGGATCATGAGCAAAAGGATAGAGAGTAGGGCAAATGATTACTTAGGGGATGACCAGTTTGGGTTTTGGAAGGTGAGAGGTACGCGTGATGCCATTGCAGTAATGAGATTATTAATCGAAATGAATATAGAACACAACCAGGAGGTATTTGCCTGTTTCGTAGATTTCGAAAAAGCTTTTGATAGAGAGAACTGGGAAAAACTAATGAGTATATTGCAGAAAATAGGAATAGATTGGAGGGAAAGGAGGCTAATCCGCAACTTGTACATGTCTCAGACGGCTCAGGTGCGGGTGGGAAACGGGGAGACCGGATGGGCAGTGTTAGGAAGGGGTGTAAGGCAGGGTTGCCCATTATCACCGTTGCTATTTAACCTGTATGCAGAGGAAATGATCAAAGAGGCATGGGAAGAACTCGAGGTAGGAATGAAAGTGGGCGGGGAATTCGTAAAATCAGTCAGGTTTGATATCGACCAAGCTTTAGTTTGTCAGTCAGCCAAGTGGCTGCAAGCATTGCTGAGTGAATTGGAAATTCAGTGTGACAGGTATGGGATGAAAATCAATACTAACGAAACAATGGTTATGTGATTTTCTAGAAAGAAAAGGCTAAGTTAAACATTAAAATAGGAGGGCACAAACTAGAGCAGGTAGAATAGTTTACGTATCTCGCTACTGTTTTGGACCAACGAGGTCAAAGTAGTAGGGATGTAAGGAGAAGAATTGCGCTAGGCAAAGAGGCTTTCACAAGGATTAGGAAGTTCATGACAGGGAGGTTGAGCAAGGATATTAAAAAAAGACTCAGAAAAACTTTGATATGGAGCGTAGCTATGTACGGTGCGGAAAGGTGGTCATTGAAGCAGGAGGATAGACGTAGACTGGAGGCTTTTGAAATGTGGCTGTGGAGAAGAATGGAGAAGGTGAAATGGACAGAGAAGAAAACAAATGAGGAAGTACTTGGTATGGTGGGCGAAGAGAGGGGTTTTTTGGGAGAAATCCTATGGAGGCAGGAAAAGTGGATGAGGGGGGTGTTGACCGGCAGTGGTATGTTGAAGACTGTAATAGAGGGGAGATTGTTGGGCAAAAGAGGAAAGGGAAGGAACAGGATAGGGATGTTGGACGGGATGAAGGGAGGAAGAAAGTACTCAGAGACGAAGAGGGACCTGATATAGAGTATGATGGATTTTGTGTTTTGTTGGGAGTAATAAAATGTTTGTTTGGTAGTTGTGTCCATCCAAAAACGTACCTTAACCGGTAGATTACCTTAAAGAAAAACTTCTCTTATTCTTTGCTCTGCTCTTCGACCCATTGCGGATTGGCAGTAATACTGTTGCATCTAAACCATTTTTTAAATAAATAAATACCGTAGCACATAACCACGTTATTTCCACCTATTCTTTCAACGGGCGAAGCTGGGCTCTTATCGTCGGCAAGGTAACCACATCGCTCAACGGGAATGTGAATCCGCTGGAGGTGGAAATCCACTCCCAAGCACCCAAAAACGATGAGCGATAAAATAAATAAATCCCGAGCACGAGTCAAGGGAACCATCCCCAATGCGATTTAAATTAAACGGGGTGGGGTTGGATGGGGGAGGGTGGGCTCTTCTCTCCGCGTCGAGATAATGCGCCGTCTTAATGACTCCGTATGCGTCCCGAGACGCCTCCAGAGAGTCATCGATAAGGTCCCGCCCGCTCCATAGCCCCACACCCCGCCCGCTTGGAGGCATCCCGGCCGCTGCAATCACCACCTCCCCGGGTTGCCTAATATAATGGCCCACGGCCAGCTGCCTGCCGCATCTCCCGGCGACTCCAAACTCTTCCACCTCGTGCGCATGTGGCCCAGCGGCTGGCAAGGGTGGAGGGGATGAGATGCAAGGGCAGAGGGGGAGGGTAATCTTGATATCACCAGGGTCTGCCTGCCATGGGCGCTTCATTTCTTCCACCTGCTTGGCTCTTACACTCGTCTGAAAACCTCTTTAAGTCTAATTTTTCAAATTCAAAATTCCTCATCCGTGAGCGAACGGTGAACGTTTCCCAGCGAATCGAGAAAAAAACTCCAACTAATCGGCTCAAGTTTATCTTGAGCGCGCCATGAAAATCGGCGATCAGAGGCTGACCTAGTGAGTTTGACGAGTGATGCGTTCGTCTGCTTCATAAGAAACACAAGTTTTTAAATTTTAACTCAACGTGTGGAGGTTTGTTTTCATAGAATCGGTTTTTTGTAGAAAGTTCATAACGATATAGATTTATCCGTCCGTGTATCTTGATAATGTTTTACAAATTCTTTGCTCACCATAACTGCTAAATCATAAATTATAACCCAACCACTGTAATTAACCCGAACGCCGCCGTGATCAGTGATGATGGAGCTCACCTTATGCTAAGTCCAATGACTCGCGACATTAAAAAATAAACAGGGCGTGGGGGTCACATCCATTCTGTGTAACACCTTTGGTTTCCCATAAAGATCTGATTCTGCATTTGGCAGTCATGTGTGATTCTGACTTAAACTTAAAACTTTTCTTGTATTTAATTTAATTCATTCGGTTTCACAAAATATGCTGAGAATTATAGGAATTCATTCACAAAAAAATCATTCAAACACCGATCGTGGAAAATATTCTGAAGATAAAGGCTGCCGATTTTTATGCACATTTAGACCATCCCTCGACGGGAGGTCTACCAGTAACGGTTATATTAAAGTGGATAGTTCATTATAACGCCGTTACTCATAAGAAAATTATATATTTTCACAAGAATTATATGTTACCTTCTAATTGTAAATTAAATTGAAAAATTTCTCAGTACCAGTTCGAGGTTAAGTCAAGTACAGTGTTCAACATTAAACTACAGGCATATGGATTAAATAAGAGAATATTTAACATTTCTCAATCTTATCGTTAAAAAAATCTCCCCTGCACTACCAAGAGAGTCATGCTGATACCACCTCGTATTTGACACTTCCTCTAACAGTGCCAATTTAGCCTCCAGACGATGTTCTTGACTTTCTTCTCACTCCATCCCCGACAACGCCCCCTAACCCTCCAGCGCCACCTCCACCGCCTTCTGGCCCTCCCTCCCACAACGCTCCCTCGCATGCTCATCGCAAATTTGAAGTGGAGTCAACCTCTCTCCCCCCTCCACGCCCATCGCTATCCACCGCTTCCGCTCCGGGATATTTTCCAGTCAAGGAGGAAAGGGTTATGGGAATAGACTGATGGGAGGAGGATGCTCCCACCAGGCGGAAGGCAGGGGCGAGTAGAGAGCAGAGGCGAGGTTTTTGAGGGTGGACAGGAGGGGAGGTGGAATGGTGGTCAGTTCATTCGATCCGTGGAAAGGAACACTGGGAAGGTTGCAGAGATTGCGCCGAAATGTAAATTCGCCTTCGAGAGAAATTATTACAAGACCTCGGGCGTCTTAAGAATGTGTGTGGATGTGTGTATTCTTTGTGTCGGTCGTGTGCGTGCGCGTGTGCTTTACCCCCCCCCACTGCCCCTAAAATATAAAAGACTCCCCGGCTCTTAAAGGGATCACGACTCTCGAACAACGCGTGATACGGAAGGTATCATTACGGTCGTGAACTCGAGAGAGGAGGGATGGAAGGGAATGAGAAGGTTGCTCTCTAGCTTACACATCTCCCCGCGAGGAATTTTTCACTCTTCTTGTCCCTCGGATGGGTGGCGAGGAAATTCCTGGTATTAGAGGAATCGATTTTTTTCTTGCCGTGCCTAGTTCGTTCTCCGAAGGGGATCCTCCGGAGAAATTTGAAATTTCATAGCCCCCCTGGGATTTGTCAAATATGGGATCCATATATACAGTTTTGCATCGAAATGAATGAAGAGCGAAAATTTCGTACAGCATGGAATGATGACCACCTGTAATCACATTATTGTAGGTTTGCAGACGACACGGATATCCACGGGCACGTTCCGGCATCGTATTTAAGAATGTCCTTATCTCTTCGACACTCCATCTCCAAGTACGAGCCTCGTATATACTCTCGCAAGCAATATTTGGAAAGATACAAACATTCTCAGATGGCATATCGTCATGAACACCTGGGAGCCTGTTTTTTGTCTCATGCTGAGTGGGGATATTAAGAGCTTTGTATTAACTTGAGTCGATTTTGTTCTACATTTTACAAAATCTTTAATTTTGACGTAATATCAAAAAAGTTTCTTTGCATTCTTAAAAAATAGGAGACATTTCATATGTTACTCCACGAGTAAAGAGAAAAAACAGCCGCTTCGGTTATAGGAACTGTTTGCTGTTTTAGGAACAACAAACAGTTCCTAGAACACTTTTAATCCACGGACCAATTTTAAATAGCAAAAAAGGAACCTTATGAAATCAATAAAACTTTCAAAAAACTTCAAGTATAAGAATAAAATGTCTATACAACACTCTAATCTTACTTACGCGAATCTAACACGAAAACCACCACAAAATAATAGGCCTCGCTTAAAAATAAATGTGAGGCCAATATATGTATTTTTTATTTTTCCATTATTAATTTTGGACCCTTATTGAACTTGAGTAATGACAAGAGCCGTACATTGATATATAGATTTCAGTTATAATGCCAAAATTCACCCCACAACGCTAAGGAGAATAGGCAGGAAATCGCGGTAGAGGAAGACGAAAAAAATATTTCATCTAACTCGAAGCGCTTAGCTAGAAATCCCACGGAGTTGAAGCCCTCGATAGTTTGATCAAACAGCATAGTGAAAAACACAAAACCTGCATTTCACAATTACACTCGTATACAAAGTATCTACTTCACCGTTCACTTAAGTTATTTTCGGGGAGAAAAAGTTTGATAGAAGTCTTAACTCTTATGCCAACGTAATATTTAAAAAGCTTGACTTTCACGATAAAAAATATCACCCACAAGATTACAGCATATCCTGGAAGCATGAATTATTTACATTCATCATCCATTTCATTATTTTCAATTTTTTTATGCAACAAATTTGGAGTGTAAATATCATTCGCCTAGCTAGGGATTCGAACCCGGATCCCTCAATGTCCGGTCGAGTGCTTTAGCCAGTTAAGCTAACGCTCTTACACTCTGAAATTTTGGGGGATTTAAAATTTCAGTTTAAGAGGATGCCTCGATAGCCTAACTGGCTAAAGCACTCGACCAGACATTGAGGGATCCGAGTTCGAATCCCGGCCTAGGTGAATGATTTTTACACTCTGAAATTGTTGCATTGAAATGCACATTAGCGGATGACTCCGTTAAAGGTACTGTTGAGGCATCTCCCGCAGTTTCTCAGGAATATTTTTTTGGTTACATATTTCACTTGGGTGTAAATGTTGGTGTGGAAATGATTACACTTACACTGTTCTTAATTAGCCGATAAGTTTTGATTTTTAAAGATCGTATTACTTTTCAGGTTGTCCTAACTTTTTTCCTTTCTAGCAGCAACCCAGTCTAATGGCACATACGCAAGGGCACCCGATCCCAGAATTGAATCGCTGTTTCGCTCTTTCACGCGCGCTCTTAGGGCTTCAAAATACCTGCGCCCTCGCTCCTTGACGCACTGATTCACATCCCGCATCCTCTTTCCCACCTCCACACCTTCCCACCTCCACGCCCTCCCGGGCCACGTCTCACACCACCCAACACCGGAGGAGCTCCGCCCCTGCTCTCGAGTGTCCCTGGCGTACCGTCCGCCCGCTTGGCGATCCGGTGCCATGTCGTGCCGCGCGTGTTCCCCGACGTGTGTGACCGGAAAATGTAAACCACCCGGAATCGAGCCGATTTGTATTCTTCGGGCAGTGGATCCGTAAAAGCGCTGGGTCGCGCGTGTGAATGTTGGGATTTTTCGGACTTATCGTCCCCGCCCGGGGGTAGATCGATGTATGCGATGGTCCCCGCGATCGGAATGGGGGAGCGGATTAATTTACGTGATTGACGGGTTCCGAGTCGGGTAAAGATTTTATCTTTCATTTTTCCCATATTTCCTGTGACCAAGCTCAGAAGCGCAAGGAAGATTGTCCGCCCTCGAGCCCACACAGTGCATGATTACGCAAGTTTTGATAGAATGCTGTTCATACTTAATGCCAAAGCAAAATTGACCGATCATAAATCGAGGTGGCCTCAAATAAAAGAATACTATTAATGTGACACTGAAAACGATGGTGAAGTTACATCATTATAATGTTTTATAAATATGGCAACAGTACACGAAAACGAAATAAATCCTGTTTGGAAATCAGAAATGCGATGCACGAAAATCATGAATTACAAATATAGAAAACATATGGAATTAATAACAGTTAAAACCCAGTGTGTTATTTTTAAAAGGGTAACTACTCTTTATCTATTCAAAATAAAGGGTTATTTTAAGCACAAATTATCATGGGATTGCTGCATGGAACTATGAGTAAATGAGAGATGAAAAGGGACCTCCACGGAATGAAGAATCAAAATCTGACTTCTGACGATAATTCCTCCTCAAACATGAATGCTCAATTCATCGTATTTTGTAAAAATAAATCATTTTAAGTTTAAAGGCAAGTTTACATTCTCGTCCCGACAAATATTTGAAATAATTTTCCTTCCGACCCTTCCACTATCGAGTCAATCTTCGGAAAAATCGTGCTCTAGTGTGCTCTAGTACGAATACTCACCCTGGGTTTCTTTCCATCTCTGTTCATCGCCTTTATTCCATCCATTTCTTTTTAGTTGTGTTTTCTAGGCATCCACCTCAAATAGCGCAACGGATCCCTCCCAGAATAAATACTATCACATTCTAGATGATGGCGCACACAAATAAATTGTTCCCATTACTCCACGAAAAATAGCTGAAGCAGGAGATGTGAAGCACCCAGTATTATTTACGAAGATTCCACTAACGCATTAATTATCGAGTAACATCTAAATGAATCTGCATCGACTCTTCCCAGGAGGTTATGTCTCCATTGTCTCAACTAAAGATGCAACTATCCCTGTTTTCTGTCAGCGGAGATGCTAGAACCGCTGGGTCAGCGATTAATTGTGCGAGAGAGTCGTGTGCGACCTTTTAGAATGTGAGTTTACGGAAACGCCTCTTAGAAACAGAAAAGAAACGCTATGTCGTGCGAGCGGTGTGATTCCTAAGACAAAGCAATGAAGTCTGATGAACGGGACATGCCTTCCTATACGAGGTAAACACCTGATCTAGGGGCATTCACGGAAAGGAAGTTCTCGAGACAAGTTTATTTCGAAAGAAATATCAGAGTAACAATTAAATGATCGACAGAGAAAGATGGGCAGGTTTACTTGTCAGATATGTCAGCACAGATTATGGCGATGACTTGAAGGAGAAAAGAGAGTTGGCCCTCTCCGTGCATTTTGTAAAGGTACTCAATCACGATTAAGTGAAGGCGTTCACCGGCACGGAGAAATAAAGATGTATTATGACTCATTAATGTTTCTGGTCGTGATTCGCCGGCATAATGAGCGACTTTATCGTGGTTCGTAAACTTATTAAACCTAATGTTGCACAACCCAACCTGCATCATATTATTAATTATGCTACGTATTAAACATATAGGATCAAAATCAATTATGCGAAAACTATAGAATTTCTCATTTCACAGATGAGAGTCGAAGGCACTCGGAGAAGGTTAAATCCATCCAGGACGAATCTCCAGCAGTCGGATATATCGAAGGAAGACGAGAAAGCCGCCGACACCCACGTGGGAAGGCGACTGAAGCCGCGGTGGAATGGAGGATTGCGTACGGACGAGGAATCTTCAAAGGTGTGTTACAGAGGCCTGGGGATGCGGGAGAGGGTGGGGGGGGGGGGGTAGAAGAGGTCCAAACAGGGGGTGGGGACAGGACGCGAAAATAGAAAAAGACAAATGACGGGATGGAAAGCGGTCGGCTCATTTGCATAAGAGACACCCGGACGCCCTAAGAGAGCCTCTCTATTCTGAATGTGGACAGGTATGAGTCGCACGCGTGCGTCAGTGTGTGCGTGCGTTTGAATCTCCCCGGCTTGGGGGTGGATCTCGGGTCGGGGAGGGGGTGCAGGTGAGGGTGACGGTGGGGGGGGGTCGGCAGTGTGGGAGGACAGAGGGAGTCGAAGCGGGGCTCGAAGAGGAACGACTCGTGTCGAGCGCCGAGGAGGGGGTTTGAGGGGAGTAGTGGGAGGGGGTCGGGAAGGAAGGAGGGATTGTGAGTGGGGTGGGTAGGCTGGATGCAGAATGATGCCTTCGCCCCCATCTCCCCCTCTCTCCTCCCCCCTTTGTGTTTTCCCCTCCGTGAAAGACGAATCGTTCGAATGCCGTCGATTCGATGAACGGTTCCCAAGTTTCGCTCGCATTGAACGAATCGTGCTATGCACAGGCGGGAATCTGAACGACCCGATTAATGCACTTCCCGGTCGCGACCCAAATATTTTAAAGGCGCCGGTTGGGGATGGAAATTCAAGATTGCCAGGGCTCCTGGGGGCGCAACTTCCACGCAGCGTCGGCCCTTTCGGGTGATCAGAGGCACTATCGACGGCGACGGTGATCGGAGCAATAGAAAATCATGCCGCGTCATTCCACTTTCTTGCTCGAATCGCCTGCACCAATTAAAGTTCTCTTTTGCTCTGTGGACGCTCACGATGATCCCCGTCTCATTCGAGATATCTACAAGCCTTCACGGTCACCACGTTTCCCGTGGGAATCTCGATAATCCTTCTCCTGTCATCGAGAATTTATCCTGTATCCCAAGGGTCAAATCGCCCAGTGCAAACAACGCCCATGGGACGCGGGGCGCGAAGCCACAACCTTTGGGTCAGCACGAGGGCGTGGCGCACACTAGATTAACCTTACTGGAATTATAATTTGAATGAGAACAGTTTTTAATTCAAGTAGAATAGTATTATATATCGTGGTGCTTTATGCCAGATGTCAGAAGAGACTTTTCAGTAATGCAAACTTAGAATCGTAATTTGAACATTGGGATTGTTACACAATATAGAAGTAAGTATATATAACTAAAATAATAATTTAGTATGTTATTAAATAGGCTGATGTGGATATTTATTGGGGATTTTAATCGATGAATTCAACTTCTCCATTAATTTTTTACCACAAATATTTATAAGCCTAATTTTTTATGAAAGAAAACAAAATGTTCTGTGGAGTTAAATGTAAAAATGCATCGGTTAGGATTCAGTATCTATCGCGTTCAGGGCAAGTGAATTTGGGAGATACTGAAAGAAAATAGCAAACTATCGCATGGCACCCAGGGGCAATGGACATGATAGCGTGGGGAAGAGAGGTAGACGACTTTGGATCGAGTTAAAGGAGATGCAGTTAGAGAGAGTTGAAGAATTAGGTATTTATAATAATTAATTAAATGAAGAATACAATGTATCTTTCCACTGTCTTTTCCACACAAAGACAGTGAAAAGATTCATAGTATTCTTCATTTAATTAAAATGAATTTCCACAAAGTTGAGCAGGAAACAATTGAATATTTATAATAATTACTTTTACATGTAGCATGGAGCTTTAAGGAATCTTTGAGTTAAGTTAAAATTAGGAGTACAGTAATGCGTACTGTTTGGGTGCATCGCAAATCTACCCTCAACCCGCGGACTACTGCTAATAATAATTTTCCGTGCTGTGCTCCATGGCGAGTCATTATTCCCTAAATAACTACGAGTTATTTCTCTAACTGTGCCCCGCATACCGTTTGCGGTCCGCGATAGTTTTCTAAATTTAATCCGTTTTGGATTGAACTTGCTTCTTTAATGAGTTTTTTAGGAGGTTTCATACATTTTTGCTCAATATTTTAAGAATTTAATTGGCACAGATCATCAGAATATGGATGTTAAAATGCGTATTTTAGGTTAGTGTTGGAAAAGGTTATCCGCAGGGATCAAAAGGGTGTTAAAATAGAGTTTATCTAGGGAAACATCCAACCGCTGAGACCCATATCTACATCGTTTCTTATCCTTCCATGCGTTGTTGAAATTTCTTAACATCTCCTTCCTTTTTCCCGGCTTAGTCAGCCTTCTCCTCTCTTCTACCACAGCCTTAATATTCTGATCAACTCCCAGTAGCTTCAGAAACATTTTCTTATCTCTTCGAAACAATTTCCGTGATTTACCTACCATATCGATGACCTCTCTCAATGACCCAATTCCTCTTCAAACCCACAACTCAAAAGATCATCCAACCGATCCAGCACTACACTCCCTATAAATTTCATAATTTTTCCTTGCGTAATTACTTACAATTAGATAGCCATGACCACCAATTTTCTCCTATTAGTAGGGAGCATTTGTTATTTTTCGGCTCTAGCACAATACATCGCGCTCATTTTCAAGATACGATCCTAATCGGTGCACCATGAAGCCCGACAATGCTCCGTATCGTTTTCGTAAATCTCTTGAACAGTTGGGCAACATCTCTCGGGGAACGTTGGGCAAACCGCCGGCCAAATCCAAGAGGGGCATGACGGGGGAGGGCTCACTCGCACAGGAAAAACTTCCGAGACTGGCGCTATATTTTTACCGGCGAGCGCCTCGCTCTTATTCATCAAACGCCGTCCATTGACGCGCGCCGTCCCTATGCATGCGCACCTACTACGGCGCGCACCCACGCACGACGTGGCGCAGGGCGTGGTCGGAGACTACGCCCACCCCGAGATAGGGAATATTATGCAATCCCAGCAAGTGCATTTCCTCCCTTCTGCCAATTCCCGTCTCCATTCCATCCTCGTTCTTTTTCCTCCCGCCGTTGTTTCCATCTCCCACCCCCGCTCGATCACCCCTTCACCTCTCTCCCCGCAGCTGGCACGGTACGCAACCGCGCCTGTGCCTCAAACCGGCACAAATGGAGGCTGTGAACATCACACCATGGCGGATATTGATTTAATTTTTCGGCTCGAGTGGGCCACGGTCTGGATGATAAACTCTACCATTATCAGGAAATATGCGGAGCAATAAAAGGAAAAACAAAAGGAAAAAAACAAAGGAGAGACGAATATAAATTCAATAAACTTATGCCTACGGATCTCTAATGTGGTACTGAATGTTGCATATAGAAACGAAGTGTCAAAAGTGTGGTTCAAACAGCAGAAATGCAATTTCTTAGATGATTTAAATGCTGGACCGTACGAGACAGATTAAATAATACATACATGAGGGTAGAGCTTCAAATGCAAGATAATAACGACGAAACTACAGAAAATAGGATAGAATGGAAGGGCTATTTAGAACTGGTCGAAGATGGAAGACTCGCAAAGCCTCTCCAAGAGAGACAGTGTTAAAATGATGTAGGTACGTAGATCTGGGAAAAGACAGTAGTCTCAAAATTTGGATACCGGGACTAAGAGGTGAATTTATAATAAAATATGATTTCGGCTCGATGAAATTTCGTACCTTAAGCTTACAACCAGTATATTGCTCTGGGAAATAGCACAAATCATACCTGACTAGTAAACGTGCTAGCATGTTACGTATTTGGTGCTTTGTTGAGGGATATATGCCAGGACACCCACTCCACAGCCTCAACGCCATTATTTATATGAGTTATTAGTACCAGTGTTTGTAGTAGAGGAAGGGTAGGTAGTGAAAATGATATATCGTTAAACCAAATGTTGTCACAAGCTTCGTGGATGACATATCTTAGTGGCTCAGAACGCAAAGCGATCGGTCGCACACCGCAATCCTTGTTAACAATGCCTCATGCACTTACGAAAGCTCTTGAAGCGCTTTGTGCCAGGTAGTAATTGTTAAATACCCGGTGAAGATGTGTAATAACATGGCTTTTTCACATTTTCCCGCTATCGCCCGTGGATCAAAGTCTTTGTCTACCATGACAGTTTTTTTCAATGAATTCCCTGAATGCGAATTTCAATGAATTGAACATGAGGAAGTATCTCAAGAATGTTTGGCTATTTCACATTAAGATCAGGTAAAACTTATTTGTGCGCTCTTAGAATCGGAAGGAGTCTATCGTGTATTTTACAGAACCCACGAAAAGAAATTAAGTTGTATCCTTCATTTATTTATTTTTATTTGTTTAGTTTTTTAATCTTATTCTTTTGAGGTGGATGAAAAAAAATAAAAGTTGAATAAATTGTCAAAAATCGTTTTGCATTCACATAATGGAAAATGTCCACACATGTTTGGATCAGAAAACATCACTCATCAATTGTATATTTTCCCAAGCCTCTGCGCATCGTATCGTGACAAGTTCCTTGAGGGAAAAATATTTCCAGGAAATTAGCATTTCCAATTTTTTGAAGACGAAATGTTCGTAGAATGATATTGATTTTACTACCGTTTCATTTCTTAGGAGACCTCCCGTACTGCGAAATATGCGGGTTAAATGGCTGTAGATATGTGCCTATTCTTTTTCATAATCCCAATAGAGCTTCCCTTCATCATTCTCTTCAAAGAATTGTTTTTCCCTTTCTTAATGGCGACTATTCATCATTAACATTATAAAATAATCCTATTATTGTCATTGATATCGCTTTCCTTCGCCACGTTATTCTAATATTTTCTCTTCAATACTCTCCCTCTTCCTTGAACTCATTTTGTCTCTCCGCGCAGCCTCCCCGAAGTCCTTAGGCCGCCATCTCCATCTCTCCCTCCTCAGCCTCCATCATTAATAATAGACTCCAGATTTCCTAGTCTATCTCTCACGAGGACGCTAATTCCCTTTATCTGCGTCGCCCTATTATTTAGGAAGAATATTTGATGATGATCCCGACCGATCGAGATTACGTAATGGAGAAAAATGCATGATCTGTTATTTATTGCATGCTTTCCATCTTTTTTCTAGTTCATTCCTCACATTTAATCGTACTCATCTCTTACAAGGCATTAATCAGAATAAATAATTAAATATGAAACTGGGTTCAAGTTTCGTTGATATCAGTTTCTTACAGTTTATTTATTCCTTCTCCTCCTTTAAATACGTAGCCTGGCGTAAGTGATGGGTGTTGAATATACAGCAGAAGGCATGCGTATTCAATCAATTTCTTATTGTATTAATTTCATTGGTCATCTTCATTTGTTCTAAAACAAGTATTTCTACCTCCCAGTACCTACGCCTTTTGATATAAAGATAAATTAGGACAACTAGGCTCTGAGGTGTATCAGGGAAGCAGTCAGGAGAGAAGGTTCCATGATACTGCGTAGTGCGCATTTTTGACCAAGGTTCAAATATCACGTGATGCTATTTAATTCCGAGTAGAGCTGTACAACCTTCTAATAAACACCTATACTTCGCGAGGTCCTCAAAAACATGGGGAATTAGAGGCGAGGGGGGGGGGGGCAGTGGTTCAAAGCCCCAAAATTTCAGAGTTTAAGAGGATGCCTCGGTAGCTTAAGTGGCTAAAGCACTCGACCGGATATTGAGGGATCTGGGTTCGAATCCCAGTCAAGGCGAATGATTTTTACACTCTGAAATTGTTGCATTGAAATGCAAATTAGCGGATGACTCCGTTAAAAGTTACTGTTGCGGCATCTCCCGCAGTTTCTTTGGAATTTGTCAAAGTGAAAACACCATGTGTGTTTAAAGTTGGCTTTAACCTCGTGGACTGTGGCGCCTTGCGCACGACTACGAATGCCTGTGACATTGTATGTACGGTATTTCGTCACAACATCTTGTTCCTTTAAAAGCCCCAAAATTTCAAAGTTTAAGAGGACGCCTCGGTAGCTTAAGTGGCTAAAGCACTCGACCGGATATTGAGGGATCTGGGTTCGAATCCCAGTCAAGGCGAATGATTTTTACACTCTGAAATTGTTGCATTGAAATGCACATTAGCGGATGACTCCGTTAAAAGTTACTGTTGCGGCATCTCCCGCAGTTTCTTTGGAAAGAGTTGTTGGCAAAGTTTTCACACTATGCCCAAAAATTTTGCAGAATATTAAACAATTACGCAAATAAATGGGTAGTAAGTATTTTGCCGACAATGAATAATTTAACATCAACGAAATTTAAAAACGCAATCGTCACATTCCAGCATTTGCTCCATTCATTGGTTAACACCTTTCAGTTTAACAGCTGCGTATATGCGATTTTTTTAAATAAATGATTCAATTCGTTAAAAACTTAAGGAGTTCAAATTCGAGATTGCAGACAACTGTGCAAAATAATGCTTTTCAAAAGTTGAGGTCATTTTGCTCACTCCTGTATCGATCCGGAAGGCCATGGAATGTCCCGCCTTCGAGTGTGGCGTTGCAAGACGGGCATTGTTGGAACGAGAGCACTCAATGCAGACCTGAATGTAGTAACGCATAATACGGCCGAGTGTGCCGCCGCTGTCGCCCTCCACGGGGACTTGGGGCTATCACTCTTCGCCCCTCCTCTCCCACGCACCCCTCTAATTAACAGCCCACGCAGACGCATCCCCTCAGCCCTCTCCTCTGTTTTCCTTTCGCTCGCCACCCCCGAGCATCCACCCGCGCACACTTCCCACCCGCTACTCTTCGCGCCCATAGCTACAGATTCCATCCCCGACCCCCACGCGAGTGGGATTCGCATCCATCTTCCGGTTTCAGGTCTGGAATAAAGGGACCTTCCGATTTGAAGAAACCGCGCCGCTTCGGAGGCATTGCATTCCCGCGCAACCCCGACTGACCAGGGTGGGACCTTTCGCGAGCGACGCGACGGAGTCGCCCGAGGGCGACTCCAAGGGCGACTAGTTGAATCTGAACGCTAGCGTTACCCTTTCTATAATAAGAATGTATAGTACACACCAAATTTTAAAGGATAAGTGCCTTTAATACAACATGTGCATACGAGGTTTGTTCAAAAAGTATCAGGACTTTTGTGTTTTTCAAAAATTATTTATTTATTTATTTATGAATATCTATTTTGTGCCCTTCAAAGTAATCCCCATTAGATATTATACACTTGTGCCAACGTTTTTTTCAATCCTCGAAGCACTTCAAAAAATTATTTTTTGTGATCTTGTTCCGCTCCTCCTTCGATGCAGTCTTTATCTCGTCTATCGTAGCGTAGCGTTGTCCTTTCATGGGCCTCTTCAATTTCGGGACAAGAAAAAGTCACTGGTGACCAGACCTGGGGAATGCGGTGGCTGCGGCACCATTAGTGTGTTGTTTTTGGCCAAACATTCGCGCACAAGTAACGAAGCAGGGGCGTTGTCATGGTGCAAAAGCCAATTTTTGTTCTTCCACAAATTCGGGCGTTTGTGGCGGGTTGCTTCGCGCATAACTTGCAGGTAATAATCCTTATTTACCGTTCTACCCTGTGGCAAGAACTCATGATACACCACGCCCCTGCAACCGAAGAAAGCTGTAAGCAAAACGTTCACATTCGACCGAACTTGGCGAGCTTTTTTCGGTTTTGGCTCGTGCTGCAGCTTCCATTGGGATGATTGGAAGTTTGGAAGTTCCCACGTCATAACCATAAACCCATAATTCGTCACCAGTTAAGATCCTATGGGGAAAATTTGGGTCTTCACGTAATATCTCATTAGCAATGTTAATGCGTTGCTATTTTTGGTTGAAATTGAGCAATTTTGGTACGAATTTCGCGGCGACCCGTGTCAAGCCCAAATCATTAGTAAAAGTTGAATGGCACGACGACTGACGACGAGTTGATATGTTTAGGTAGTCATCTAACGGTAATTCGACGATTGACAAAAACTATTTTCTTCACATTATCAATGTCTTCGTCTGTTGTAGACGTGCTCGGGCGTCATGCACGTTCTTCGTCGTTCACATCTTCTCGGCCCTGTGAGAACATTTTGTACCACCGATAAACGTTCCTTCGGTCCAAGGTAGTTTCTCCATATGTCACAGTCAACATGCGGAATGCGTCCGTGCACTTAATTTCGTTTTTCACGCAAAATTTCATACAGATTCTTCGATCCATTTTTTGGAACAGGCAAACATCGAAGACGAGCCAAAACATTTCCAAGCAAAACAGCTGTCAACAATTAACTGAACATTCAAAATGGCCGAGCTTTTCGGCATAAGTGAGAGACATGAGTACCAACATAACGCCATAAAAAATCGAAAATCAAATATACCTAACCCGTGGAAATTCAAAATTTGCGATACTTTTTGAACAGACTATGTGCACACTTAAACCATCCACTCCATCTATGTGCACACTTAAATCCATCTATACTCACGTTTCAGCCTGCAGGCTGCCATGAGGGCGTGTGGTACGGGTTGTGCGGTGACCTTTCCAACGGTTGGTCATTTGCATAGGTATTTTCGAATTGTTTTACGTGATAATCGATGATTTTATGGCCGTAAATAATACGAGTAATATGTGTAAATAATGCGTTAATCGGTCTATTCGGTAAATCAGTCTCTCAAACCTTGTCTACATGGCTTTTTATAACTACATACTAACTATTAAACCTGTAGAAGAATAAATCGGTTTAAATCCCCTGAGAATAAAAAAATTATGGGACCCAAATCTTTCTGGTCAAATGTTAGGGAAGTAAATGGGAGTAAACAAACCGTGACCTGCTTAAGGGATTGTAGCAATATAATTCATACAGACAGTGAGGGTAAAGCTAACATCCTAAATTCATTCTTCCAAAGCGTTTTCTCGAATGATGTTGCCACCGCGTATCTCCAAGAAACAATACATACTAAACCCATGGAAAAGATAACAGCTGACCAACAAGGAATTCTAAAATTGCTTAATGAGATTAAACCCAACAAATCCCCGGGTCCCGAAAATATACCAGCTAGGGTGATAAAACATTTAGCTCCAAACATTGCCCCGTACCTTGAGTTTATATTTAAAAAATCCCTCACAGAGTGCAAAGTACCTAAGATTTGGAAAACCACGCAAATAACGCCTATTTTTAAAAGTGTTGACAGGGAGGACCCCAGTAGTTACAGACCTATATCTCTCACTTCTATCTGTTGCAAAATCTTAGAGCACATAATTGTCAGTTCAATGATGAGAAACCTTGATAACATTAACTTTTTAAGTGACAATCAACAAGGATTCAGGAATACCCGCTCCTGCGAAACCCAATTAGGATTATTTACACATGATTTACTTTTATCTGGTGAGAGAGGTAGGCAAGTGGATGCCATCTTCTTAGATTTTCAAAAGGCATTTGACAAGGTCCCACACGGTAAACTCATTCATAAATTAAAGGTCGCGGGTATAAACAAGGGCGCCATAAGTTGGGTTAAAGATTTTCTTTCAGAGCGGGAACAGAGGGTATTCCTTGATGGCGCTAGTTCCGACAGCGTTCGAGTCACGTCGGGGGTACCTCAGGGAAGTGTGATCGGGCCGTTGCTTTTCTTGATTTTTGTTAACGATTTGAACCGCGAAGTGAAAAGTAAAATTAGGATGTTCGCGGATGTCACGGTTATCTATCGGGAGATATCTGGGGATGAGGATCGTTTTATTCTAGGGCAGGATTTAGATTGCATTACTAAATGGTGTTCTAACTGGGGATTGACACTAAATTATAATAAATGTTCGGTGGTAAATTTCTTTAAAAGATCAACGGGATTTGGTTAGAAATTAGCTGGAGGTGACCTATCAGTAGTTGATACGGTAAAATACCTAGGTGTCACATTCACAAAAGACTTAACTTGGGGGACTCACATACGTAAAGTCTGCGGTCAGGCATATAAAAAATTGGGACTCATTAGACGCATTGTCGAAAAAAGTGACTCGAAAGTCAAGGAACGTTGTTACCACGCTCTTGTAAGGCCCCATTTAGAATACGCATGTAGCGTGGGGGATCCGAGTGAAAAAGGCCTCATTCGGGAAATTGAGAAGGTTCAACGCCGGGCAGCCCGTTTTGTAAAAACTTCTTACCATAAAACGCAAAGCGTCACCGAAATGCTCATGGAGTTGGGGTGGGAATCATTAGAAGAGAGACGATTCAATGCAAGATTGAAATTATTAAATAAATTCAGATCCGCATGTTTCAGCACCGAGGTCTCGCAAATTATTCGTACTCCTATATACATTGGTCGCTTGGATCATGCATATCAAATTCGGGAAATAGATGCCAGAACTAGCCGCCTCAAGGACTCCTTCTTCCCACGGACAATACGGGATAGCAACTGCAGGGTTATAGATAGCAAAAATTCCACTTGCCACCTTCAGCGTCTAAAAAATAATTAGTTCGACTTAAGTTCATACTCTTCCACTAACCTAATGTGATTTGTTATCATAACCCATTCTTTCCAAATGACCTCATTAGTGTTCTGTTCATCTGTTTTTAAGTTTCCCTTTCAATCCATCGTCCCTCTCCGCGGGGGGAAATTCCTGCTACCTGCAACGTTGGGTCGCATTCCCTGCCTTTTACAGATTCTTTGGGGGTAGAGTGTTTCGTGGTGCATTTTCATGTGGTAGTGGTGTTTCACATTCTTGCTTGTTGTGTCCTGGCTTGCGTGTTGTAGGATGGCTTTCGTGCTGCATCCTGGGGTGCAGTTTTTTGTTGGTTTGCGGTATATGTGTTTGCCTGAGTGTTGGATGAAGGGATTTTTGCATGAGTGTGCGCGCTGCTGTGGGTGTAATTTTCCACGTTGTTGTTTTTCATATGGTTTTGTTCCTTTTTACGGTTGGTGACCTAACACCCCCCGCCACACGCCCTTGTGGCGGCTTGCGGGGTATTATGTAGATGTAGATGCATAGTTTCAGGATAATTCACTGCAACAATTCGCTACAATCAATCATTCAAGAACCAATCACCGAAAGACTGCGCTAAAATACTCATATGCGAACCTAGATAAAAAAATCGTTTCTCTTATCATGTGTTGAAATTATCACTCGCACCACTGATAAAGACAGATATGTACCTAATCACCCAGCCAGTCGAAAAAAGCACACTAAGTTCCATTTAATTGATGCAATAAATTAATGAATGCGAAACGGTCCAGGTGACTCAAGAGTCATCCATCCAAGGACGAGGATTTTCCAACTCTTTTAATCAGCAATCTATTGCTCCTTATAACAAGCGTATCCCTGCCATCCGTATCCCATTAGCTTATTAGGCGGCGTATTCCCTTAGAAAAAATTAATCACTGTCGTTGAACCATTAACGGAGCATATAAAAAGACGTTATTACCTCCAGATATCATTTGGGCGTATCGCTCTGAGTGCTTCGTCACAGACGTACTCGTTTATAAAGTTAAAAATCTTTCACCAGCCTAATGGAGCTGAGACATGGGTGGTCGAGGGAATCTTTTCATTATAATGGTCATCATTAGTGTTAATTACTTTAGCGCTTTCAGTTATATTCCTTTATACGAACGCTTTGCATTGTTTTCCGACCTCCCTTCCACCACCGCAGGAGCGTACCTTGTCGCAAGGATATGAGCCCGACGTGCATCATCCTGCTTGCGGGGGCCACGAGACCCTAACCCTCGTTTCCCCCCCAAAGGGCAATGGTCAATGCTTGGGTCGCCGTGACGTCACTCCTTGAGGATGACTAACGGGTCCCGTACCTGCCAAGGACGGTATATAACGGCCCCATGCCTAAGGGGAGGCCCCGGCCCAGCCTAGGCAGTGGTCAGGGTTTCGACCACGCGGTCGCGCAGGGCAGTGCGGACGCCAAGTGTGGGCCATGTGGCGCGGCGCACCTGTCCGTCGACTGCAGGGCGGAAGTTCTGCGCTGCGCGAACTGCGGAGGTGGCCATGATGCGGGCGCGTGGGCGTGCCCCAAACGACCGGCACGTCCGTCGTCGCTCGCCACCACCGCCTCTATTCATGCAGATCCCTTTACTTTTCTGGCTGCAGAAAAGGACGACCCAGAGGTGAAGGAGCCGATAACGCGAGAGGACCTGCTCCGGATGTTGACCCTGATCAACATCAACCTTCACCCGGAGAGAAGGGACCTGATGACAAGAATCATCAAGGAAGCTACCGAGTCGGTGCTGGGAGTCACAGTGACACCACTCTACTCCGGGAGCCGCGTCTATCCCAGCGTTTCCTACGCAGCAGGGACCCGAAATGGATGAGTACTCCACGGTGTCTTCTGTCAATATACGGGGTGCCGTGCGGCAAAAACTGCCGCTACTCAAGGAACACGTGAGGTCCAGGGGAGTCTCCACCATGGGGCTGGTGGAGACTTACCTGCACCCACGCTCAAAGTTCAAAACATCTTTCTTTCAGGAATTCAGCACTCCGCGACAATCACCACGTTGCGGTGGTGTTACCATTATCATCAGGGATGACATACCTGCAGTGAGGGTGCGGTTTCCGGACGCGATGGAGGACCAAAACGAGGGGGTCCTTACGCAAATAAGGATAGGTAGGACAAAAATAAACATAGGAGTCCTCTACTCCAGGAAACAAGACAGTCTCCCCATTAAAGCCATTGAACATATCACTTCTCTTAGGCAACCCTATATTATCCTTGACGACCTCAACGCCAGAAGCCAATCTTTTCGGGACAGCATAACCACTAGAAAAGGACAAGCACTTGAACACTTAATACAGAAGCACGACATCATTCGCCTGGATATTTCCACACCAACATTAATGGGTAATGGCGCTTCCTTTCCTGATCATGCACTAGTTTCACCGGTTTTAGTACACCTCCTGGGCGACGTCACGGTCGATGATTGCCTCTGATCAGACCACATGCCATTCTCATTTCCGTTCCGCCTTACCGCCACACACACACGCCAGGTCCTACACACGAATAAATTACGCTAAGATAGACTGGAAGTCCTTCAATACAAAAATTGGCCACGCGACGGCTAACATTCCCAATCCATCATCAACCAAGGACAGTGATGCAGCCATAAAAACAGTAGAGGATGCATTCCGGGATGCAAGGAAGGACTTCTCAACGAAGACCACCAACCCCGCACGACAACCACTGCCACAGCACGTCGTCACCCTCATCAAGGGAAAACGAAAACTATACAGGGACTGGATCAAAACCAATGTTCCTGCACTTAAAACAGAATGGAACAGGACAAATGCCATAATTAGAAGGAAAATCATAGAATACAAAGAGGCGGCATGGGAGAGGGCGTGCGACGACCTCGACTCCAGAGCAACCGTGAAGGGGATCGTTAGCTGGGGCGTGCTACCAGTGCGACCAGCCGGCGACCGGCAAGACCGAGCACGGGTTACTGTTCGGCTGCGCCCCGACTTATCCCATGTGTGTCCGCTGGATTTTTATATGTCATGCAAGGGTTTACTGTTCTTGTTGTATGTCGTGTGGGTCTCTAGACAATAAATGTATTTAAATAAGGTTGCCTTCATGCTTTATCGACCCGACCTACCCCACCTATGTCCCTGCATCGGCTCTCATGGAACTGAGACCGTTCGATCACGACGAAATTTTGGTGGCGAGCCTAGAAATATAGCGAAGGAGAAATTACCCATTTCTTTTGAACGTCGGGGTTGAATCTGTGGGCTATTAAGTCCAGGGGTGGGTGGAGCCGCGGCGATTCCATCTAGGATTTAACTTACAAGGGCACGGAGGGAGACGAGCGGTTGAAACGCGTTCTTAAATCCACAGAATTTCATTTCCTATTGAAGATATAAGCCCAGGGTTGAAAGCGTAAGAAAGAATGGGACAGTTAAATCCATACTGGAGAGATTGGAGGGAGAGAGGGTTTGAGAAATGGCGGAATGAGAAAAAAAGGAAGGCAACAACTTTCAGCGATGTAAACCAAGGAAAGGTCGACATTATTTCTGATGAAGAGTTTCAGTGGTATTTAACATGAAAGAAGCCAGGTGTAGAAGTCCTTCTCTTAATGCAACTCTTGTTTTACGACAAATTCATGTGAACATTTGCACTTAAATTTAACGATATCAGCTCCTTAAATCCTTGCGTTAATGGTCTCTCACGTGTTGTAATGCCCAGCAGCAGTTAAGCATGGCATTGAAAATTTAGCGTAATCCCTTATTGCGGGGACTTGAAATATAGTATACCGATAGCAGTCCAATACCATGTTCTGAAAACTTGACAAAAAATACTGTGTTTAATTGATATAATGGTCGTTACATGTGTTTTAAACTGGAAGCAACATTTTTAGGGACAAAATAAATTTCAACAATACGAGGCAGTCAGAATAACAAAAATGGATTCAATTGAAACAAATGTATGTTAGTCTGTATAATCTGTCATGAAGCTATAAAAAATAGAGCTATTTTTACGCAAGTGCCATCAGAAATGTATATTCTAATGAGATTTCCAGGTTCAAATCCAGTTGATGTCTATGGACACTAAGGTTATTTCTTTTTCAAATAAAACCGAAGATATTTATGGGATAAATGGCATTGCTAGCGGCTTAATTACATCGGGGCGAAAGAATTTGCAATACGGAGGGAGTGGGAGAAAATTCATATTTTTTCAACGTTTAGTCTACATTTGTATCAAGAGTAATTTACTTATTAATGGCAGGGAAGACTTAAGAAATACAACCTGCTAGTTTAACGTTTTCATAGCTCTCCTTCAGAAAAAAAATACTCAGCTTCTGAATATGTCAGAGGTTTCACGTTGTCAGGGACTCCCCTCATCTTAGAAGCGGGGCTCCAACTATTTTTGCCCAGAGAGTATTCAGCTGAAAATAGGAAAAGGGATTGCGATTTCAATATTGCAAATTTTATCCTAACTTATCAAACTGAGCTTCGTACCACAGGTTGATTTTGGCTGTTTTTTTAATGGTATCTGAAATGATACTGAGACATATGTACATCAAATACGAACCCTGGATTTAATCATCGGGTTAATATGAACTAAAATCACAATGATTTTATTTCAATATTAAAGAAATTTCATATGAACGACCCAGGGCTGTAGCAATGTTTGGTTTGGCTCGAGGATCAAATCGACTTTCGGAATGAGTGCTGTAGTGGTTTGGTTGGCGCGCTAAGAACGACCTGAAAATCCCTTCGGTTACGTAATTCACAGATAATCGATTTCTTTTCGCGGATTTCTAAACGGCCAAATAAAAGCCGTGAAAACGGTGTTTTCACGGCTGCGTGCCCACGCAGCCGTGACTCCCGCGTCTCTTTTCCGCGCTGACCTCTGCCGCTTCGGAAAGTCATCGAATCCGGCGACAGGCCTCAAAGACTGCCATCTCATTTTAACAATCCCATTACTATATGCTCACTAATTCAAAATGAATACAGATTTACTCCCCTCTTCCCCTTTCACCATTGCGGACGAGACTAATAGGTTTTAATCTGCCGGAAAACTTAATTGCGACCGTAAATTTTCACCCTTGAATGTGCTTGCACAACCCGTATTTTTCGAAACAAAACCTCCCGGATGAAAGTGGTTACTTTAAGAGAGGGGTTTATTTACGGAGGCCTTTAGCATACCAGACCTCTCCGCAATTGGAATACTATTTCCGACTCGTGAGACTTAACCTCTAGACGCCGTTCAAATCAATTTTGCCCTCTTATTTCTTAAGGCCTTGGAGACGATGCATATCTCCAGAATTTCTTATGGTCGGGAGTTCCAAGTTGGGACCATTGAATTTATAACGACTGCACCGACCTTTAAGCAGTGTGAGGCTGGGAACCGCTTTCATTCTCTTGATGATAAAAACAATACTAGTTAGAGAGGGGATCGGGGCGGGGGGGGGGGGCGACGGAGGGGGCTGATAGACGGCAAAATATGTGCAGGGTCATTACGGAGGTTTATTTATGGTATTATTCCGGGGGCAGAATTTTCTCCAGTGGAGACCTCACCAATTGTATTTTACGTTAAGGTAGCAACTCCACTGAGGTATCCACTACGAAATAGAACTAGCATTAAATATTATGCTAACTAACGAGCGTGGCAGGCACCAACGAGGACAAAAACGGAATAAATTTGCCTAAAGACGTCATTTCGCCATTTCTTTATGGATTGAATAGCAGCTTACAAACAGTAAGGACTTGTAGAAGAAGGTAATTGAAACGTTTGAGCCCACCGTAGCGGTTCCGTATGCAAATATCTCGTTACTGCTATGTTGTGCGATCCGCCATCAACTACAATATGGTGAGACAGAGAACGGAGAGCGAGAAAATAATGCTGAGGAATCGCCTCGTAGAAAAAGTTTAAAACCTAAAAATGGGAAGAAATTATTTGTGAAAGGGAAAGCAAAACCCGGGACCTTTTCACCCTTTTCACCCTTTTCACCCTCCTCTCGCATTTTCCTCGCAAAATTACAGCGGCCTAGGTGGAAAAAGAAGAGAGAGCGAGCGATCTCAAAGCAAGATAACTGAACGAATCTCACATATAATGGGGGACGTCTTTTCGTAAAAGAAACTGAATAAAAAATATCATTCCCATTTTTCAATCCTTTAAATCATATCGTGATGGTCAATGTCTAAATTCTGATTTAATAAATCGCCGACCGCCAAGATATACTATATAGCATCTTGAAGTCAACATTATAATTTTAAAAACGTCCTCTCTCTCTCTCTGTATTGTACACCCTCGAGGAAATGTGAATGATGTCGGTAATTGATGATAAAAGCCTATGAATTGCTGATATTCTCATTGTTTTAGTGAGAAAAAAGGAATAGAATGGAGTATATTTGGTAGGTACAGGTACATCTCTTAAAAATATTTAATGACTATTCACTGAATTTGTAAGTATGTTGCACTCAATCACTCCTCTGGAACGCTCCCCAAATATTTATATAACATCAGAAATCCGACCATATGCAAAAATATGGGTAAGCAAATCCATGCATCTGGAAAACGGATAAAATAAAGATTTGCATATTTCCATACCGTCAATCTTCAGCAAAAACAATTTTATGGTGAAAGAGGCCTTGAATTATGTATGTTTACTAGTAAAAATAAACTTCATTTCAGAAATGTGACTGTCGGAAACATTATATAAGCATGGAGAATTATTATTATTAAATAATGTAGACATATGAAATAAATGTTAATTGATGTATATGTTTAATAGAAATAATAATTTCACCCTTCTTTCCACTGCGTACATATCCACAAAAGCATATTCTTCTGGAAGCGGCTTCAAAACTGAAGCAATGACTGCGTATTTCGAAGAAGAACACGAGAGGAATAAGGACTAATTTGGGAAGTGCCCGAGATTCCTCTGCCATTTTAAGAGGATGATCAATAGCACACGAAAAGTTCGGCGCATGGAGTTAAAACAAGGCCCTTAAAACAAATACCATAATTTCAAATTTAAAAGACGCCAAATCCTTCAAACAAAAACCTCGTCGGATGGGTATTCCACGGAGAATTCATTTGAGAGGGTTACGTTTTTTTTTGCAAATGACCCATTTCCTTTATCAGACCACTTCCTCCTTCAACACGTGACGCCCCGCTCCATTATTTGATCTTTCCTCCCATTTCTTCATCCTTTTATCTCCCATTCACCGCCCGCCCCTTCATCCATTACCTTGCCTCGGCCATGCGCCCGACTTCCCTCCCCACTCCTCCTCCCTCCCCCCTGTCCAGTCGGTCCACAACAAGCCCCGACGTCATTCCTCCTCAACCCCTGCCTCGGAGATCCCACCCTCGTTATATCCCACCCGCTCCCCATTTCGCCTGTCTATCCACCCCCAACAAACACCTCCGCTCTTACCCTCAGCTCCCGCTTCCATTTCCGTTCGTCATTGCACAAATGTGGTTCAATATAAGTTCGTTGCAATAGTGAAATATAATATTCGCTATGATAAGGAAAATGTTTTGTCAAGAACGGGATAAGAACACTCGACCCAATTGGCTATCGGCTAAGTGCTCACCGCTAAAGACGTCGAGGGGAGCACCAAAGTTGGCTGACACGAACCAGGTGAGGGCGTAGAGAGAGGTGAGTGGGATATTTCAGATTTCGTATTAACTTACAACCGAGTGAGTGACTGCGTTCAATCTATTGCGATAGCATTTCTTCTCGGGCTTATTGTCCCTACTTGAAGTTTGCCGTGTTCTCATACTAATTATGCCTACTCCGCTTTGCAGCTTCCTTCATGAATTCGAATGCCTGAGAGTATTGACGCGAACTAGGTGTGGTCGAGGGGAAGGCAAGCGAGAGATCACTGCGTGTAAACGCAATCGAGTGAGCGATTAATTTAAAAAATTGCTTTGAAGTTTCTCTGCAGTTACTGGTCGTCGTTTTTTCTTCTGTCATTTTTAATGTGTTTTTCCTACTTTGCGACCTTTTCTAGATTGTGGCATTTCCCTGGAAAGGTTTTTTTTCGCCTTCTCATTATTTCAACCTTTAGCATAGACAACAGCAATATCCATGAGAAATAGAAGTCATAGCGAATTGCTAGTTCTCCCTTTTGCGATTCTAGTAGATTACTTCGTGAGAAGATATGACATTGGGCATTAAGATTTTAACTCTCATACGTCTTTCGCCAAGAGAAGGATATTGCTGACTCCGGGTATCTTTCCTTCCTTCTTCCTTTCCCTAATCTTACATTTCCCAAATTACCAACCTATCCATCACTGTCCAAACGACCTCAATTGTAGTTCGGCTTCCAAAATAGCTACTAAATAGAATAACTAAATAACCTTCTAGATTATTAGATCATCCTTTTTATTCTATTAGTTATCCATTAATTTCATATCTGGAGGATACTTTAGTGTAACTTGGCTGCAATTGTACTTCCCAAATCCATTAAGAGGAAAAAATCTAGTCGCAAAAAAGTATCCACACACTCCTGCTTTCCATTCAATCTTGAAAATTTGGGAGTTAAAAGTGTCCAATATCATGGGGTCGTAAAATTAGAAAAGCGATGTGTCATTTCCTTACATGAGATCTAATATAGTCACTTCGCAATATATGGGTAAATGACTCCAAATGCTCACTAAATCTTAAATATAACTCATGTATCTCAAGCTGAACTATGAATCTCTTTATTGTTTCCCTAGGTGTAGGCAAAATCAGCCACATGAAATGCATAAAGTTTTAATAGTAACCGAAAGATATTTATTGGCATTGGTAATGTACACATGTCCACTTTCCCTCAGAAAGACGTGGGAAATTAACGTCACTGCCTTCTATACAATATTCCAAGCCCGTGGCAAAAGTTTTGACAAAACACTGAAGATACCTGGTAGATATTGCCTCTGAGACGCAGCTCCTGAGACGTTAGGGGAATACTAAAATGCGTACGGCGAGCTCCTTCCTTAAGAATGGAATTTTTCCCGTACGAGAAATGACAATTAAAATAATAGCATTAAAACTGTAGCCCAGAAAAATAACTAACATCGACCAAAGAAAAACTGTGGAATTATTTCCCGCCATAATGACCCCCATCATTTTCCTGGGCACCTACGTGCCCTGATGGGCCGGGCGCTCTCATGAGAAAACTCGCGATCACTGTTACAGTCCCTCCACTCGTGTTTCTCCTCCCCCCGTGATGCAGGCGCCTTGATTACTACGAAGAAGGGTCACTCTTACGCAACGCGTCCTCTTCATTAAATTCCTGTATGCCACAGCGCGGTGTGGGGGCGGATGGGGAGGCAGGAGGGGGAAGCTTCCACCCCCTGCACTCCCGTATCTCCCTTCCACCCCCACCCACCCCCTCTCCTCTCGTCTCTCCCAAACACACCCACACTCCCTTCTCCCGTAAGTTCTCATTTTTCCCACCGTCCACCCCCCCCCCCACCCGAAATTCCTGACCACGTGAAATTGGGAGTCATTATTTATAACAACTGGGGCTCTCAACTTTGCCCCCAAAAAATAAAGTTAAAAAATACAGAAAGTGGAGTTTACCTACTCGCACTCGCTTCTCTCTCCCTCCCCTCCTCGCCCCCTCCTCGCCCCCTGCCCCCTCCCAGGAACTCTTCTCCCTTTCCGCCCGTTCCCACTCCCTCCCCCCTCTCCCCTTTTATGCCCTCCCCACCTCCCAAGGTGGTCCTCTTGTCTCGGATGAGTAAAAGCGCGCTTGTGTGCTAGTGCTGTTTTTTTATTTTATTTCATTTATTTCACATAAATCCGAAATCAGCACTTTGGCCTTTACATCGGACTTTTACAATTATATAACAATAGAAAAAATTACATGCATCCAAGCCCTGGATGGGGAAAAACCCATCTAGGTGGAAATCGAACCCGCGACCCCTGGGTGGGCATGCTTGGAGGTTACCCCACCGCCACCGGGGCCGGCGATGTTTACGAGGGTGGGTTTTCGGGCGAGGGGGGGGGAGAGATGGTTTCGCGCCGGGCACACATCCAACGCGCGCTGCGAGACTATTTGCGCAGGGAGATCCGCATCAAAGCAATGAGTCAAGAAGGCAAATACCAGAGACAGTTAAAAAAATGTTGCCTCCGCAAAATCGATGACTGCGGCGAGGGGAAATTATAGGATAGGAGAAATAGCTGACACCCTGACAGTGTTCCCGTGGGCACACTCTTCCCTTCTCCTCCGCTGACTGGTGGCGTAGATTCGCATGCTAACACACCCAGGTCGAAGCTCATCACCCTGCACCCGAAAAATCACTCGGCTCGGGCGAAGATTACGGTGGCAAGAGACGCCTAGAACTGAACTATGGCGCTTGAGTCAGCAACCCAACGTTCAACCTATTGGACTACCACTCCGCCAAAATTCATACCAAGTTCTAATATGCCAACCTGTTGCCACAATTACCAACCCATATCCAATCGTACCCGTACATCTAAATTCGCAAACAACGAAAGGTCGCCTCCCGCGATAACTAATCGGTGAAGGAAATTCAGAAGAGGATCGCTTCAATAAACGTTTGTTTTCCAAGAACAGAAACATGCAAATCAATTGGAAATCATAATCACGATTTCAATAAATATTAATCGAGATAGCACATGTGATGCCTCTGAGGTGAAGACACCGCGTGCATAGTACAGGATATCGACAATTTCCCCAGAGGGCCGCTCGATGGAAATCGGCCAACTCACATGAATAGCACAGAATCGAAATGAAATTGGATTGAATGAGAATATTTTCGATCGAATCGAAATCGATCCTGGGTCGGAACCGCGTGCAAGAGAAGGAATCGAATCGGAATCAAATTTGAATCGTTTACTTTATGACTCGACTGTGAATTGAATGGAGAATCATAGAATGTCGTAGAGTGGATCTAATCGCAGCATCCCTCGCCCCCGACGCTGCTTTCGAGTGACTCCGGGGTTGGAACCGGAGGGGGCCGGAGGCTCACGGGGAGGAAGGGGGAAATCCTCCCTCCCCTTCGAACCGACCCCTTGCGTGTTGCTTCCTCCACGTGTTCCACCCGCGTGTTATTTATGCGGAGAAGATTTATGTTCCCATTTGCCCTCGGAACACACGGGAGAGGGCCCGTCCTTATAATTCCCTCCTCTCTCGACTCTTGTTTTATTACATCCCTCCTCATCGCGAGGGGGGATCGGGAAGGGTAACGGCGAAATCAAGAAAGAGAAAGAGAGAGATATTCGGCTTTTTAACTAATTGTGATCACCTGGGAAGATTTAAAGGAATTATTATGGACGCCGTTCCGTCCGCGCCGACCAGGAATTCCCGGAATGGGCCGCGTTCCCTTCCGGGGGCCCGTGGGTGGACGCGCTGGGAAGACCATCCCTCGAATGTTTTCAGGCGGGAGATGGGAGGGGCGGGATATAAATTCGAAGATTAAGTAATTTCGGCGGCGGGGAAATCCTTCCTCCTCGGCGAAGAAAGATCGTTCGTCATTTCAACTCCCGCTCATTCGAGTGCACCGAGAGTGGAAAGAGCTCTTATTTCACTAATGGGTGATTATTAAAAAGAATAATTGCGGTCTGATTCCATTTTTTCAAGACTCAACCCAATCATTATCGGCTCCGTTTTGGTGAAATAAAATGGATTTGAGAGAGTCTTTGGAAAATTTCAAGCATGGTCGTGCTTTGAACATGAGAAATCCATTGATCAGAACAATCGCATTTATTTTATTTTTCCTGAAAAAAACAGTTTTACTCGATTTTTGCACGAAGTCTAATAATGCTAAACCTTCTTCTACCCTATCCAACGTTAATATTCAATGGAGCCAAAAATTTTGTCGTCGACCTATTTCATCGCTAGACTTCGCAAGAATTTGCCTAAGGTCATTGCATTTGGAATATTTTCAATTTGATTCAACGTAGCATGTATCAAGCCGATGCTCGCTTGAATATGTTTCATTTAGATAACACACATTATAATCACTGAATACTAAATTTAGAAAAGAAATTATCATTTCTATCTTCATGAAAACTTCATTAATTGTTAACTACTTAATTTCACTAACACGGCATTTTGCGCAGACTGAAAAACGTCTTAAATATTTTTATGGCTGCAACAAATCGGGGTTTTGATTTCTTTAGATGTAATTTTTAATAAATCTGATCGTGCCAAAATTATATTTACAGATTGGAACACCTGCGGAAATCATTAACCTTTATTTTACCTTCAAAAATGGATAAATTTCACGAAGTAAGCAAACGTACGTTTCTTGATTTCATGATCATATTTATCTATTTAAAATCCTGTTTCGTTATATTAACTCGTGAGCGTGGTCTGAAGTTTTATCACCGTCAAGGCGATCATCAAATGTGATGGACAAATCACGAAGGCTTGAACGACAAATGTCCGGGTAAATTGAGATTTTTTTCATCCCGGGAGGAGTGAGCGGATTAATGTACCTTCGGAGAAACAGGTTCCCGAACATAAATTATGAAATGACTCTCCTCAATTGAGAGTTTTCAGGTTCACCACGATCACAACCAAAATATCGACACATCAACGTTGGGCTATCACCATTGCCATCGACACTCGTGCTATTGAACATCGCTTACAGCCGCAGATCCAACATCGTCGATCGATGAGAACATTAAACCCCTCCTCCCCCAACTGAAAAACCTTCTAATCCGACGCCGGATTTCACACTCAATCCCCCACAACGCTAAGCGCCCATCCGATTTATCTCGTCGCCCGCTAAGTTAAAGCCACGAGGGAACTCGTTGCATCCTCACGAAAAAGGAATCCATCGAAGAGAATTAACCGCGTACGACCGAAAGGGGCAGCTTTTTCCGTTTAAAACGCATTTGATGCGCCCGTCCGGGAGATAAGAACACGGCCGATCCTTTCTCCCCCCCCTCACACACGCGTTCCCTTCGAATTCCCGCCCCTCCCTCCAACCAACCCCCTACTCCCTCACTCACTCCCGGTTTGTTTTAGAGCTCGGGAGCGATCGCAGTTCCCCATCCACCCTCCCCCGCCCCGCCATCCGCGTCCCCGCAACCCACCCCGCGCGCGGGAGAGTTGGGCGCTGTTGCTCTTAAAAAGGGGTGGCTGGAGGCGGGAAGGCCGGGTGTGTGTGTGGTGGTCGGCGCGGTGGAGGCTCTCGGGGGGAGGGGGCGAATATAAATATTCAGCCGTTATCATCGTCTTCCATCTCATGAGGAAGTGTCTCGCGGAGAGCGCGCGGATTCAGATTGAAGCACAATGCTTCGAAGTGGAAAGAGCTGTTACCCAGCGCGCCTCGTGGCAAGGGGCCAGAGCCCGGGGAGACCTGCGCGGGTGGGTTGGGACGACGGTGGGGATGGTGGAGGGCGCTGGAGTTAAATACGGCGGGGAGAGGGTGGGAAGGAGAGGGAGGACGGGAATGGTATGGCATTGAAGGGTGAGCGGGTAGGAAAAAAGGAGAGGTGCATTCCGAGAGTTCCTCCTTCCTTTTTACGCTCCCCCTACGATTCCCGGCGTTCAGGTTCCTCCCTCCCCATCCACCTCTCCTCCCGCCAATTTAATTTCACTTTGTACGTCTAACGGGTCACTTAAGGCTCGCCAAGTGCTTAACGGGTCAGTCACTTGCTCCAAAAGACTCTCCCTCCACCCCCACCCCCGCCCGCCACCTGCTCAGCCTCCTTTTCCCTCCGCTCCTCCCCGCTTGCAACCACCCCCTCGCCTGTCGTCGGCAGGCGGTGGAAGACGTGCGATATTCATTCTCCAGGTTCGATTCTCCATGTTAAATACATATCGAGGAGGCTACTCACAAACGGCTTGATAATGTTTCGGTTATACCACGAAGCATCGTCCATAACGAATATGTCGACTACCGCATCGACAACTAAAGACGTGGCTCATGTTCGATCGACGACAAAGGTCGCCGGCATTGAGCATGTCCAAAAGGATATGTCCTTTATTTGCGTCCTATTATATGTCGTTCGGGAAATGCGTACACAGTTTAATACTCACAATAACACAAGGATTTTTATACAGCTCATATTGTCAGTCATCGCTTACCGTATTTGTTCCTCCCATCGCCCAATTAATTTAATCTGGAATATCGTGAATTGGCTCTGTTGATCATATGGTCAAATCGATAACGTACTGTTGATAACATACTGTCAAACGGGCATCTCGCAATATGGTTAATAGTCATCTACACTCAATATATCAGTCCTTGAACTCCGTGACTCGTGTTGGCGGAGTCTGTGTGGAACAATCACCCGACATATCGATACGTGGTCAATTCGCACAGCTCCCCACCTCGTCTCATTGAAGCGGTCGACGCGGAAATGTCAAGAGGCCGCGATCGAGTCGAGTGTGCGCGGGCGATCGGGCGGAGGGACGGAAGTCCGGAAATGCGGAAGGCGGGGGATTATGGGACGCAGTGTAATGGCGGAGGAAGAGATGTGAGCCGGGGGCGGGCGACAGGGGCGGCGGTGAAAGGACAGGAGAGAGAGGACTGGAAATGTTCAGAGGCTGCCAAGGATGGATGGCCAGCTTACTTCCACATAATTTAAAAGAACTGAAAACCCACGAAGCAACAACTATATACTGAAGGCAATTAGGACTAATGTACATTTCATATAAAGGCATTTCAATGCGGAGTTTACGTCGCTTCGCTGGTGAGACATGAGCGAGGGCAGCGATAGAAAAACGATAATTTCACAAGATGGATGTGTGACACTACAGATGAATCATTAAATAAGCGAACGACCCGCGTTTACTATTTAGGGGGTCCTTCGAACACGGAACGATGAAAGAAGTTTTGTGGGGGGGGGAGGGTATTGAGAAGACTAAATAGGAATCTAATTGGATGAATGTACGTGTGCAAGAGGGATGAATGGAGAGAAGAAATACAGATGAAGTCCACGGATGAAATACAAGAAAAAATTGATGGAAGCTGTCAACGCTAGGAACTATGAAGGTATAAAGGGATTGCTAGAGAAGAGACAGCCCCTAAAAAAACCAGTCTTAGGATTGTCAATATATGATTGAGATGCTTACTTAAAAACCAATGCTCTTTTTGCTCCACACAATATAGTAATTTTTAAATGGAATGTGATGAGACAGCACCGCTAGAAATACCGGTCTTTAAACATAAAATATAACTTATTCATTCATGTTTTTTTTTACTTTTTTAAATTGTTTTGTCAGTTCAAAACATAGATTTTGTAAAACTAGCAGGATTATGTGGAACAGGTTGGCAGCAATACGTACATAAACTATGTATAAAAATCAATGTTCCATAGGAAGTCACCGTAAAAATACAAATATTCCTAAAATGAGGCAAGCAAGTTGCAATTACGCAGTAAGCCAGTAAAAAATGTTCGTGAGAATACTGTTCTCAAATAGGGTCCGATGTGTGACACTACAGATGAATCATTAAATAAGCGAACGACCCGCGTTTACTATTTAGGGGGTCCTTCGAACACGGAACGATGAAAGAAGTTTTGTGGGGGGGGGAGGGTATTGAGAAGACTAAATAGGAATAGGTAGCGGAATACACGGAAGAAATAGACCCAGACTAATTTCAGCACGCAAAATATATTGATTTAATTCCCTTCTGCTTCTTCTTTACTTTTCAATTATTGATATCAGAGGTCTTTTCTTAAAATTATCAGACACAGCTCCGAAGTATTAAATATTCAAAGGATTCTAAAAGTTTTAGGTATCGTTTTAAACTGATACAATTTTGCTATTTTTTCTGAGATCTCAGTTCACAACGCATTCGGAAATTAAATGGAAAATTTCTCAAGAGCTATTTCGTATAAACGACTTCCGCCAAATCCAACGCAGCAAAATGGGGTCAATTCAATTCAAAGGTTTGAAATCAATTGTACTGTCAACAGATGAACAATACTTCAGATGGATTGATAATAAATTCCTTAAGCCATACTTTAACCAAAATGTTTTAACAACTAGATTGAACACATAATTTTTCAATTCCGCCCATTAAGAATGCCGTTTACTTTCTAATTGGCATTAAAACGATTGATAAATTGAAATATGGCACAAGTAATCTCAAGGTTTTAGATGTAACCAATTTTTGTTCCAGATATTCCAGCATTTTTGTACAATTAAAACCAATAAGTAAAAATAAGATATGCATGCTCAGAGTGGATGCGGATTTCTTATGCTAGTCGGTGGATCACGGCCAAATGGGTTAAATCGGCGGGCGAGACTAACTCCAATGGTTATGAATTTCGCAAGGAAAATTAACCGTTGTCTAAATTATGGACTCTAAAAAGTTATGATGCCAAGACATCTCGTTCCTCTATGAATAAGACAACGCACGAGCTGTAATCGGTTAAAAAATGAGCAACTAAATAAATTTGATAGTGAATGATTTACTGGAATATGAATACGCGAGGAATGTTAGAAAACCGGCAGGTTATTATGTGGACGATGAGCTTGCCAACTGTTGTGAGATTTTTAAAAACATTTTGATTTCATTGCCTGTAATTAAAATGATTCCCTAACTAGCACGTTCCAATGCGCTTACTTTCGAATCCTAATTAAGAAGCTCTCAACTAACTTTGGAGGGGTTGGCGAATCAGCTTTTTTTGCAACACTAGTCTTCAACGTGGGGCCCGAACGCGTGGGCCAACTGATCTCCGCAATCACCATAACGCATGGAGCGAGGAAAAAACTTCGGTGGTTAATGAGAATGAAAACATACTTTTCCACTGGATGCTCCCTTGGATCCGTCCTAAGTGATTTTGTGAATGTGCCAGCGAGGCCCTTAGAGAGAGTGAGGAGGGTGGAGAGGTCGGTCCGATAAGGCGGATCTCCCCGTTGCGGGGGTCAAAGAGGAATTGCCGTGCCACGCATGCCTCATCTCTCCCTCTATGCCTCCCGCCCACTCATGTGCTACAGTTCCTGACCTCGCCGATCCTTTCTCTCCCTTCGTCCACCACGAGAGCCAACTCCTACGCACCACTCCACCCACGCTCGCCAACAATACGCCCGCCCCTTATCCCGATGGATCTTCTCTCCTCCCCGCCCCACTCCTCCTCCAACCTTCCTTTCTTCATCTCCTTTCACTTTGCCCTCTACCCCCCCCCTCCCTCCGCCAGATCCTCTCGGCATACGACGGTCCGTTTTGAAACACCCAGGAACTTTTAAACCGAGGTTTAAATTTAGGGATCGAACCTTTACTGGGATAACGCCTGGCCTTGCTCCTCCCACGTACACCTCTTAGCATTAACAAACGTTAAGTTTGAAAAAATTTGTAAATGAAAAAATTCAGATCTTTAATTCAAAAGATAAAGAATTGGAGTTGAAAAAGAAGGGAGTAGGCAAAAAATGGTGGGAAGTATAATACTAAATTTTAAGCTGAAAACCTAAATGATAAATTAGACAATTGGGATGGCGAAATAAGACGAAGAAATCAGATTCAGGCAAATAATATACGCATTTTATATGTTTCTACCAGTTTTCTAACATGATGAATAAACGATTGAACGACATTGAGTATTTTTAATAAAGCACTTGCATGCTTACTCACTTAGAATTTTATTCTTACTTTGAAAAACGCTGGATAAAGCATGAAACTAAGCATAATTCCAAAATATTAGACATTAAAAATTAGGGGTTTGACTTTAAATTTGTCTAATAGCAGGTTTCCTCATTTGGCCGATGAATTTGCGAGGATATACGGCAATAGTATGGATGACTCTAATTCTCCATTATATATCGTCCATTTTTCCAGGTTAATTTAATACAAATATGATACTGCTTACTTGTTTTTCACCTCTGTACGTATAACTAAATACATCATACTATAAAATGGAATTCTACTAGGTTTTACTGCTGCAGTGAAATGCATTTACCATGCTACACTTAAATGCACCTAAAAATTTCCTTTGTTCCTTCAATTTTGAATAAAACAATCCATCAAGTAAGACCTTTGTTCATCATTTCTCTGTTTACTGCGTTCGACTACTAGATCGTACCACTTCACATTTAACGTTTCTGCTATGATAAGTGAACCGTTGACATTTTATTTAGAATTTATAGCATGTGATGAAAGCTTTCTCCCGGGCAAAACGAAACCCAGGGACATGAGCCCGAGGCTGTCTCTGGAGGCCAACTTGAAATCACAATGAATCTTTGTACAACACTATTTGGCTTTTCGTCTTTTAATAACATTGCACTTCCCCACTCCATTCAAAATATACAACACCTCCTCTTGTCAGAGAACATTCAAATTACACAAGTTTCATTTTATGTCAGCTTTACAATCTCTTTCTCTCTTTCTTCTCTCATTATATATATATCTGAAGAACTGTTTATGATGGTGCGGTCTTTCACGTGGAGGGAAATATCACCCAACTCGAATAGTTCTTTTTAATGGAGTAGGACGAATTTTAAAGTCCTATAGTAATATATAAGCCAATGAAAAGGAGATTTAATGCCCAATTTACTATGCAGTCCTCTAAAACAGCAATAAAAATTGAATCATGTAGCACAAAATGGATGACAGCCGCAAAGGCACGCCCCAATTATTATCTCATTGTGATAAGACCCTCAAGACGCTCCTCTGACCACTTACGCGGGATCTCCCTCCCATCCCGGCCCACAAAATTTTTATGCGCTTCCATTGTGTGCACCTTTCCTGTTAGTTTTCCTGAGATAAGAACTCCAGACTGGCCCGGAGAATGATCCCGAACCCTATTGACCACTACTATCTTACACGCTACGATGGAGTATTTTATTCCACTGCTCATTTCCTTATTTTTATCATGGCTGACTGGAACTCCTTATTTTAAATGGACTCGGGACAAACGAATTAGACACTTAAGCACCTAGAAACGATCGTAATACGTTTCCTGTGAACTTCGAGAAATGAGCGAGTACCTTTCTCGCTCAAGGTGGTGATAACTGCGATCCCGAAAGTGCCTCGCCTCAAGGCAGATGAAATTTTGATGATGCAGTAATAGGAATGACCCGAATCTCGATTTTGTCCACACAAGAACTTCTTTTCCGTAAATTATCTTCCGTTAGGTGGGCATTTCTTTCCGTTTCTCGCTTTTCATCCTTGAGAAAGTTTTAAAAGAGAACTATTCATCTGAAGTCCCTTCCATTAGACCACTCATCTCTCGTTTCCTTTCTCTAAATTCTGCGAATTTATTATTCAAGTAGTTTTTGAGTATCCAGATCGTGATGCGATGCCGTCGATCAGCGCCCTAGATGACGTGATTGCGACTCATTAAAAAAAGTAAAGGCTTCTTGAAAATGTCCCAAAATCGTATTGGTCTGATACAAATGAAATTTTAGGGGGCGCAGTTTATCCTGTGTCATTTTCTTTATATCGTACAAACCAACGTGGGATGCGGTGGTTTGTATCATTTTTATGGTAGTATGTCTTTTCACCTTGGGAATGCTCACTTGAGGAAGTTGGACGATTCTGGAATCACAGTTTAGGTTTCTTAGAGAATCACAAATGCACAGTAAGTTCACCCACTGAACGTGGAAAGTTTAACTTTCTCCGAAAAACCTTCTCTTCACCTGCAATGACGCCTTAGTTCGTTTTTCTATAGATTTAAATGTGACGGCAAGTTCGGACCACAACGAGACCAATAGGTGCTCAACGCGCCAAAGTTATTACAGCAGATAGTCCGCATTATCTGCCATAACGAGTCTTCAAAATGTTCGACGTTTCGCAGAATCAACAGGTTCTAATAGTCCCTGCCGCAAGCCCACGAGTCGACTCTCGCGGCGATGACGTCGAGATGTGGATGCGCTGACCGCGTGGCTGCATCCCAGGCGTGAAATTCGCACGACCACCATCCCCCCCTCACGAGGAATTACACCTCACCTCCGCCGCCCTCACGTCATTTCCCTCCCCCGCCCCACTCTCGCGGGGGGCGCTAATGACCACAGCTGTTGACGCGCCCTCCCGCGATACAATAAAGTGTATATATACGCTTCTCTGCTGACCTCAACCTTCCCTCCCATCCCACACCCTCTCTCAACACTCACTCCCGCTCACGTGAGCATGCACTTTGCAACTCCGTGCCTCCGTCACCGTCCTTCCCGGTCCTCCCCCGCGACCGAGAGCCCCACACAACTCCACCCCGCGTTACCCTATTCTCCCCGGCCCTTCCCATCCTCCCCTCGCTCCCCTTTCCAGCTCTCTCTCTCTCTCCTCCCTCCACCAATCCCTCCCTCTGCCACCTCTCACTGCCCCACACCCCTTCACTTCGGCTTATGACTTCGTCGCAACATTTCCCGCAGCATCTTCCGCCCTTACATTTCCTTGGCCTTTTGGGATTTTGCCTCATGCTTCAGAGTACAGTTTTTGTGTACAAAATGACTCTAATGGCTAGAGCCTAGAGCAGCCGCTTTAAGCCCTACCCCGAGAAAACGTTTTGGGGCCTCGCGCAGAAATATCAAACATGCAGAGATTAACATCACACACTAATTAATCTGTTATCTACAATATAACAAGCTTTAATATTTTTTTAACTTAGAATAAGCAAGAAACATTTCATGTTTATTAAATTGAACTTTTCTGAACGTTAGTAAATAATATATTTTTGTACATTTTATGAAATTGTGTTTAGCGATCCGTGAAGTCCTAAGGATTGAAGCCGACTAACCTAGATCATCAAAACCTATTATTTATTCTCATTCATTATCCTATCAATCTTGGGGACTCCTCCCCATTCCAGGGGGCAAAGTTCAATTGGCCCACGTCACAAGGCCGCTTTGTCAATGTTCGCATGCGAGCGGGGGCAGAGGAATGCTGTGATCTTCACACCCATCGCCGGACGTCGGGAGGCCTCCCTGGGGTACCAATTTTTTAAAGGAACCAATGTGACGCAGGGTTCAGCCGAGCGCCAAAATGGCACTTGAAACCGTCATCCGGAATGATTATTTATCGCTATTTAAGCATCAGGTCGAATATACGGCAAGCATTTGGAGCCCCATCACTGGGAACAATGATTCAAGAATGGGGTGAGAATTCAAAGAAAAGCCGCCAGATTCGTTAATTACTGTAATGAAGGGACGCTCAGAAGACTCAACTCTAGATACATCCCATTGCAAAGGTATCGTTTACGTGGTTTTATTCGCTACATCAAGTAATTGAGCCCCATCATCGCAACATTGAAAGGTCGCAACAAAACGGTTAAAATAAGGAAAAAAACCGTCGAAGAAATTTCTTCAAGGATTTGCTACCCTTCACACAATTCACGCCCACAACACAAGATGAGCTAACGCTTGTTTTTTCGAAGTATATTCCCCATTATAGAGATTTATTTACCTCATTTAATTCTGTTGTACTGATTCCTAGTGCTCATATCATCACACACGTAATACTTGCGTGCGTGATGGGAAGAAGCAGAAAGAGGTGTGCAAAGAATTAAAGACTGTCAAATTAAGGGTCTGTGGAAAGGATACACTATTAAGATTAAAATCCGATTGACCATTCTAAGAGATTGAGGTGAGATGTTTCCCAAAGACACATCAGAACTACGAATTCTGAGAGAGTAGCAGCTGTGAAAGATATTTTCCTCTGCCAGTCGTAAATCGTATGACTAAATTGAATCGACTACATTTTCTATTAGTAGATACACATGAACTAACGGTATAGAAAATTGTGAGAGACATAGGGACTGCCGGGTTAACATTCTAGAAAATATTTCATAGGTTGCCCTAGGATAACGGAATGCAATGTCACTAACTGCGTATCTCCATAGAATTCGATTTACTATCCACGTATGAAAATAGAAGCTAATGGCTTAATTTAACTATTGTAAGCAAGCAAAATTATGCAATTTTGACATGTCTGTTAACAAACCAGTGTCAACGCTCAACCTTTTACTCTCTCCCTCTATCTTATTTTAATTTCGAGAGAAAAAAAGATAATTGTATATTGATTGGATTGAGCTCTGACGGCTAGCAATATTGAATGAATGAAATGACTCCAATAGCCGTTAACATTTTTACCCCCCCCCCCGCATTTCACACTATTACCCTCACTCCTCCCTATATATTCTTCGGATGCCCTCAACCCGTTCTCACTTCAACTTGTGTTGTCGTGACGATTCACCTTCAGTACGCTGAAGAGGGCTACTATGTGGCCGAAATACGTGTATTCGTATTCACTCTTTCCATACCTTTGCTTTTTTACCCTTACCCCATCCTTTGACATGTGGCGACAGCCAACTAACCTCATTTGTGCTTTGTTTTGAAAGGTAAACTTGGGACGGCTATTGGAGTCATTTCATTAATTCAATCGATAATTGTAAAAATTTAGTTTTGTAACAGGCCAGAAAAATAAATTTTCAAAATATACCGTGCAGAACAAAATCAGGAAATTTGACATATCACCACCTGTTTGATTCCTATTGTGAAATACAAGTTTGCTTTGATTTGTAATACATTTAAAAAAACTGCTGCTGTGACAGAGCAAATATTGATTGCATATTAGAAACAATATTCCGAAATTCTAATTTTGCATTGAAATTGCCCGCTGAGAAGACAATATACGTATATTACAATTAAAAACGTATCACATGACCCAACTGTCGCTTTTTGCAATTTCTCAAAACGATTTCTTCAAAGTATGAAGCTCGCATTAGCGTTAAAGTCTCCCTGAGGCATTGCAAAATAAATTGAATACGGTCTCAAAGGTTAACCATTCCGAAACGTCTCAGTGGAATGCAATCTCAACGAGGAGTGCTTATTTGTTTAGCATGAAAAATCCCTCATCAGTATGGTCGCTCTTTGAATATAATCAATTTATTCAACGATTCCAAAGTAACTTATCCTGATATTTGCCCGTTTCTATGCACATGCCTGTTTTACTTTTTCTTTGAAGCAAACTGTTTCTGGACGCCTCAGAACGAAAGCCTTTGAGCACGCCAGAGAGAGCATCAGAGTTTTAAGAAATAATTCTTGGAACGGGGATGAATGGGTGGTTGGATTTGGTGTGGGCCCAGCCCAACTTGCCTAACAGCTGTGCAGCAGTGGATTCTCTCTCCGAACAAGGCGGTTCCCATTTCACGTGGACAGAACCCTGCTATTTAGACAGAATTGACCACTCCGATGAAACAAGGAGAACGTAGCGCTCTACCGAAGGCTATTAATGGCTGGTTTCCCAGAAATCAAATGCGCAATCTCCACTGTATTCTTCGCAGAGCTTTGGAGTCTCACATCCAATAACACCGAAGCGCCCAGTCATTAGCTCGACCAAAAACATTCATTATTATACGAAATATTTCAGCTTTATTCAATATTCTCCTCTAAAATTATTCCTTTATCCTTCCCTTCGTACCCACTCCTTAGTTTAGAAAGACAAAATAACGTGTCGTGTCACTAATTAATGATGATGTGGTAATTAAATGGAATGATGAAAAACTAAATATAAATACCGAAAATATTCTTATCCAAAATTACTCAGATGTGAATTATACTAGAATGAACTTAAATTGAGAAAAATTTAGTTGCCCAGGGATTGCGCCAAGCAGAATTAACTAATGTGCGGAGTATAGATAAGTCGTTCATGAGGTTCAAATGAATTGGGATACATATATGCATCGCGACTTTTCTTGGATTTAAAGAAGTTAAAAGATTGCAATTAACTGACCACGAATACGTCAAAAATTTTACAATGAGGAAAGCAACTCATATAAAAAAGAGTAATGATGGTATCTTTATGTATATGCAGGTTCGCGAATCACCAATACATGCAGAATCCTCGCCGCCTTTGGAAAATTAAGCATAAATTAGTTTTTTCAGCTTTCCACCCTCGAAAATGCGGAACAAGAAAATGCCATCGGTTGCATCAGGGCTAAAGAAAAAAAAGGAAAGGACTTCCCGCTTAAATGTTCGCGAACACCGCTTGACAAGAAATGCAAATAGTGTCTTGCGCAGTAGCTGCCGAAGCTCCGAAAATATTTTCGGGACGCCTCCATCAGGTAGTCAAATGGAATTAATGAATTCAAACGAAGAAGTGTACGCCACGAGAAGAGGAGACAGGTCGTTTCCTTTCCCCTCACCTCCCCCTCTTCTCCCCCCTCCCTTACCCCCTGCTTACCCGCCGCCTCCGAACCGGAGGACTTGATTTGTTGACGCGTTCCTCAACAATGCAGTACAAATAGATACCGCCCTCCCTCCTCCTTCCCTTTGTCCTACATACCTTCGCACGTACGCGGGACCGCTGCTCCCACTCTTTAACCCCCTCCCTCCTCGTCTATTCGTCCTCCCTCGGCGACCCCCCTCCTCCTTTCCCGACAGGGAGGAGGAGGGGGGTCCCCACCCTCAAATCCCCACCCTCTCAAATCGGAACCCTGGAACGCACGCACCGCCCCCCCCCCGAGCCACACAAACCGACCTCTCAACTCTTTCCTCGTCTTTAAGGAGAGAATCCTTCTCACATTCTTTCTCGCGTCGTTTCGCCGAAGAAAAGAGAGACTCGTTACCTGGGTCAGCCACGCCATCCTCCCCGGCCATCCCATCCACCCCCGCCCGCACTCCCTTCGCTTCTTTGGCCGGAGAGATAGATGCGGAGGGCGAAGGTGGGCGGGCGGGAGGGAAAGCGACGTTAAGGAGTTGGACGGTGCGGGGTGGTGGGCCCAGAGGAGGGCAGAGCAAAGGCGCCGGACGGCGGGGGGGTGTTGGAATGGCGGCGAAGGAAGGGAGAGGCGAGGGGGAGAGACTCGCCCGCCGGGACGGGAGGAAGGAGACGAGGACGATAAGGGGAAGGCACACGTCCCGGAGGAATTGAGGGAACCTTCAGAGTGAGGCAAACAAAGAGCGGGCGGGGGTGGGAAGAGGCAGTGATGGACGGGGTGGATAATTTACTGACCCGAGAGGGACCAGCGAAAGACGTTTGGTGCGGTTTGGGCCGTGCATTAATGCATGCACTCACACCGCCAAAGGTGGCCGGCCAGATCCTCGCCGGCCCCGTTGTGGCGCTAGGGTTATTGTGGGTGGAGGGGGAGTCGGATTTGCATGCATCCCAGGAGGGTGCGCGACTTGATGCTCCTGAAAATATCCGACGGCAGAAACACGAGAGCAACGAAGAAGAAGCGAGGGACACCCACTATGTCCTCGTTGGCTAGTCCGCTCAGGCGCGGGGGTTGGGAGGGAGGGAGGCGAGGGGAATGCCGGAAGAGAAACGAATGGTCTTTCTAATCGAAGTTACCTCCACAAGTAATGACTATTCGGCAAAACAACTATTTCGAACTTTACCTCTAACTACTCAGTATGCTACTTGAAAATCAGAATTGCCATACTTATTATGTTCCTCAAATTATTTACAGTTCACAAACTTAATCATACGTCCTTTATTTATTGCTCAGTCTTAGGTCAATAATTTAAATGAATTGCATTCGTGTTGTTTTATTTTTACTTTTTAGCTATTGCTCTTAAGTGTAATAACATTTTTATTCAAATTATCGATTTTTTATAAACTTCTGCGGGAATCAACTTTATGCATGCGAAGCCTTTTAAAACGAATTACGACGCTGAAACAAATGGAGAAATATACATGAAAGCGTTTCTCTTGAACCCATCGTAAATTTATCATCGCTATGCGAAACCCACATTCCAAAGCAAGAAAAATCTTGAATTTAGCTAAAGATGTGCGAGACAATAAATTGCTTCCCGGTTGCATGAAGTTACACAAAAAAGGAGCATTAGGTTTTCAGTCATACCGCAGCAGACGGTTTAGCCTCTTAAGGTTTAAAGGACGATACGAATCATCTAGGGTTAGTGCAGGCTCTATGTCTTATTGCACCAAAGATTGAATGCCTGTGAAAGAAAAAAGTAAAAGATATTCTTTGTTATTACATATTAGAGCGGATACGATTTTTGCTCTGCGGTTTTTTCCTGGAAAAAACGCTAAGCTGCTAGCACACGGCTGCCCTAATTCATTTGCGAAAAAAAGATAGTATTTTAGCAATCATTTAGCATCATAGCCGACCGACTGAGCGGTGACGTGTTCCAATCCCCGACACACGTCGTGCAATGACAAAATAGCACCTACAACGCGATATAAATTTGGCAACATTAAATTCCCAACTACAATAGTCAACATAGATTAAGTCAAAAGAAAATAAGCAAAGGATTAGAGATGAAAAGAGATTTTTGGAAAAGAGTCAAAACTGGATTACGAAAAATAGAAAACAAATATATGTCGACTAGCCAGGTTTGCATACCAATTTATGGGAGCGGAAAAGGTGTAGATTACCATCGATCAAGATAGGGGAATATTGAAAGCCCAAAACGCAAACAAGGAGCCAACCAGGAACTGGAGGCAAATGTGGCACTAAAGAGCCAATTGAAGAGGCAGTAAACGAGCGTAATAAAAAAAGAGAGCTATGAAGCGAAAAGAAGGTATCTTCAGAGGATGAGAGAAATAACGGATAGGGAACTAGTGAGCCGGGGAAGACACTAATATGGAACAAGTGTGGATATATAGTACAATTGAAAACGAGATAAATGGCTCTATTCACAAAAAGTCGCGGCGAGAGAGGGGTGATAGGGAGAAGGCATTCGCGAAGGCTTTGTTGAGCTGAGTTTGCAAGTGAGGAGCAATGACACCCTGCCTCTTTTAATGAATGCGGGGATCATAAATTAATCCTCATGACGTGCTATCTTTTCCCCTCAAATCATGAAGAAAAATACTCCCGAGCGGTGAGGTGAAATCGACGGAGAACCTTTTCTAACCGATGAGGGGGCAAATTCAAACTTCTGCCGTTATGATCCAACTTCCAAGGATAATGGGGAGTAATTAAATCCGATGGTTAAAAAGCAGCGAGCGAAAATGTTGCGCTCAATAAGGTGTGACGTAGCAATGTAAGCACGGAAGGGATCGTAACCCAAGGAGGGTAGCGTTCACAACTATAAAATATGATATCCACCCAAGTGCAACGAACAAGATTGGTTTAATCTTTCACCTAAAGAAGCACACAGATAATACTCTGATGGAAAATGGTAAACAATTTATTTTGAGGAAATAAGACCAGTGTATTTAATTTCATTATAACTCTGTGTTTTCTGAGTGACTCCACGAAGGTTGAGAGGAAAACCTGGTGCGAGAGAAACACGTTGTTAGCCGTTCATGGTACCCAAGTAAGATGGCACTGTGCGAATACGGGATGGAGAAAAGGACGGCGAAAGGGGATGAGAAAATCAGAGCGCAACAGTAAAACGGCCCCGGAGAGGATGCGGAGAAGAAGCGGAAAAATAAAAGCAGGAAAGACGAAAGGAAGAGAAAGAGAGTAGGAGGAGGATGAAAGAAAAGTCATCCCCTCCACTCCGACACCTACATCCCCCTCCCTCCTCCGCCCCTCAGCTTCCCCTGCCGTAGCCTTCTTCCGACCACCTCTGACCCCTGATGCCCGTCCCGCTCCGACCGCCGAGTGCACAGCGGTTCTCTCGGCAGACCCGTTTGCCTCGGGAGGGCGAGGGGAAAAGGGGAAGGGTGGCCGGGGCGGCGTTGCTTCGGCAGGAGATGGGTTTGGGAGGGAGGGAAGAGTTGGCGCTGAGCGAACGGCGGCGGGCGCGGGGGTGGGAATGAGAGGAGGAGAGGGAAAGGGGGGTTGGAAGATGGATGAGGGAGGGTGTAGGAGGCAGAACGGACAATGTGGTGTGGTTTGGCGGGGAGGGTGGTCAAAGGGGTGGGAAGGATTGTGTCGGGTCGGCGTCGCGGGTCGAACGTCGAAAATATTTATTTTTCTAAAAAAACGAGGGAAGTATGGGAAATTCGGAATTTGTGACCGACGGCCGGAGGGCGGTTTAAAGAAACACGTCGCGGGAGATCGCGATTCCTTTTTCCGGGCGCCCGGAACCGGTGGACCGCGAACTTTTTTTCTCTTCTATGCATTCCTTTCTCGACCAAATGTTAGAATTTGTGCCGGAGGGTCTTCTCGCTATCGGCGGAAACCCATTTCTATTTCCCGATGGATCAAAAACATTTTTCAAGGAAGCGTTTCGTCATCAGAATTTCGGCGATGGAAATGTTTTCCTATTAATTTTTACACTCCATTGAATAATTTGGAATTGCAAGAGAGGTAATTCTTGGTTTTTTTTAATGGCAGAATACTTAAAAAAATGAAATTCATCCCATAGAATCTGCGGCCGGATTGGGTAAGTACTTAGACATTTAGGAAAATTGCGAATAAAATTAATATCTTCGTTTTTTTCTAATGTTGAACGATCCCAGCTTGCAATTTCGCCATTAGCTTTCGATTCTTATGAATATTTCTAATGGTTGTGTGAGTTATAATATTTTCTTCGGCCAGAATATTTTTTTAAATGAGATCTCCAATTCACACAGCGGAAAATAGAATTTTTTTTTTACTTTTCTCAAGTGCTTGCTTGCACTTCAATGTACTCCATTCTTTAGAAATAAAAATTATGCATACTGTACATATATTCTATCGATTCTCTGTCTAAGAAATACATATAGCTATCCAAAACAAGCAACGGGCAACGTAAAACTCACTCAAAATTGGGCCATTTTTTGTACCCTAACTGCTTAACCTATTTCAAGCTCTGCATTTTTTCCTAGGTATTAAGCTTACCACGCGCGTCTTGAAAACTGTTATATTTTTAAATGATATCAATATGTTTAAAAAAAGAATGCTGAGAGCTCTTTGATAATACGCCCAATAGAATGATTGATTCTTAGATGAGTTACTCTTTTTTGCTCTTAGTTACATTATTTACAATAACCATACATAATAAATCGACAATATGAAAATTTAAGACATCCAGAAAGCATTTATTTCAGATTTGAACATTTTGACAATCTAAATCTCCATTTTTGCTTCACATTCCTTCCTTCCATCAACAGAAACTATGTATTGTTCTAAGTTAAGAATGTGCCACTGAACTTATGCATTGAAATATGAATGCTTGCAAATTAAATGAACAATTTGGGCAAATGAAAAAATAAGGATAGGCATGGATAAAATGGTTTTTCATCGGCATTCTCTCCGTCTCCAATCAAGGTCAATATAACATCTATTATTTCTGCCGGAGGAAAAGCCGGGAAATTCCACCACAATTACAACCATTTAAAATTTCTCTATCCACAAGTAGCGGTCTATGTTATTGCAAAACTCAAAGGGCAACAAGGAAAACGGTGGAAAAGTAAAAATCGAACGCCTTGATGATATACTGGAACGAGAATGTGAGCATAGGCGAGAGTGGTTGCGGAACCTCTCTTCCCGGAAAAGCTGTGTCGTACAGAAGAAATAAGAAAAGAGAGGCATGCACCAGCACCACTGAATCCGTTCGGGTACCATTCCGTTTTAAATGTTTTATGCGTTGCGTAACACCATTTTATGCATCTTCCCACCGATGGGGGCTCGAGATGTGCGGGAATGCGGGGGCGGAAAGAGGACGGGAAAAGATATATGGCCGGGGAGATAGAGATGCAGTGAGCTAGAGAGAGGTGGGAACCGAAACGAGGTCAAGCGAAGAAGCAACGCCAAAGATTTATGGCGAATTGGAACAAGTGGAAAGTCGATGGATAATTGATAAAGGGCGAAATGGGAATGAGCAGAAAGAAAAAGTGAGGAAGAGTTCCACGTCCTTTCCCCTCCAAAGATATAGGAAAGGACATGCAGGTGACATTAGAGGTATTTATGGGATTATTGGTATATTTAGAAACATGCAAGGCTACTTTTTAACGGCATAAGCCGACCAACGCTCCCAGATGCACGAATAAATCGAACTTTACTAGAGCTGTTTTTTATTCAATCAGCACATCAATTACGACTTGGAAAGTTTAATCGCCGTTTGTGATGACTCAATGCTTTATTTAATAATATATATATATATATATATATATATATATGTATACATATATATATATGAATATATTAATATATTAATATACCTTGACGTGGTGGAACGGCTTGTGCGTTCCGATGACACCTAGAGCTGTGCTGGCGGGAGTAATAATAATTGCTCCTGGTAGGGTCACCCATGCCCAGATGGGTCGAAGGTTAGGAGCCAGACGAAACGTAGTCCACGCAGCGTCTGTTCCTCTGTGAGGCGGCTGCAATGGCGTCAGACCCCAATGGGGTGGCCAGTGAGTGATGGTGTCACGTTAAAAACACTATTGAGGAAGGCAACGGGAAACCACCTCAATTATCATTCCCAAGAAAAATATGATGGACATTACAGATATTTTGAGTCCTGGCAACTTCGGGGCTCGGCCCAATCGGCCGTGTGTCGTGCCCGGCAGCGGGGGAGGCAAGGCTTCCGCAGTCGTCATCCCACGAAACCCTTTAAAGGGAAAAGCGGCAGGAGCAGGACATAAGATGCAGAAGAAGAAGACCAAATGGAATGTTAGGACAATGATGAGGACAAGTAAATTGGAGAATATCAAGCGAGAGATGGAAAGGGGAAATATAGATATTTTAGGTCTATGCGAGGTGAGATGGAAGGATAGCGCGGATTATTGGAGTGATAAGTATAGAATAATATACAGCGGCGGGGACGAGAGCCAACGAGGGGTTACCATAGTATTAAATGAAGAGGAAGGAAGAAGCGTAGTCAACATGGAACAGGTAACGGATAGATTATTACTAGTAAAGATAAAAGCAGAAATGACGAACTTGGTTATAATTCAGGTATACTAGTACATGCCACCGAGCAACCATAAGGAAGAAGAGGTCGATAGGATATAGGATCAGTTAGAGGACATAATCGCGTGTGTTTCTGCAGGGAAACATTTGATAGTGATGGGGGATGGGGGTGCGACGGTAGGCGAAGGAAAAGATGGTGATGAGGTCGCGGACTACGGCTTAGGCACGAGGAATGACCGCGGGGAGAAAGCAGTTGAGTTCTGCAGGAGACAGGGGTTAGTCATTACCAACACTTGGTTTAGACACCACAGAAGACGCAGGTATACATGGAAAATGCCAGGTGACTTAGAAGGGTATCAGCTAGATTATATTCTGCTTAGACAAAGATTTAGGAACAGTGTGACAACAATTTAGTTGTTATGAAATGCAGCATCCATTTAAAAAAGATAAGGCAGGGGCGGCGAGTTAGGAAATGGAATGTAGAAGTATCAAATCGTTTGAAAGGAAGGTGTACCAACAGGCGGTAGAGGAAATCATGGAGGGTGGTAAAGATCCAAATACTATCGAAAATGGGAAAGTATCAAGAATGGGTTATCGAAAGCCGCAAAACACAATATGAAACGGTTAACGCTAAAAGGACTAGGAAACCATGGATCACGGATGAGATGAGTACAAGGATGGATGAGCGGCGAAAATGGAAAAATGTACATACAGAGTTATGCAAAATGAAGTAAAAAGAATTAAACAATACATTTAGGCGGGCAACAAATAACGCAAAAGAAGCATGGTGGAAGACGCAGTGTGAGGATATGGAAAGTTTGCCGAGGGAAGGGTGAAATCGGTGCGGTGTACAACAAACTTAAATCTATATCGGGAAGTAAGAAAGGGAGATCTATGCTAACAGTTAGAGATAAGGCGGGTAAAGTAATAGTTGAACTGGAAAGATTCAAGAAAGATGAGAGGATTATATAGAAGAATTGTATAGTAAAGAACTTCGACCAACAAAGTTAGACATTGAAAAACAATATGACGTAGAGGAAGACAGCTTAGGTCCAGGCATACTAGACAATGAGATAAAAAGGGCATTAAGGGAGATGAAACTAAAAAAGGCCGTGGGGGTGGATAACATTCCCGCGGAACTATTGAAATGCTTAGGAAAATGTGGCAGGTAGAGGCAATATGGGCTAATCCGTAGTATTTCTGAGGAAGGAATCTAGCCGGAATACTTTGTGAGATCATTTCTAGTTCCTGTTCCAAAAAATGTAAAGGCTACATCATGTGAGGACTACAGGACAATAAGTTTGATATCCCACGCAGCTAAAGTTGTTCTCAGGATCATAAACAAAAGGATAGAGAGTAGGGCAAATGAGTACTAGGCGATGATCAGTTTGGGTTAAGGGAGGGGATAGGTACGCGTGATGCCATTGCAGAAGTGAGATTATTAATCGAGAGGAATATAGAACACAACCAGGAGGTATTTGCCTGTTTCGTAGATTTCGAAAAAGCGTTTGATAGAGTAAATTGGGAAAAACTAATGAGTATATTGCAAAAAATAGGAATAGATTGGAGGGAAAGGAGGCTAATCCGCAACCTGTATAGTATATCTCAGACTGCACAGGTTCGAGTGGGGAAAGGGGAGTCCGGATGGGCTGTGTTAGGAAGGGGTGTAAAGCAGGGTTGCCCACTTTCACCGTTGCTGTTCAACCTGTATGCAGAGGAAATGATGAAAGAGGCATTGGAAGAACTGGAGGTAGGAATGAAAGTGGGCGGGGAATTCGTAAAATCAGTCAGGTTTGCTATTGATCAAGCTTTAGTTTGTCAGTCAGCCAAGGGGCTGCAAGCATTGCTGAGTGAATTGGAAATTCAGTGCGACAGGTATGGGATGAAAATCAATACTAACGAAACAAAGGTTATGCGATTTTCTAGAAAGAAAAAGGCTAAGTTAAACATTAAAATAGGAGGGCAAAAACTAGAGCAGGTAGAATGGTTCACGTATCTCGGTACTGTTTTGGACCGACGAGGTCAAAGTAGTAGGGACGTAAGGAGAAGAATTGCGCTAGGCAAAGAGGCTTTCACAAGGATTAGGAAGTTCATGACAGGGAGGTTGAGCAAGGATATTAAAAAAAGACTCAGAAAAACTTTGATATGGAGCGTAGCTATTTACGGCGCGGAAACGTGGTCATTGAAGCACGAGGATAGGCGTAGACTGGAGGCGTGTGGAGAGGAATGGAGGAGGTGAAATGGACAGAGAAGAAAACAAATGAAGAAGTACTTGTTATGTTGGGCGAGGACAGGGGTTGTTGAGAGAAATCCTATGGAGGCAAGAAAATTGGATGAAGGGGGTATTGACCGGCAGTGGGATGTTGAAGACTTTGATAGAGGGGAGAATTTGTGGCAAACGAGGAAAGGGAAGGAACAGGATAGGGATGTTGGACGGGATGAAGGGAGGAAGTAAGAACTCAGAGCTGAAGAGGGACCTGATGTAGAGTAGAATGTTGGGTTTTGCTTGGGGTCACAAATTATTTAATTAGTAATTATGTCCATCCAAAAACCTACCTTAACTGGTAGATTACCTTATAATAATAATAATATATAATATATTTTTGGTGGAATTTATATATGAATATAAGGGGTCCACTATAATTAAGGAATATTTTGCCTTTTTCAGACATTCATTTCATTAACCATCACTACTTTCGACAATTCCTCTGCTAAGGGATATTATTGCCCTTATAATTCCGCAGTAAACCTTCCAAACCTGGCACGGTTAATGAAAAATCTAATAAGACTAAATACGTCTACCAAATTTAGTTACTTAAACCAATAAGAAAAATAATTATTCATTACTCTCCAATATTTCTCACAAATTAGCTTCATAAACTTGAAAAAAGATTTCATTAATTTTTATTTCAAAGATAGAACGATTTTTCGGAGTTAATAGTTTAATATCAATTGGTCATATGATAGAAGAGATGGTATTTATCCTTGTCGCAGAGTTCGCCCTTTTACTCATAGGGGTATCCTTCTAATTAGAAACCTTGAGCTGGCACACAAATATTAGTGGATTGTCACTTTTCCCATTTCCAATAATTTGATATCATGTTTCCATTTTAAAGAGATCCTGAGCAGTGAGCAAAAAGACATGGAAAAGAATTTTCGGGCACTTTCTGGTAAGCAAGTTCGCAGAAGTGTGCAAGGACGAAAACACTAGGAACAAAGAAAAGTCGCGGAAAAAGGAGAAGAATTAAGGAGGTGTAAGGTGCTACTGCTCTAAGATGTGTCAGAATGAAGTGACTGTTGAAGAAAATGACTCGGTATTTCGCAAAAAAAGGCATTCTAAAAAAAGTTTACCCATGATGAAAACGTTTACTGTGAACTTTTTACGAACTTTAAATCTTATGTTATTTTTGAAAATCAATTTTTAGATGATTTATTCCACTTTGTAAAATGCAGTTAAATATGTTAATTTATTGTTACGTTTCTTCCCCTAACCAAGTTCTATCTAAAATCTGTCAAATTTGCACTTTGGTATCGAGATTGACGATCAGGATCGCCTAAATGCCGCAATACTCGAATACTTTTTCAAATTCAAAACACCAAGAGTCTTTAGGCAATCGTAAGAGCGGTGAAACCGACGATTTCATATCACTTGTCAAAATGTGTATATGCTTCAGTGCGTCTGAAAGGGTTGCGGCAGCTTGACGCATAGCAATAGACGGTTCTTAAGTGTTTATTTACAGTGAATTGAATGCAGACGGGACTCATCGGACAAGCTCAACTTCTTGTGCACCTGTATTCAATAACCCGAGCCTGTTTGCCAGCTAGTGAACTCCTGAGTAACGCTAATTCCACGGTGGCTAGCATGGTGAATCAAATCATTCAACAAAAATCAAATCCCAAAATCAGAAGTTCACTTAATAATGTCAGTCTCAAAACTCCGCTGGTTCATGGGACAGGTTATACTTGAAAAGAACTCGGGTAAGAGGCTTTCATGCCTCGAGTTTGTGCTAAATTTAAGTATCCCGCGGCCAACCGAAAGGTCGTAAAGGCAGCAGTTAAAAAAACTGGCTAATATTTCGGATACTCCCAGAGTATTTGGATCCGGGTCACTCCCCAGCCTCGGCCATTACGCTAATAAGCGGAACAGGTCCTGTTGCATGACCTGACATTCAAATCAGAGAATCAAATTCTAGGTACATTTTATGGAAAATTACAAGGAATTGGATACACCCCGCACGAATAACTCATTCTGCTGTAATTCAGGAACTAAAGTTGGGGTGCGCCCAGACATGAACGCAGTAACAGGCAACCTGGGGTAGGTGAAGAAAAGATATTTGAAAATTTACAAGAACTCTCTAGGTATAGGTACCTAAGAAGTTTTATACGCCTAGCTGTGCACGAAGCAGTTCGAAGAAAATGTGAAGATTTTTATCCGTTGTTATCACCGTATATGACTCATTTTTCGGTAATTTGTTGGTCTTACGTAACATAGTGCACGGGATAAGTATATAAGCTGCAACACGAGTACTCCACCTCCCAAATTGACTTACAAGCTCATGATATGCCAAGATCTGTTTTTGTTAGAAAAGGCCAATGAAAAACTTGGGGATGCCACTCTTTTGAAAATGCTCCAGCTATTCACCCTAAATGGCGCAAAAGGCATATGCCGTCACATCCCTCAAGAAACCGCGCTTTGTGTAATATGAGATTGGCAGAACATCCGACTATCCGATTTCAGTAACAGCCCCGAAGATATTTATTTTTTCATCACGATTTGTTGCTCCAAACAGATTAAACTCTCGCTATTTATTGAAGTTACAGCACATATGGCTTTAGTTTTCCCCAGTCCTGTTTGGGCCCAACACCGGAGGAAAAACAAATAATAATTATATTTTTAAGAACTATTCTACGCCTGAGGCCATTCTTTTTGCCAGCCCCGGTGGCGGCGGGCTGACGCTTGTCCACTCAGAGGTCGCGGGTTCGATTCCCGCCTAGGTCTTTGCTGTATGCATAGGGGTTAGATTGAAGAAGGGATTATTGAGTCTCAATTTCGCCTAAATAAAAGTCGTTAAATAAATAAATTCTCGACGCATTATTAACAAATCCTTAGGGACTTGGCGACAGCACATGGCAAATACGGATTGGAACCCGCAGCCTTCGGGCGAACCAGTTAAGGCGTTGAATACCAACCTAACCGGGAAAGCGATTCATTTTTACCATTTGCCTTTTCTTTTACTTCATCAAACATAAAGTGCACATCCGAACAAAATCATTTTACGAATACAATTGTTAACACAATGCTTGCTGATTCAATTGGGGTAATTTTTCTACCGTGGCGTAACAGAGGTCGAATAGACTTCGCAAGTGCACATTAACAAGTCATTGAGACGTTTCATTGTTATCAGCCGTGAAGCTTCATTGGAAGGAAATAAAATCGTTAACATGCGCTATTCTTATTTTCGCTTCGTGAGGTAAATGCGTAGGCACATACATATAGCTCTTGCAACCGATTTCAACTGATTTTATTACTATTTGATGATGTTGGACGGTAGCGTTTGACTGGATCGTCTAAATAAATTGTGAATATGAAATAAAACATTCTCTCGGCCCGTTGTTCTCACAAAGTATATTGCGGTATCCATTAAACGTGAAGTTGTTTTATGTAAATTGATAAAGACATTTGTAACGAAACGAAAGTGAGTGAGATGAAAAAATATGAAAATCGTAAAAGAAATTACAATTCTCATCGGAAATGCTCATCATTCATAGAAAAAGCAGATAAGAGAAAGTTCAGTCAAGAAAGAAAGGTGGATAATGAGTATGGCATGGACTTACAAAGTGGAAAATAAAAAGTCACACGTAAGCGTTGAAGAGATAATTATTCAGGAATATAAGAATATAGAATATAGAATATATATATATATATATATATATATATATATATATTTCTATATATATATGTATATATCTATATATAAGTTCTATCAGCTCTTCCTTGATAAAGGTGGCCACGACCACCGAAAATTCGAAAAATAGTGAGTATATTTTTTTTGTTTCTGTGTGTTTTTGTCTGCGTCCACTAGTGCTAAGTGTACTAAGTATACAACGTATATATATACGTTTATGTATATAGCTATCTCCCCAATGACTTATTTCTTCACGCATTGTGTTTGTTAATCCTTGCCTTCAAACTCCACTTCGCGATTGAAGGAGAGGGAGTGGCGAGGAGAGAGCACGGAATGGGACCAAATGTGAGAGTGGAATGGTGCAGCATTGCAGAGTACCAGAAATTAGCTCCAGAGAGTGAAAGAGAGGGGGAGGGACTTCACGTTTTAAAACGAAGGAGTAGAACCCAAAAAAAAAGAACAGTGCCATGGCAAATCCATTGCAGTTGGTCACTGGCGAATTCATATCGGATTGGGGGAGAGTGGGTGATGAAGGAGAACAGGGGCGTGTGTGGGGGGGAGCGGTCGAATGGCCTCATTCTCGAGTGCGTCCTCACGTCTTTGAGCCAACGGAGAAAAAAAGAAGGCGGAAACTTAATCTGGGGAACCGCCACTCGCTAGAATCGTGTCCGACTGCAGAAGTTGCTGGTTCATCCGAGGAAATAGATTACGCTCCGCTCAACCCACATTCAATAGCGTTTGGGATCATGGTCGCGAATCAGACCTCATGGTGGCGGGGTCGTGGTACGATTTATTTGTGTCCTCCCAGCCAATGCCCAAGACACACACGGAAGTTTTGGGAGCGAAGGGAAGCTACGTTTTCATTTCACATGACTTCATGGTGTTTAGTTTTCAGATCCCTTACTCGTCTCTGAGGTCACTCAAGGAAGATATAGAAACGACACGACTTCGATCCGTCCGCACGCCGAAATGTTTCCGAGAGTTTATCATCAAATGAATAATGTGGCCTTTAATTACACAAAACATACATATCAATTCATTATTGATGACAATTTGAAGTGTTCCTTCGAGAACCATTGAAGCGTGCAATTGGAAGATCACCAGTCAAAGAGTAATGCACCACTGACAACTGGTGATCATGGGTTTCCTGCCAAAACAGCAGAAGCGCACTATTCGGGTTTGAAAGTTGACAGTTAAGCATCCCATGTTGCATGGCAGCAGTCTGCGCTGGAGATCTAGGTTCTGATTGGTTCGACGGCTTATTCTAATGCATGAAATCGAAGGCTCAAGGGAGCATCTTTTATTGCCATTCTTATATTTCTTTCCAGTATTGATCTTCAGGAAACTGGCGGATGCCTTTTCTTCCTATGATCAGCGTAGAGAACTCTGGAAGAGTCGTGGCGATTTCGAAGAATTTATGCAACATTCATCCGGTAGGGACGATTTATTTTGATGGCACTGATTTCGCATACGGTGTAAATTAAGGGCATGATGTCCAATTAGTTTTTTACGACATTTCTCAATGATGGAGAGCGTAAAAATACTGGTGGTTTGCGTCAGAAATTTACGGGTGTTACGGGTAAATTCTTTTACGGGTGGTGACCTAACGCCCGCCGCCTCACGCCCCGGCGGCTGCTTGCGGGGTATTGTGCAGATGTAGAAAATTAGATGATATTATAAGGGTTATTTTGAGCAAGATCCAACAAAAAAACGTGGCTAACGTAGCAACCATGGCGATTGTGAAAAAATTAAACAAATATCTGATTCCATCGGGTACTATTTTTGTTGATGGAGAAATGAATCTGGAGATTCTGTGTTTGGTGCTTTTAATCCAAAAATATCAAAACTCGAAAGTTATCTCGTGCAGAAAGAACTGATTCGATGATTCAATAATGATAGGAGCTCTCAATTTACCAAATCAAATCCAAAATGGGCAAGGTACTCGTCAAGTTGTGACAAGTTGTTAAATGGGGAGAGGAGGGATGAGGAATGGAGGAATAATGTTTTCATTGAAAAATAACTCGTCCTCCTGTAAATATCTCTACCGTATTTTTTGTACTTAATGAGTATTAAGTACAAAAACTTAGCAGAGATGCAGCAATAAATTAAATTACTCTACTTGCTACCGCGGGAATGTTTTGCTACATATGCACTTGATAGCGCTGTATCAATTATAAAAAGCTTTGATTGAAATTTAGGGGAAGGGATCAAGTGGCGAGATAAATTTAAAATTACCGTGATAGAAACTTTTTGACCAGAGATCATGTGGTCTTTGGGAAGGTTGGCGTCAGAAGATTCCTGTAATGGATGGATGGATAGTAATGGATATTTTGATAACACCTTATGAAATGTAATTCAACTGATACGCTGCGCGAAAAAACGGTTAAAATTTAATCCACCACACAAGTCATATACGTTTTGATAATGACTACCTTCAGAATTGAATGTCAAATTTGAATATATTGGAAAAAATTACGTCCCTTGTAGAAACTACGTCAGCCGACGTAGCGTAGAAGCGTGTGTGCCACGACCAAACGCCTCAATCGTCCCGGAGATAAAAAATAAACTCACGTCACTCGCCTCCTCAAAGAGGAGCGGAATATAAGATGGAACAGTTTGGATTAATGGGTATTATGTTCGGACCTTAGATTCAAAAGGTCTTGCGTTCGACTCCTTCTCGAGGGGCTGACTGTCGCGTCCCATCACGGAACTTCGTGATTCTCCGCGTTCATGGGTAAGCATCGTAGGCCATTTACGGACATAAGCGGTGGGGGAATGATGGAAACAGAATTACTACATCAGGGGTCAATCCACGTAGCTTAAACTTGACAGGGCGTGAGGCCGGGGAGATTGGGACCAATCAATGGCTAACCCTCGCGGAAGTCGTACGCGGCTGGCGCGACGCTCGGGAGAGATGTCCTTCCTCTCACTGGGGAGGACTCGAATACTGAGCGTGGCACGCGAGGAGGTAAGGCACGGCGGTGCGAAGGGGAGGAGAGGAGACCCCTGAGGGGCAGGCTCTCCACCCCGCGACACGTTCTCGGCGACTTTGAACGTGTTTGGTATTTGGAAAAAGGGTGAGGGAATGTGTGAGGGGGCAATTGAAGACGGGGGAAGAGAGAGCATGGGTTTGTGTGAGATTGCGCGCAGTTTTCAACCACTCGGGGGGATTGCTGACTCGGCGAATGCGCCTGCAGAGAAAGTCAAGAGATCTTTGGAAATAATCTTGCCTAGAGGAAATGCTGAAACGATTTGGGGTGGAATAAAAAATGCTAAATGTTAAAATGCCTATTCTCTGGGCGAGTGGGAAAGAACATTTGCCAGAGCTCTGCATTGAGCAAGTCTGTGCCAACGGGGATCGAAATCCACGAATTCCGCCAAGAAAAAGAGGCAATCGATACGCGCGTCGTTCTTCTCCAATACTGCTTACGATGAAACGCACCAGTGAAGTTTCAAATGGCACAGATATCATCCATCCCATTACGTATCGAATTTTTATTATCTTAGGTAAATAAAACTTTCATTTCTCAATGGCATTTTGATCGAAATACCTGCAAATAATATTTAATATTTAACTTGAATGAATTGACCGTAAACAGCGTGTAGGCCACCTTATGCACCCACATATGAACCAAAGGGACAGGGAAAGAAAAGCGGAAACCAAAGTTATTTTTAAATATCGTAAATGCTCATGTACCTGTTCACCCATGCTGTATAATTTTGAGCAAGTATGTAATTCAATCAAATTGAGAGTTTTATTGCATCCTAGTGGACTGTTGCACAAATGAAATAGGATGTATCAGCAATTTAATTTGAGCCTGAGGTTAAATTCAGTGCTCTGAAAATTTCCAAATACGTTAACGTTAGTCCTCCTAGAACTAGTAATCTTCGTGACAGGGGTGATGTCCATGCCATATTCCCCTCATTCCAAGGATACTACTGATTAATGCGTCAGAGCGTACCTCGGACACTAATGCTATTGCTAGCAGTTCTTCCTTCCGTCAATAGTTTCCAAGTAGTATCCGCTATTCAAATTGACAAATTATAAGGATTGAAAGATAATAATTTGAAAAAATACTTTGATGACAGATAACATAGGATCTCTTTCGAGAAATAGTCACCATTTCGCGACCACTATTTCATCATGGCTTCCAAAACATGTATAAATTTACCCTCATGGGTGAAATTTAATCTGGTCAGTAGCCAATAGGATACAGTAATTGGGTATGTATACTTTTCAGGGAAAAATATTTTAAAATATTTCAAAAGTAGGATGCATAAAAATATAGTTGGATGTGTGCTTGCAACACTTTACGATTATATTTTATTGAATATTTTCAACGTCTCGCAGGTTATGCGTGATCAATAACTGTAAAAAATTTAGCATTTAAGTTATAAAAATTACAATTTTCTCAATTAATAGATACCAACGTTAGACATCAACTAATGCATATTATTATTATTTTTGCATGCGAATGAATGTAATGAGTTGAATATGACAGCACCTGTGATCTATTTCCGGTCGTGGAGGATTTTTCTTTGGTATCCCGATACCTACTCTTGAAGTTCCGCGCGGAGAACATTTCAAGTGGACGTGGTGGCATGGATTAATACGTACGTATTTGTGAACGTGTGGCTGCTGCCCATTCCACCTTGCGGCGGCTTTCGGGGCGCGGTGTGCGTGATGCACACGAAGTGTGTTTTGTCCGTAAAATGAGGCGTAATAAATATATGCATCTCGTCAAGGGTAATCCAATTGCCTACGCCATGTTTCTCGCCATTCTCGCTCCAGTTGCTTTTACATTTTAAACATAAGAAATTATCGCTTTAAGTTTTAAAGGACTCCGGCTCTCCGCCCCACTATTCCTGTGGATTACGACTACTCTGTCAAAATATGTCACAGAAAAACAGTGACACCAAGAACGTGCGAGGGTGTAAGTACATGCGAGAATTCCGCCCGACGCCTCTCGCTTCTAAACAAGAGAAGGCTTGCAAGAAGAACACGAGGTTTGCAAAAGGAAGTGAATGATGGAGAGGGATACCAACTCGGCAAAGAAATCGAGTGCCAGAACCGTTATATCAAGGAGACTATTCGAGCGAAGGGCATCAAGCGATCGTACTGCTCACTCAGACACGAGAGACTGGCAATTACATCCTCCGATAAAAACCAACCCATCTTAGCGATATGCGGGGTAGCCTGTTAAACACAGGTTTAAAGACGGGAAATGGTCCCAAGCCTCACCTTATAATTAGTTGAAAAATGAATTTTGGTGCCGTTTTTCCAAAGGTCAAAGATGGCAGTACGCACTGCAAGGCGAGATGTGCATTTTCCGAAGGAGGGAATGTAGATTTCATTACCCCACTCTTGAATTATGTCTTGCCTCTTGCGCAACGCACTTGTTATAGTTGCGCTTTTAGAACGAGAAAACTTCCAATGCAAAAACATTAATTTCTCAATCCTTAGAACAGCGGTTGAGTTGACTGGAAAAACGTAGAGAATACAAAAATAAGCCGAAAGGTGCAGAGATAAGAATTTGAATTTTGGAAATGATAAAGTATGAAAAATCTCTGAATAATTAAAATACTTTGAATAAACAATACATTAGATAAATTAATTATTGTGGATAGCATCGAGACCGAAACGGACCTGGAATATTTAATATATTTTCTGCAAGGGAGTAAGTTAAAATAATTATATACGATAAAAATAATAGGATAATTCGAGAATATATTAATCTGTGATGAAAAGACTCCAATAAAAAATTGGAATTAATAAAAAATAACTGATCATAAGCTTTTAAAACTTCGTTATATAGGTACTTAGATGAAGAGGTTTCAAAGGTCTGAAAATATTGTCCCAGCGTGTCGAACGATGTCAATCAACTATTTTATTTTACTATCTTTCATTTTCTATCAATATCCCTCAGAAATAATTTATATTAATTTAAATGCCGTTTTCACAACATTAATATGTAACAAGAACATTGGAAATGAATTCGAAAAATTGGAGAATTATCGTAAAAATTACAAGTATACTCATAGACAATTTATCAGCAATCAAATCATCTTCCGAGGTAGATCTTTCTTCGGAATGTGTTCTACCAGCGTTTTGTCAAGGCGGAGACTTTTCTCCCAGGATTATCAGATTTTTATCGCCACAAGGATATTATGTGCATAGTTAAATAAGCGTTCAAGTAACGAAAATGCTCAGACATTAGATGATATTTTACTTAGAGAGATTCCATTAAGTATATAAAATATTTTAATTTTCATCCAAATGGAATCTCCATCTACATTGAAAAGAAACACTGAGATGAATACAAAATGTTGCCGCTCGATAAATTCAAATATAAAAATTTTATAATATACTCCAGAGCAGTTTTAAAATGCAATCTGCTGAGAGAATTGTGTTTTAAAATACAATCAGCTATGAGCATTGTGTTTCTTACAACTGCTCAATTAAGTTATACCAATTAATCTACGCCTACCACATGATACCTAAACGCGGGTATCATGTATACGCGAAGAAACTTCGCCTTTGCAAATGACTTCCCTCGGGTGGCGTTATTTACCGGAAATTATTGCTTCGAATGCAGCATTTGAATGAAATGAGCTAATCTTGGCGGCGGCAGCGTTAAACGTTTCTTCATTCCGTTGCCAGATCATCTCAAGCATTCGATCGAGAGAAGTTTATTTTTTACTCAAAAGAAAGATTAAACTAAGTATTCTATCATGAATGGAATCAAAACTTGTCCATAGAAGTGAAAGCTTTCGCACTCCTGTAGAACTTGGTACGGTCACAGAGCAACAAAATAAAATACAACATGGTATGGATACTTTTACTTCTGTAGATGAGAAGATAATTTTCATAGTTTTTGTGAAAATATGAATTCACAGCCGTGGGAATCCTGAGAGAGCGTTTGCCTGTCGAGGGAGAGGAAGAGAAGGCCAGCGGATATCGAGGTCCATTTCTTGAAAATCATCATCGAGAGGCGACCACCAAGCAACCGCCCATCCCACCTGCGCGAAGGGGTGCGGTTCATCACCATTCCTTTAGGCTACGGGAGTAGCCGGGAAACCGAGGCAAACTTGAAGCCGAATATCTCCGCCCTCGTCCAGTTCATAGTGAGAGTCATTCGACAACCCCAACCGAAGAGAATGGAATTCCTTCGCCTTGAAACTTTTTCTCCCAGTCCCCCGAAGTCATCGCGATGCCATCGCATCTATGGAACACCAGAGAGGAAACGGACTCCACCCTTCATACGGATTGCATAAGGATCTCGTAGGAAAACGTTCGACAGCAATCACTTGCTTAGCTCACCGAAAGTGAAAAAATCATTTTCTATGCGCTCATTCCGCGCACCTGCGAATTCTATCCATCGCGTCAAACCCCAGGCACCGTTTTCAATATCACAAGATCTTTAAGGTTATTAGTCTTATATGTATTATAATTTTTCTATGAGATTATATATATATATTATATTGCATGTAATATTATATATATGTATATATATATATATATATATATATATATATATATATATATATATATATATATATATATATATATATATATCCCTCCCCGGACTACAACCTTGACGTGGTGGAAGGGCTTATGCGTTCCGATGACCCCTAGAGCTGTGCTTGCGGGAGTAATAATAATTGCTCCTGGTAGGGTCACCCATGCCCAGATGGGTCGAAGGTTAGGAGCCAGACGAAACGTAGTCCACGCAGCGTCTGTTCCTCTGTGAGGCGGCTGCAATGGCGTCAGACCCCAATGGGGTGGCCAGTGAGTGATGGTGTCACGTTAAAAACACTATTGAGGAAGGCAACGGGAAACCACCTCAATTATCATTCCCAAGAAAAAATGATGGACAATAAAAGATTTTGAGTCCTGGCAACTACGGGGCTCGGCCCAAAGGGCCGTGTGTCGTTCCCAGCAGCGGGGGAGGCAAGGCTTTCGCGGTCGTCATCCGACGAAACCCTTGCAAGGGAAAACAGGCAGCAGCAGAACAGAAGACGCAGAAGAAGAAGACCACATTAGTCAGAATAGGAACGTGGAATGTTAGGACAATAATGAGGACAGGTAAACTGGAGAATATCAAGTGAGAGATGGAAAGGGGAAAAATAGATATTTTAGGTCTATGTGAGGTGAGATGGAAGGTTAGCGGGGATTACTGGAGTGACAATAATAGAATAATATACAGCGATGGAGACGAGAGCCAAAGAGGGGTTGCCATAGTATTAAATGAAGAGGTAGGAAGAAGCGTATTCAACATAAGGAAAAAACAGAGAGATTATTAATAGTAGAGATAAAAGCAGAACCGACGAATTTGGTTATTATTCAGGCATACATGCCATCGAGCAACCATAAGGAAGAAGAGGTCGATCGGATATATGATCAGTTAGAGGACATAATCGCGTGTGTTCCCGCAGGGATTGGAATGCGACGATAGGCGAAGGAAGAGATGGTGACGAGGTTGGGGACTACGGTTTAGGCACGAGGAATGACCGCGGGTAGAAAGCAGTTGAGTTCTGCAGGAGACAGGGGTTAATCATCACTAACACTCGGTTTAGACACCACAGAAGACGCAGGTATACATGCAAAATGCCAAGTGACTCTGAAAGGTATCAGCTAGATTATATCCTGGTTAGAAACAGGTTTAGGAACAGTGTGATGAATTTGCACAGCTTCCCGGGAGCGGATGCGGACTCTGACCACAATTTGGTTGATATGAAATGTAGTGTCGGTTTCAAAAAGATAAGGCAAGGGCGGCGAGTTAGAAAATGGAATGTAGAAGCATTAAATGGTTTGAAAAGGAAGGAGTACAAAATGCGGTGGAGGAAATCATGGAGGATGAGAGTACACTCTAGTACCAAAGAGCTAAGTACTAACGAAGAAAAATGGGAATGAATCAAGAAAGGGTTATCGAAAGCTGCAATAGACATTATTGGTGTCGTTAATGCTAAAAGGACTAGGGAACCATGGATCACGGATGAGGTGATTACAAAGATGGATGAGCGGAGAAATGGAAGAATGTTAATACGGAGTTAGGTAAAATGAAGTACAAAGAATTAAACAATAAATGAGGCGGGCAACAAATAAAGCAAAAGAAGCATGGTGGAAGACGCAGTGTGAGGATATGGAAAGTTTGCCGAGGGAAGGGTGAAATCGGTGCGGTGTACAACAAACTTAAATCTATATCGGGAAGTAAGAAAGGGAGATCTATGCTAACAGTTAGAGATAAGGCGGGTAAGATAATAGTTGACACAGGAAATATCCAAGAGGGATGGAAGGAATATATGGAAGAACTGTAAGAGAAAGTTAGACATAGAAAAGGAACATGACGTAGACGAAGATAGCTTAGGTCCAGGCAGACTTGACGATGAGATAGAAAGGGCATTAAGGGAGATGAAACTAAAAAAGGCCGTGGGGGTGGATAACATTCCCGCGGAACTATTGAAATGCTTACGAAAATGTGGGAGGTAGAGGCTATATGGGCTAATCCGTAGTATTTCTGAGGAAGGAATCTGGCCGGAAGACTTTGTGAGATCAGTTCTAGTTCCTGTTCCGAAAAATGTAAAGGCTACATCATGTGAGGACTACAGGACAATAAGTTTGATATCCCACGCAGCTAAAGTTGTTCTCAGGATCATAAACAAAAGGATAGAGAGTAGGGCAAATGATTACTTAGGCGATGATCAGTTTGGGTTAAGGAAGGGGAGAGGGACGCTTGATGCCATTGCAGAAGTGAGATTATTAATCGAGAGGAATATAGAACACAACCAGGAGGTATTTGCCTGTTTCGTAGATTTCAAAAAAGCGTTTGATAGAGTGAATTAGGAAGAACTAATGAGTATTTTGCAGGAAATAGGAATAGATTGGAGGGACAGGAGGCTAATCCGCAACCTGTATACTATATGTCTCAGACTGCTCAGGTGCGAGTGGGGAACGGGGAGTCCGGATGGGCAGTGTTAGGAAGAGGTGTAAGGCAGGGTTGCCCATTATCACCGTTGCTGTTCAACCTGTATGCAGAGGAAATGATTAAAGAGGCATGGGAAGAATTGGAGGCAGGAATGAAAGTGGCCGGGGAATTCGTAAAATCAGTTAGGTTTGCTGATGACAATGCTTTAGTTTGTCAGTTAGCAAAGGGGTTGCAAGCATTGCTGAGTGAATTGGAAATTCAGTGCGACAGGTATGGGATGAGAATCAATATAAATAAAACAAAGGTAATGCGATTTTCTAGAAATAAAATGTTAAGCTTAACATTTAAATAGGAGGGCAAAAACTAGAGCGGGTAGAACAGTTTACGTATCTCGGAAGTTTTCTTGACCAACACCGTCAAAGTGATAGGGACGTAAGGAGAAGAATTGCGCTAGGCAAAGAGGCTTTTACGAGGAGGAGGGAGTTAATGAGAGGGACGTTGAGTAAGGATATTAAGAAAAGACTCGCAAAAACTTTGATAAGGAGCGTAGCCATGTACGGCGCGGAAACGTGGTCATTGAAGCAGGAGGATAGACGTAGCCTGGAGGCTTTTGAAATGTGGGCGAGGGAAGAATTGATAAGGTGAAATGGACAGAGAAGAAAACAAATGAGGAAGTACTTGGTATGGTGGGCGAGGACAGGGGTTTGTTGAAAAAAATCCTATGGAAGCAAGAAAAGTGGATGAAGAGTGGATGACTGTAATAGAGGGGAGAATGTTGGGCAAACGAGGAAAGGGAAGGAACAGGATAGGGATGTTGGACGGGATGAAGGGTGGAAGAAGGTACTCAGAGATGAAGAGGGACCTGATGAAGAGTGGGATGTTGTGTTTTGCTGTGGGTCACGAATTGTTGAATTAGTAATTATGTCCATCTTAAAACCTACCTTAACCGGTAGATTACCTAATAAGTAGTAAAGAATAATTATACATACATATATATATATCTTCTATACTTCTATACTATATATACTTCTATATCTTCCGATGAAGACGGAGCAGAATTCCGTCGAAATGATCAAGAAATTAGGTGTCAGAGATATTTTTATTTGTTTCTATATTGTTTGTTGCTGTCCAATTTATTATCTAACACTTCCGTGTTACGTCGACGGAATCATCGATTTATATCTCGTTAGACATGCAAAACTATTCGCCACGGCAATTCATTCTGAGCAGCACAACTCTTTGTTTTGCATTCTAATTGTTGAAACAATATCATATATCAGCGTTTAATTTTTTCGGATAATGCATGTTAAAATAAACAAAATTAAGAGCGCCATCACGTAATATCAAAGTATATAAGCAGAAAAGAAATGATTAATGGAGAAAATGAAGAAATGACGACTCTAGAGCGAAGCAAAGATGCTCGGAGAAGCTAAAAATCAATATTTTTACTAAGCACCAAGGTTGACTCACATCTACTTCTTAGTGGTTCTATGAGGGGGAGAAAATTTTTTTCAAGCATGACGGTTTATATTTGATATACAATATCATTTCTCCCCAAACCTAACATTATTTCATAAAAATTGGCATGCTGAAATTAAAATTAAATAAGGCATAAATTAAAATTATGAAATGACGCTCAAGCAATATCAAAAAGTAAGCTTAGAAGCTATAGGCTTTTCCTTGAACCTACCCACTACCTACCCAGCTATAGAAGTGAGGTAGGAGGGAACTCCTGCTTCACTTCCTTAACTTTGTTATTCCCAAAAATTACCAGAATGTGGGCCAAAAGGCTATTTTTCCATGCCGACTATCTATATCAAATTGAATGTATAATCCTGTAATTTGATTTGATTAAGAAAAAATACGCATTGGAATGAGAGGAATAGCTCTGTACTGATTCGGATTGAATGCCAAATAAAGCTATAGTAATTAGTTCAGAGATCACAAAGCTAGAGGAATTTTAGCACGCATCAAGTCGAATTACATGCTAGAAAAATATTAATCCTATTCATCCCATTAAAACCACTACTGCAGTTAAATACTCTGAAATGATAAACAAAATCAAAGGAAACTTTGGTCAAAACTACAAAGGCAGAAAAATGGTTTTTACCTTGAAATATTCGACGAAGGCCAAAGGCCTTGATTTATTTAGCCATAAAGCTGTTCCTGTGGGTCACGGTAGTCCAGGGGGTAGAGCGTTGGACTTCTGACCGGAGGATCCCGGGTTCAATTCCCGGGTAAGGCTCTCTAGGCACCTGCAGCTCCACCCAAGTTATCCCAGATCTTACTGGGAAAGCATAACCGGCACAGGGAAAGGAACTGGTCCCCGTAACCTGATGTGTGAATTTCACACGCCGTCGGGCTTAGTACTGTGTGAACTCTACCATCACCTACCAAACCGACCTTCGGGTTGATTACTGTGTTTATGTTTTTTTTTTTTAAGTTGTACCTAGCCGCGGTTACATAAGCAAGGAAACGTAAGATAGAGGCAGGGAAGGAGTCCTTGAACAAAAAGGGCAAGAGGATAAGTCAAGAGTAACGCAGTACCGTTTTTATGCATGGGCGTCCCAGCAATATACACTCGTCTGTCCCCTCTCTTCAATTTCTTTTGCAATGTCGGGTAAAGGATATCGCTCGCAAACAATTTCCCGGGCGACGCCGAAAAACATATTCGACTCCCGAGGGAAATCTCCAACCATGAGCGTCCCGCTTCCCCGACGACGAATGCCCACTTGGACCAACTATTTATGCACCGCCGTCGGTTTTTGTGTACGTATGTGCTTCAATATAAATAAATAAATATATATATATATATATTTTTTTTCCAACCATCTTTCGAAATCTTACCCACCTCTCGAAGCGCGTGCATACACACATTATTTCCGAGCACCACCTTAATTTTCCCACACAACCAAACCCCACCCTGGGGGGCAGTGGGGGAGGCGGGGTGTGTGTACCCCCCGCCCCCCCGCGGTCTCCAACCCCGAAGGAAAAAAATGAAGGGAATGATCCGGAGATCGCAAAAAGGGAAGGCCTCCCACTCGCGTGGATTGCGAGGGGTCGACTGCGGGGAGGGAGCGGGAAGGAAGAGAAGTCGAGAGAGAGGAGGGGTCGTTTAGCGAGAGAGCACACTGGAAAGTGAAAGGGATATTAAGGAAGGGAAAGGGTGGGAATGAGGGCATCCCGCGGAGGGAGCGCGGGCGGGCGAGGGAGGGAGGGAGGGAGGAAAAGATTTGTGAAAGGAGGGAGGAGGTTGTGTGCCTAAGTACTCAGGCGGAGGAAAAGAAGGGGGGAGTGTCTTCGACGGGTGGGCGTATGTGCAAATGCATACGTGCGTGCTTGGAAGCCCGAATGAACGGATCCCATGTGCCCGGCCCGGGTTCGGGTTTCCGCCCCCGCCAGTGATAGAAAGTGGATGAAACCTATCCCTATGTATGAGTGTATGTATTTTATCTATATCCCGCGTTCATCTTAAATAGACCCATTATTGTAGGACTAGTATTAGTAGTTACTAGCGGAGGTATTCGACATCAGAGGTCATTTGCGCCCGAAGGGATAGGTGGGTAGGTAATTCGTTTGGAGTAGGATATTCAGGGAATAGAAGATGGGGAAGGTTGGGCAGAAACCTGGCGTCGGCATCTACTTTTAACAAAAGGTACCAAGGAGTCCACAGTTTGACGTCCCTTCCGAGGGGGATTCTCAGGAATGTACGGGGAAGCGTAGATGTGGGGCAGGCGGGGAGTTGGGAGGGTAAAAGGGCGAGGGAGGTCGCCATGTTATCAGATCTGGATCTACCCCTCCCTCCCATCCCGGTGCTCTTATCTTTTTTTCAGCGAGGGGAGGAACGGCGGGGGGCAATTCCCCGTCCCACCGACCGCGGTAACTCTCACCCTCCTCCCCCGTAACCCATCACTGCCCGTCACAGGGTCCGCCCACCCGCACCAAGGAGTCCACAGTTTGACGTCCCTTCCGAGGGGCGGGCTAGGTGGTGCACGTTAAACTGTGGCGAGCGCTCAAAGTGCCCTCTACATAGCACTTCAAGTAGGGATCGGGATACCACTGAATAAAATCCGGCCACCATCGGGATTCGAACCTGGGGCCTCAGGAAGAGCAGACAGTACCTTAACCACCTCACCGTCTCGATCCCCGACCCATTTTCATAATATTTTTCCCGAATGATTAAAATAATGTCCATTTACTTGTACTAATACTTGTCCATGTTTTTGCATGTCAGTAGCATCTTTCGTGGCGAATAACTTAGTTCGCGTGCATGATGGAGCTGATATAATATCTGCGTAGAGATTTAATGACTGTACATGCATGACTGGTGACCTAAAACACCCGCCACGCGCCCTTGCGGCGGCTTGTGGCGTATTATCGATGACTTCGTAATCTTCGGATTTTACCAGCAGATGAATATTCAAAATGCAGCCAGACGTTACATAACACAGAGGAGGAAGTCGAAGCCATATACTTTAAAAAAATAATTAATATGGAGTATTTTACATATCGGCTACTTTCCTATATCAATGAGTGACTGGTATTTAACATACCCGCCCACGTCGCTCCTGTTTGGAATTAGATTTTAGCGCTTTTTTTGGAGAGAGGGAGAATTTCGTAAATGTATTCGCTCTCTACATTTAATTCTATTTCAATTAATAAATGAGGATCATATTTATTATAAATACATATAACTAGCTCAATAAAGAAACCTTCTAAAATAAATTAGATTAGATCTGATATTGGACCATGAATACGGAGCAAACTTATCTCCGGATTCCGGTTCTTGCACAATATATATTTATATATATGTATATATATATATAGACATGTATTGCCATGAAAATTTTAGGGAAACTGATTCTTTTAAAGAGTGGTAAAGTAAGGCATTGTTTTTTGGTACTATTCGTGATGACCAAAGGAATAAGTTATAGTTCAGCCATTAAAACAACTCATTAAAGCAATGAAATAAAAATTCATCCGTTCATGAAAAATGCTCGCGCACAGTATCTACATATAAATAAAGACTGAGCGAGAAATTAAAAAAAAAGTATAATGGAGCCTTGTGCGATTTCTTAGCGTAACTAGGAATGAAATCACTTCCAATAAGGATAACTTACTAATTTTCAAGAAAAAATGTATAGTGTGTAACAATCTAGCATGAAGTAATACATGCGTGCCCAATTCTTAAATAATAAAATTTAATATAACAAAATATAACACAATTTTCCGAAGAAATTGAATTAACTTAATATTAAAGTTTAATAAATTAGTCAAGCAATAATTATGGAATTGATACATGAGGAAAAGTAAGCGTGTATGCTTATGAGTGCTTTCATTTATGCCCGAATATAATTTCAAATGAATGTATACGATAATATTTCTTAATGTACGAGTATAGCTTGTGCCCTAACACCCCCCTTGCAGCACGCCCTCGCGGGGTATTATGTAGACACAGATCAATATATGACTGCGCTCTAAATTTTATGAATAAATTACAAGTTCCCAGCACGACTGGTGATTTCCCACCCCCTGTCACGCACACCCCGTGTGCGGCTGGCATAGTAATGAGTGGATGCAGAGCTCCGATGCACGAGTCCCTCCGCGGAGAGCGAAGGCGCCGGGAGTAGGGTGATGGGCGTGGCGGGAGGGAAGGGAGCCTGCGCGAGTCGGCGGCTTTTGAGGGAGGAGCCCCCGGGAGGCGTCGGGGGAAGTTCCCCGCCGCGGTAGTTGAATGGAGGGCCGCTCTCGGCACGCTTCGAGACTTCGGACACGCATGCGTAGCACGCGTGGAAAGAGATGTGCAGAGAGAGGGAGAGGGTCGCGCATGTGCGAGGCGAGTATCCGAGACTGCAACGCATGCGTCGACACTACCGCACGCGAACATAAAGGGCACGACTCTCAATTTATGACTTCCCGATATGGGAAACAGATTTGCGCATATGCTGAACATAAATGCTGCGCCCCCGACCTAGTGCGTATGGCATAGGTTTTGAGCGTGACCTCATTTCGTCTTGCCCGCGAGACTGCGTCGACAGTGAGTCTGGCATGCGATCTATAGTCCACGTGTCGTATGCAGATCAATACAAGCTCTTTTCTACTATGCAGAGAATGAAAACAATCCGTGTGAGTGAAAATGTTCATCCTCGGAAGGCAGTGTGTCACGCAGGAGCAGTGCATTGCCTCTAAGGCCACGGGCAATGCGAATCGTAAAAATCCCATGTAGAGCTACGACCAGAGCATCAAATGTTGGCGGACCTCGAAGGCGAGAATCGGTGAAAAGGCGACCGTGTTACTCACGGGAGCACCTCGACTTAATAACTGTAACTTAGGAGCACATGTAACTGAGTGATGCGTTCAGAATGAGGGTTAAAAAAAAACTGGGGCAGTTTATCCATTTTTTCGACACTAAATGCCTCGCAAAATTCTTAAAATTAACCATTTTTTCAGAACGATTGACGTTTCTTCTGAATAAAATTAAAATTATTTCAAAAGAATCAGTACCCTCTATTCTGAGGATACACGTCCGTTAAATATTTTCGATTATTTCGCTAAGTTGAAAAAATCTTACTTACTATCATTTATTACTTGCAATCTTAGTTATAGCAACGATTATTGACACTGTGAACCGTATATCTGTGAAAAAATAGCAAAAAATTCAAATTTAAAATGAAAATATTAAAGAGAAGTATAGGATAAGGGAATTCCTTTGGTAATTTAGACAGCAACGTTATTTTATTAAATTCTGTGCCGTTCGCTGTTTCGTAAATTTTATGTAAATATTATAAATTTCCATATCATTTGAAACGGCAAATTTTTCGTGTTCTTTAGTTTAAAACTACGCAGTTTAAAACTACGCAGTTCATATGGCTACTTATGTTCACAAGTACATAAACATCCGATACCTATCGCACAGCAAGCGAGTCAAATTCACTCAAAAATAAATTACAAGGATTAATCTGAATAGTTGCCAGCACATTATGACTCGGATTCCACGTAATTCATAAGCACGTGACGCTCACATACTATAGTTTCATTAGCAGCATGACGAATTTGGTCCATGCTCTTAATGACGAGATCCTCCTGAATATGGACTTACACGCATTTGGATGGGGAATTATGGGTAAGAAGCAAGAATTGCTCCATTATCCGACTCCACTTTCACTGTTCGACTCCCTGGAATATCACGAGGAACGCCCAAACGCATGATACCTTTGCCCGCAGGACGGCTAAATCCTTGTTGCGAGACCTGCGGAGGAGTGAACTCCAATTGCACACCGAGCCCACTCGAGCAAATAATTGCACGCAAAATCAAAAGAGTCAGCACTTACCGCGAAAAATGAATCGCCTCTTCTAACTAGTGGAAAAAGAACATTTTAAAACTCTCCACGCTGGGATCTTGCATTTCCAGGGGTGGTTACCCAGATGACCCACCACCAGAGGTGCGTAGATCTACATAAACACTCATTGCCACACCAAAAAGGGGTGTGGCAGGGGGTAAAAGCACCACGTGGGATGGGTAAGGGATAATACTAATGACAATAATATTAAAACGTCTATATTGGGGCGAGATTGAGACTAGATAACCCCTTCTTCCACCCAACCCCTCGTATTTTACACGCATAAATAAATCAAAAATCGTCAAAACAAAGTGTGGACAGTTTTTACCGTTATTATTGGAAAATAAGAAATGAATATAAAAAATTATAATTTAATGCCTAGCCTCTCGGGAGCGCACGGGTCGAAAACGATGGGCCGCACGCAAAAATCGCGGGCGAGAAAGGAGAACCGGAGGAGGGATAGGTAAAAAGGAGAGGAGTTCGGGAAAAACTAAGGGATGATGCACCCCTTCAAGGAGGTGAAAGGGGCGATCGGGTGGGGACCCTTCACTCTTATTTTTACTCTCCGTGAGAGACACTCCTGCAATCCTCTCAGAACCTTTCGAAGGAAATTAATGGACGCGCCCCCAGTGCAGTGGGGAGGAATGGAGGGAGGGGTGGGGTGGTTGGTAAAAATGTGGCGCGGAGAAGGAAACTGGGGATGGTTGCGGCAGGAGCAGCGGAAGGCGGCCGGAGACCTCGGGCGGGAGGGAATGGGTCCGAGCGTAGTTCCGAGGTAAGAAATGGGAACTCGGTCGCACTCGTCGGGGGTGGGTTCGACCACGGGAGTCGGGGGTTGGCGAGCGGGAGGTTTTTTTATGAGTCGGAGGGAGGGAGAAAGGGGGTAGGAAGGGAAGAGGAGGCAGAGAGGGGTTTTGACATTTTCGAAGAAGAAGACTATGTTTTTCAACTGAATGAAATCCTTCGAAGAGGAAGAGAGAGAAAGAGAGGAATTTCGATGAAAAACGCCCGCCAGCGGCCGTCGTTCGGGCGGGGGAGCGGCGGCGTGGAGGCCGGCTTCTTCCCGGGGGATAAATCAACCTGTCCTCCGCAGAGGTCGGGTAGGTGAGGGAGAAGCGAAAAATATCACCATGGGAAGTGTTCACTGCAAAGTGAACCCATATTAGATAGATTTTATATCCTCCCTATGCCCGTTTGTCGGCGTTCTTCGACTTCGTTTCGCTCCGGAGTTTTTTGCTCGTTACCGCCGTCCTTTCTAATTATCGATATCCTTGAGGTAGTTAACAGAACAATTAGCGCATGCACGTGCTGTGACACTGAATCATACCCGAAGTTTGCAGAGCATCCCTGAGTCAAGGATCTACGGAGATTAATGTTTGGACAAATGCCAGCCCGTATTTCAACCCACTGGAAAAAATCACTGAAACGCATCACTGAGTTTTTTCCTTCAAAACTGTAATATTAACGTAGACACGTACAGCGTCTCCGAAAGCACGCATTCCAAACGATTGAGGGCTGAATCCTGCACTCTTCACTTAACATGAATATATGTGCGAATTCCTTAAACCTCAATTTCCCTGCGACTGGAAATTATTCATTTAAATTTAATTATTTAATTCTCACAAATGAAAAAAATATTCCACTTAGCTTACTTCTTCTTGAATTACTATACTTTTTGACTCACCTTCATTATGAACTAAATCAAAAGATTGTGCTTCAAAAACTGCAATGCAATGCTCCGAAGGCTACATAAAATAAGAAAAAAACACTACTCGGAATGATAAATCAACTTACTCGAATTTCACATTCTATTTATGAGCGTGACACGTGTTCCTACCGTTACACGTCGTCAATAACTTAATGAGATTACGGTTTAATGCACTTAATTATTTCATTTAAAATTATTATAGCACTTTTCCGCAAAATAAATATTATTTACTTGCAATAAAAATTATTGCTAGGGAAAGCGCCGTAATTATTTTTTAATTGTGATATTCTACCGCCACACCAAGCAGAGGCTGTGACTCTTGATGATGTTTAAACGACGAACACGCGTCCTGTGCTTATGGACCAATGACGAAATTTCACTTGGTTGTTGTATTTCTGTCTTTCAATATTAAGACGGAAATTCACAATCAAGGCTTCAGCAGTCAACTTCATTCAAAAAAACTATGAAAACCAGAGGAATCAACCCTTTGAAAACATAAGCAAAAATCTTAACATAAACTCTTTCTTCGTGAAGCTGAATTTTTTCAGTTGCATAAAGTATGCTATAGCAGGTAATGTTTCCACAATAAACATGGGATGCTATCATCATGACACTAATTCAGGTAAATAAAAAATGATTACGGTACACGCTGTATCGGCGGAGATGCAGACAAAAAACAGACCTTAAGAAGAGTTTCGATTGCACTGAACATGTACAGTTTCCCTAATTGGCACAAGATCAATAGGCGAGCGATCGGAGCCATGCGCTCACATACCCATGGGTATGCAAAGGCGCCAAAGGACAAAAAAATGAAACCACTTCACCCCCGCGTGTGATTATGAAATATACGACCGGTCTCCTTCTAGAGAGCCGAAAAAAAGCAGTGAACCGATAATTATTGCCCATCTAATCGGAAGGGAAAGAAACGGAACAGTTACCGCGTAGGTACAATTCACCGCGAGAGACAACGCCGAACTTGCCCCACCACTCCCCGGCCTTCCCCCCCCCCCGCCCCCATTGAAGTGTTTTTGCCGATCGCATGGATGGATCATAATATGGCGATCGCGGGTCGGCTCATGAAGAGAATGAACGCTCCCCGCGGCTGTGTGGTAAGGGGACGATGGGGAATGGGGAGGAGAGTGGGAGAACCGGAAGCAGTGAAGGATGGGAGCGAGAGAAAGTTAGAGAGAGGGAAGGGAGAAGATGCGGACAAAAGGAAACAAATGGCAAGGCTTGGATAAAAACGGAATGAGAAGTATAAAGAAAGAGAAGGGGCAGAATTGGGAGGCAAGCTTATACCAAAGAGCTTCTTCTGCGTTGTGCGTGAGCTGAATGCCTGCATTTACTTCCGAGCCAACTCCGAAGAAAGCACTTTTCAGAGATGTTCGTGGAGTTCCAACACATGTAATATAAGGCTAAAATCTTACACATAGGACACTAAAATTTGAAGCACTTTATTTTGTGAAATCATGAACAGTAAGGCATAACGAGACGATAGCATTGCCCTAAAATATTTCGTCGTGCGCCTATAAAATTTTCGCTAGCACAATGAACGTTTTTGCGAAACTTATGCTTTGAATTTTCGCAGCAAAATTACTGTCCATGCTGTGTGACAAATATCAAACTTTGCAGGAGTCATAGAATATATAAAACAATTTAATTTTTACATCAAATAAAATCTCGAAAAACTATAATTACACATCTGAGTCTCCACTTCAATTCGTGGATTTACGAGGTAGAGAACAGAGTACTCTAATTCACGGAGTCGAGTGCAGAGTCGGCATCTTCTCCCGTCGTGGCTTCCCGCTTAGGAGGATGGATGTACACCGGCAGGCACGTTTTTACCGTAATTCCATGTTGGACATCAATTCTTAACAATTACCATCCCATAATTGCTATTTAAATCCTCAGTTCTAGTTACAAACTAATGAAAATTTCGAGAGGCTAAGTAGAGTGATCACCATAGTTTGCACGCGATCATATGTGCACCACGGTATCTAAGCGCAAAAATAGGAATGGGAGGATCCCGATTTCTTTTGGATTCGGACTAAAACCAGATCCTGAACTTTGGATCCCGGATCCGATATATTTCGGATACAGAAATATTTGGAAGTAAATTTAATAAAAATTTTAGAATAAAAAGGTGATAAACAACTGATCGGTTTAATATGTAGCTAAACCAAGGCTACTTTGGTAAAACACATAAATAATTATAAAAGTTAAAAGTATTTTTAATTAGTTATTTTAATTGTGAATAAATAAATGCTCAGCTCTTTTCGCTCTCCTAGTGTTTGGTTTCTCTATGCACTACTAAATGAGCGATTCGTTCTCCAAAATGTCAAACCTTAAAAATTAAATGTACGAAATCCGAATCCGATTTAACCGAAAGTATTCGGATCTAATTTAAGTTGCCATCTTACAAAAATGTCCGTGGAATATTTATATCCGGCGGACAAAGCGTGGAAAATGCCGGAATGTGCGTGCAATGCTGAACGATAAGGAGGACCCAGTCCATATTCCTGGAGATAATCTCGAGAATTTTATTTAAATATTGTAATTACATTGTTAAAAGAAACTAAAATAGCCTCTAATAATATTAGAATGCATAAATATTTCCTACCATATATGTATTGATGCTTGCGAGTGCTCCTAAGTACTAAGGGCGAAAAGGGTTTGAACAGGATGCAAGAGGTGCAAAATGACCATTGCTGTCGAGGCACTCCCTAAATAAAATGCCCACCGACTCATCCTCGAACTTTCTGCTCATATCCAGCCATTCCTTAGTAAAAAAAATACCACGAGCTTGCGAGAAGAGCTGATAATGAGGAGAATATAAATAGAGACAGAAAAAAAAATTAGAAAGAGGAGTGGTGACCATTTTAGAAATTAACGCTATCAACGGCTAGAATTTAGCTTAGAAATTCAATACATTAGTGAACATATAAATCCTCTAGCAGTTTTTTTGTGCCTCAAATGGCACAAAAAAACTGCGTAGTCACTCGTACTTTGGGCGCCCGGCTCAACGGAATGGGACGGACGCCTGTCGGAGCCTTACGTGCTTCACGTGCATGGGCCATCGCGGGAGGAAAGGTGGAGCGGCACGAGGAAGGGAGCCCGTACTTTCTCCCCCCGTGATGCGGCTCGGACGGGTGAGGGTCGGCTGTGGCGGGAATGCGTTCGTCCGCGGGTGAAGAAGGGCGCGGGGAGAGAATATGCTGCAGCACGCCGTGAATTGCGGCGTCGTCTCGGGGCTGTCGGTTGGAGGGGGATGGTGGGTGAGAGACGTGGGGCGCATCGCACTTTGAGGGGGGGAGGGGAGAATTCGAAAGGGGAATGTCGGGTGGCGGTGGAGTGTGCTCGCGAGAGTGACATTAAATTCATTCATTCTAAGTACGAGTATTCAAAGCAATAAGTGAGGCTCTCAACGGTCCCTAAAACGTATAGTTTCCACGGATCACGAGAAATTCGTTTCCCCAAATTTTTACAGCATAATTTGTTGGTAATTCTTGCCTGCCTTCATGCCGCCCAAAAAATGTATTCCCTTCCTTCCCCTAAGTTCTCCCCTACATCACGCTCTTCAACATCCCGCTATCTTTCAACATTTACTCCGCACACTTTTTCTGCCTTTTTCCGATTTTCCTCAGTAAAATTTTCTGTTCGCCGACTCTGTTGAAACTTCGTCGTTTTTATTCATCTCTTTCCCACTTGTTTCATTTGGTCTTCTCCCTGCTCGCATCTCCAAATCCTCCAAATTATGCTTGTCTTTTGCATTCGGAGCCCATATTTTTAAGGTATTGAATGGAAGAGAAAATAAAAGATGACGAGAAAGCGATGGGGAAACACAGTGGCTTGTCGTGCCTAAATATCGCGCCACATCGATAGGACAAGCGAGGTATTGAATGCCTCGCCGGCGGTTAAAAGGTATGCACGGCGTACACGCGTAGTGCTTTCCATTGAGGAGATTTCATCGGTCGGAGCTCATTTACCTCGCCGGGAAAGAAATGTGCGAAGATGGTTCAACCCTCCCTCACCCCCCGCGGATACCCCTGGGGGCAGCGAAATCACGTGGAGAAGAAATATTTCCGCACTTTCTCATCCCGAAACATACCTGGAGGAAAGGATCGGCTTGTGGTGCGTTGTTCGTTATTGTGGTGTGTGCTCGGTGTGATCATTATTCTGCAGTGTGGGCAAATCCCTCTGGAATTCGAATGATCGTGTCTTCCCCACCCCAAGTAACAACTTAATCAAACAGCAAGGAGCTCATTTTTATACGTGGTGTACTCCTCTCGCGCAACGGAATCAAAAAGTTGAAATCTCTAGGTTGTCGTTAGATGCGTTGCGCTCCAGGGGTGGGAATATTTTCATCCCTGCTCGACAGAATATATGAAAGGACTAACGCATGACGCATTTACTGTGTGACCAATATTGAAAAGCGGATTTAATCACACTTAATGATAATTAACCGACCGGGAGGAGGATTCACCCGAAAAGTACCAAAAAGGATAAATTTTCTGTAATCACCAATTCCTTTGTAAATATAAAATCAATGTGCCTGCGGTAGTGAAGCAATGAAAACGAGATAGCCCAGACCGTAAACCAGTTTACGGTTTCGGCTATCTCATTTTCACCGATTCTTTCTCCAAAAAAATGGCAATTTATTATGGCATGCAATGTGAATTCCATGAAGACGACAATTGTTTATATGATTACTCGTGTGATTCCACAATTTCCTTCGCTTTGCAGTATGATTCATTTCCCCCGGTCAGTTACGCTCCTATCTGCTATGCTTAACTGAAATTGTGGCATAGAACAAGTGGCGGCCTGAGTCATTTCAGCCCCGATAACTATTCAGTCAGAAAGGTGAGCGAGAATGTGGAAGCGTGGGTATTGACTTCTACGAACGAAACATATCTCGAGTTCCGCAGTGTCGATTGCCGATACGCGCGATTCCACATGTTCGAGACAAATATGTGGGCCTATAAATATCGCTGAAAACATCAGCAATTACCTGATTGGAATTAAATGGACGTTCGCTGACAATACCGTCGCACCAAACCATTTTAAGACACTTAAACGAGGACTTACCACCAACTCATTGTTATCCCTCGTCTCGGTCACAATAACAAAGGGGGTGAACTTTTATTTCCATCTCAGTTGTTTGGAAATTTAAATTGCAAAATGACCTCGCTCATTGAAGAAGCCAAAGAAAATATTCCTAAACGGCTAGAATAGGTTCCGCTTCAAACTAGGTGAAACTTATTTTCTTTACCATTATTTATCAAAGTATACCTAGCCCAAATATAATGTATTCTTCACGAATCGCAGTGTATTTTTGAAATTAAAAAGAATATTTGTAACAACGGAGGTACTTAGGCATGTCGGTTGATTCTACATAAAATGCAAGGAATCAACATGTAATGAGGGAAAATCTATTTTTAGAGGTTTCTCCAGGGGATTAAAAAATACGGGAAGCTAAGTTGTCAGGGATAAATGGAGAATATTACCAATCAATTTCTATTTAAGAAAAAACGATCGAAAATTAACAAATAGGTGCAAATTGTTTCTCCTTAAAAGGTCAAACATCTAGCTCAAATTCGAAATCCAATTATAAATTCCTCGTGGACGATATATTCATGGTAGAATGGGTTACGAGTTACATGAACACTTTTGCCTCCGTTAAGAAAGTGGAAGGGTAGGGACCCAAAAATCACCATTTCCACGAGCGCTATAAGGAGCACTTCGGGGCAGGTACTCGGGCTCGGGTCAAGGGGTAGTGAACACGAAACTTCACGAAAACCAAAAGGCAGTTGCTCAGAAGTTACACCTATATCACGAGGCGCCCGGGGTATCGAGAGTAGCATTTGAATCCCGAAAAATAGGTAGAAGGATAAATATCCCCCCGCCCGCTTTCCACCTTCCCCCTCACGAACTCCCGTTTGACGTCCCTTCAGGAAGAATGGGGTGCCGTACTCACTCGTCAGGTCAGTCGCACCCGCGCGCAGGGGACGCCGGAGGACTGGGTCGGCGGGGGTGGGAACGGGGAGGGAGGGTTTCGAAGGCCGAGGGAAGAGGAAGGGAGAAGACCGAGAGAGGCTGGTGCGAAGAGGGGCGGAGAGAGAGCGAAGGAGATGATAGAGGGAAGAAGAGGTTGAAGAAAACGATTCGAGCAGGGGTGAGAGAAGGCGCGGGAAGAGGACGGAGAGAAGGGGAGAGTGGGGGGAAAGGCAAGTGGAAGGAGATAAGTGTGTGACAGAGACTTAGGAGCTGCGGCCGTGGCTGTAAATTAATCTTCGTTCAAAGAGGTGACACAGAGCACACGGGGAAGACATGAGTAGCATCGCTGTTTGCTGAGGGCGAGGGAGAGGGTTGAGGGGGAGGTGCACAGTGAGAGAACAGAGGGAGGGAAATGTAAGGAAAAGAAGACGAGGAGATGGGAGAGCCGTTCGTCTATTTTTTTCCTCCCGTCCAACCCCCTCCCCAATGTGCATTTGCCCGACTTATTTCTCTCGAACTGTCGGTCTGCGCCGCCACCCACACCACCATCTTCCTCCCCCGGCGACTCTGGCGGGTAGGAAATGAGAGCCTCCCTCCCATCTTCCTCCGCCTCCCACCTGGGAAGCCAGCTTTTTTTTATCCAAACGGTGTAACGGAGTAATTTCTCTCTCGCACGCTCTCTCGCGCCCGCACTCCATTCCACGGCATCTCCCCGCCCATTCCCTCCGCTCCCACCCACGCCTTTCCCACAGAGCGCCACGTCTTGGCTCCGGGATTCGCGAGTCCCTCTGCCCTCCCCCACCTTCCTTCCCCATTCTCGAACTAGCAAAATGGCTCATATACACTCCTTATATACATTTTATGTACATAAATATATGCACATAAGATGTATATATATGTGTATAATATGATGTATAATATTTATATATATATATATATATATATATATATATATATATATATATATATACATATATATATATATATATATATATATATATATATATATATATATTTATTTATTTATTTATTTATTTATTTATTTATTTATTTATTTATTTTTAAGGAAAGTCGCACAAATGTGAATAATAATTTAAACGGAGAAGCCAGATAGCGCTAGCAAACAAAAACAAAGAGTAACAGAAACAAATGTTGAAGTTTTTCTCTGCGTTTTTTCAATACCGCTGTCTCCCTTTACCGTTTAAATTAAAATGTTGAAATGTGGGTGTGGAGAAGAATGGAGAAGGTGAAATGGACAGAGAAGAAAACAAACGAAGAAGTAGTTGGTATGGTGGGCGAAGAGAGGGGTTGTTGGGAGAAATCTTACGGAGGCAGGAAAAGTGGATGAAGGGGGTATTGACCGTCAGCTGGATGTTGAAGACTGTAATAGAGGGGAGAATGTTCGGCAAAAGAGGAAAGGGAAGGAACAGGATTGGGATATTGAACGGGATGAAGGCAGGAAGAAGTTACACAGAGATGAAGAGGGACCTGATGTAGAGTAGGATGTTGCGTTTAATAGGAGTCACAAAATATATATTTAGGAGATGGGTCCATCTAAAAATCTACCTTAACCGGTAGATTACATAATAATAATATAAACAAAATATATCATACGTAAGTGTTAAATATTTATAAATATGTATATAATAATATACAAAACTTAGATTCCACCAGTAAATGAATGGGTATACCACATTAAAATAAGGCCACTACCCGGAATGGAAGGAAAAGAGTTTTCTCCTGCCTCGCAAGAAGAAGGTCATCTACGAGCTAAATATGCTTTCCTAGGCATGCATTTCCATGGACATCTCTAATCCCAATTTGAGTTTCCAATTATTTTGTGAATTTTTGTGAAGGTTTATTATTTTATCGTATGTTTCACGCCTGAATCATCTACGTGTATGTATTCATGCATATACTATATATATATATATATATATATATATATATATATATATATATATATATATATATATATATATATATATATATATATACATACAGATATACATATGTATACATATCCCTCCCCGGACTACAACCTTGACGTGGTTGAAGGGCTATCTATCTAGGGAAGGGATAATAGAACAACAAAATAAAAGGCATAACATGTAAAAGAAACACCCACATTTCAGAAAGTTTAAGCGTTCGGCCTTCTCTGAGGCGATCTTCAGGTCAGTTCAAAAATAAATATTTTTTATGCTAAAATAATTAAGTATGCATACTAAATAATTCTTAACATATTACTCAATACTATATATACTAAAAATACTAAGAATACTAAAATAAATATGTGTGTAAACATTTAAATAGGGCTTCAAAATAAAATGAAAAGAAATAAAAGATACCACGTGAAAAGTTGTCGGTGAAAAACTAAAGCACTTAAGTTTCAACAAACAAATTTTTTTGACTAATATGTTAGATTTACCTCCTAGACATACATATATATACCTCCTCTACATACTCGATAAAAATGTTTCATACTTTTGTTTTCACCAAATTTTCTCCTCGCATTCCCCTTATAGTCAATAGTCAACTCTTTTAATGTAAGTAGGGGTACAGAGCAATAATTGTAGGCTAATTACACTGAATTTCAATCTTTGTAGCCTTCGTGGTAATTGTAGTCTTTAAGGTACAGTCATGGCTTATCATTGACACACCTTGCATATACCCTCCGTGGATTCTTTAAACTGGGTTCTACGCCAGGGGGAGAGAGAGAAAGGTAAAGAGAAAGAGAGACGCTCATTTCCTTCGACGGATTCCGTGTGCCGCGGAAATGGTGCCGGGGGCTGCGTGCGGCAGCTGCTTCCGACGAGCCACACCTCCCCAGGGATCTTGTTCTAATCAGGCGCGGATGCAGGGACCAGCAAGCATCGCGGGGTTGCTACACCGAAGCCATCAAGCGGACAACCCCCGGACCCCGTGTCCTTTCCCACTCCCAACCCCCTCGATAACTGCCGACCCGCGGACGCCGAATCATAATTGCCTCGCGCGCCAAAAACCTAAAGCTACATGATGAGATGCGCACCGCATCGCGTGCCATGACCACGAGGTACAATCATTTCATTTCGTGCCGCAATTATGTGAAGGGTAAGAGAGGTCGTTAAAATTCGATGGAAACTCTTTCATCGTGACTGCATATAGATTCGCTCATTCTGCCCACCTCACGGTCACTCCCGCCGAGATCAATCCAGCCACGCTTGATGGGGGGGATCTCGTCAACGGTCGATCCGTCTCGGACGCAACAGGTGGACCCAAGCGGCAGTCGATCGTCTAATCACACACACACACCTGCCATGCGCCCTTATTTGCTAATGTACTCATTCCGGATGATGCCGGTCCGTCGCGAACCGAATTCGTCGAGCGCGTGTTAATGGGGATTGTCTTCCCAACGGTAGGATCACGATTTCGACGATTCTGGTTACGTGGTAGGGATAAGAGAACTGGTTTCTCTAAAGTATTTTCAAGTCTACTATCAAGTTTGAGATTAAGAATACATTACTGTCCGCGTATTGCAAGAAAAAGAGAATTCAAAAAATATCATTTTCGATTATTTCAGTCTTTGCGATAGGTTAAATTTTGTAATATGACATTTGTTTTTCTTTTACTAAATAATCTGGTTTATGTTTTGAAATTAATTGTTCGTTTTCATGTTAATCATGTTTTGCATTCTAAGCGCAAATTAGTACTTCTTAAGTTTATTTTTGTGTATTCGGCTTCAAAATATTTGTTGATATGGATATTTCAAAAATGTTCATGCAATTCATCTCGAAGGATATTTCATCAATTTTCTTGAGAGTTATTTTTGCTCCTTGCTGTTTGCTTTGCTAAATTGCTTAAACATTGGACCAAGTTATCTTGAAACCTTATTCACCTGAAAATTATTTGGTCCAATTGTTGCAAAGATTCCTGTCAATACCTTACCAAAAAATAAAGAAATAGAGTTTACAGAGATAATCCCGAATTTAGCCGTATATATATATATACTTTATAATATTTTAATTAATATAGGTTATCTGCATTCCGAAAAGAACAATTTCCCGTATTGGAATCACATCCACTCGCATTTTTTTACTGTGGTCGATTTCAAATAGTAAACTATCCATTCATTCAAATAATGCACAAGTATACCTTAAATTAAAGGTCTTTTAGTTAAATATCGCTCCGTATGAGGACTCCTTTTTGAGACGTGGGAAATATCTGGACTGGCCTCAGCAGACTAGTAACTAGCAGCGTCCGTGTAGTATACGACGCTCGGTGCCTGCAGGGCCACGGCGATATGGACCCTATTTTATCAAATGCATCCCGCCTCAGTGTTGGTAAACGACCACATTTCCCCAGCTATTTGCAGATCGTGTACCTCGGCTCACCCGTTAGACCACCATTACGCAAACATGATGGGTGCATTATTCTATGCGCACGGCGAATCCCTATCCGCCCGCATCCACTTCCCGAGACCGACAGTTTGAACTAATGGCGCCGTGACATTAAACGGGGAGGGAAAAGGAGGGCGCGGCCATAAATGGCTGCTCGCGGCCTACCGTGCGAGAAAAGAAAAAAATCTCTCCTCTTTGTCTGCTTGCGATGTCACCCGTGTTATGGAACGGCGTTCCAATTTTCGGAGTGCCTCCCACTTCAAGACGAGGAAGTTGGAAGAAGGAATGGAGGGAAGGAGACGGCTGAAGCAAGTGAGGAGACCGCAAAGGAATGGATGGGGTGACACGGCCTTCAACCACGGCCGAGGACGACCTTTACGTTTAGTGGGTCCTCCCTGCTCCAAATGTGCGTGCCTCACCATCTCGCGTGGAGGCTCTATGGGGTGAGCGAGTGTGAGAAAAAGGACGCATGCGGGGGATAATGCCAAAGGAGCCCAAGTTGCCATTGCATGGGTCCATGCATGCGGAGGTCAGTACAGTTTCTGGAGATACGTTTAAGCTATAGTAAATGTGCAACCGCATCTCTTGTGACAAGTCCACTGAGAAGGTAATTGGTCAACAGGCATGGTTGCTTCCTATGATTGTTTTAATTGAACAAATCAATTTCTAAGTAACATTAAACGACACATGTACTTATTTTGAATTTTGGTGATGGGGGTTTTCTTAATTTTTCTAGGTTTCGGAATTTTAGTGCTTTGTAAATGGTGGATAGAGTTATGCATAAGGGAATGTGGGACTGATTACCTCGATGGTAGAAGCGTTCGGCCGCAGATCTGTCGGCCCGCGTTCAATTACCGGGGGCACCTTAAGCAATACCTTCACATGCCGCAGGGATACGTGCGACGTCAAGCTCTATATTCATCTTTTGACTTTGTTATTACCGTACCAGATAAATTTATAGCCAAGTTTCGGGATAATTATTATGGTGTTGGCAAACTTTGATACTGACTTAAGAGTTTCCAATAAATCGGAACCAAGAGATTAAGTTAAGTGGTATCTCTCCCTATCTCTCTATTACGTACTTCGAAAATACCGCGGCGACATAGAACAGAATAAAACCCTCTTAATAGCCCTCTTGGCCGAATATTTTTCTTGTGACATGCACTTCACTCTGGCATTTCATTATGTTTAGCGGAAATTCAGTATTTTAAATGACATTTTGCATGTGTAAATACTTTCCTTTGGGAATGATTTTGGTGCACCCTTCAAATTCTCATGATATTGCGGGAATCGAGGTTCCAAGAAGTAGGACACCAGGTTTCAAGTGACACCCATGGCCCATTTGATATAAGACCTCACGATCTTTGGTTTTAGCAGCCGGACGGATTGTCCTTAGAATAACTTATCAGATGAAGTGTATTATGAAGCCGCTCAAATACTTCAACCAACACAAAGCACTTGGGCTTCCCAAGCATTAGTGCTGCAGGCGAGGTCTGGCAGTCCCACAGTTACGGTTTACCTGGGCATGAAAGGTTAATATCAACTACTTTGACAAAATCTTGCAATGAAAATAACACAAACTGTCAGCAAATTTATGCATTAACATAAGTAAAGTTGTGTGCTAAAGACTAAATTGTAATGTCCGGAGAGGGACTGAGGATTTCCTTGAATAACGAGAAGCTTCAGATTTGAGGGTGAAGAAAATTCAACCTCCCTTTACTGATTAATTATAGTACAACACCTCTGCACCTGATTTAAACTATAAAACTTCGATAATTTACGACATTTATTTTTTTTCGTCGCTCAAAATGTTCCTTCTGTTTTGTTCCACTTTCACTTGTTTCCGTTTCCACATTTCACTCAATGAAAAGCAACTATTAATATTTTTCATTTTCGATTTTCGTTTCAAGAAATCCATCCGTCACTGATTCCGCCATCTCCGGCATCCGACCACTCCGTCCATCTTTCCTTCTCCAACTCGGGCCAAACGAACCAACTTCCATTTCCTTCCACGCCACGGTTTACATGGGCAGTTTCCACCGTACCGTACACCGAACCTTCCTGTGGGAGTCGAAAATGCCATCCCTAGAGAGACAGAATGGGGTGGAGGTGGTGTTTGAAATACGGAAACGGCAGAGGGGGGGGGAGAGAGAGAGATGGAGAGTGAGTGGAGTAAGATAGAGAGGAGTGGAGAACCCATTACTTTGGAGCCTTCTGCTCCGCCGGGGCGTCCTCCCATTTCGCCCTCCACCCGGTGAGCACATACTTTCCCGTAGGCGCGCGCGGGATACGCTCGCTTGTTTCGGTGTCGCCGTAATGAAGGATGGTGGAAAAGCGATAGGTCGGAATGGGGCGAGAAGGGGAATGGGGGCGGCGGTTTGCGGTAGATGGCGTCCGTTGAGGGGTCGTGATGGGAAGGTTCGCGCGCCTCTTCCTTTGCCTATTTACTCCCCTTTCCTTTCGGAATGAGGGAAAATGAAGCAAAAGAACAAAGGAAGTGGGAGCCGATGCTGGGGAGAAGGGAGGTGTTCCCACCTCCCTTCTCCCCAGAGAGGGGGAGAGGTCGAGAGATGCTGCAGTGATGGATGATTGATTGAGTTACGTGGGTGATCTTTGGGGCGGAAGTTTTATCTTCGGGCCGACGAGAGGGAAGGGTTTGAAGGGTTTAGAACGTGGATATCACCCGAGTGGAGGAGGAGAGGAATACTGTGGGAGTGAAGAGTGGGAAAGGGAGACGAAGGAATCTGGGAGCGAGGGTGAGTTTTGAAAAATGAACGGAATAATCGGGAGGCCAGACGGGGGAGGGAGATTTTAATTGCGAAAATATGTATTGGTCATAGATTCCAACAACTCGACTGAGAGGTCGTCTTTTTCTTTCAATTCGTGGACACCATCACGGGGTAAGTAGGTGTGCGTCTATATAAAGATGTATCCTCCAGTCATAACACCCCCCGCCCCACATCCTTACGGCGGCTTGGAGGGTATTGTGTAGATGTTGTAATGTAATCAGTGTTATGAGTGAAGATACCTCACCGAGGACCACACACTCCCATTTTGCTTGTAAAAATTGACGAAAAAGAATAATTTTAACATAGAGGCTTAAATGTTTATAAACAAATTTTCATACGTATAACTCGAACTGAATGAAGTCTCCAATGAAGAGTTGAAAAAATGTCCATCTGTATTAATATATATTAAATTATTATATAAATTTATTAAATTAAATGCGAAAAACAGGTAAAGTATAGATTAAATCCTGACATGCAAGAAGAAGAAATCCTGATAGCAAGCATGCCACTTTAAAAATGCACTACGTAATTATTCAAAGACAGTTCAATAATTTCATTTTAAAAACAAGTTATCAATTTGCTTGGATATTAAGTTCTTCTGGATTAAATTATACATTTTAAATGCATACGCTTGCCTTGGAAACTACGCCGAGAAATGAAAGGATTAGGAGTAATCAGTTGGTATTTAATTTATTTAGCCGATCTCTTATGAACCTCGTCGAATAAGGTCGTTCTTTGAATGGTGTTCCAATGGAAATTATTACCTAAAATAACTAACGTACCCGATTGGGATACGAGCGACACATTTCAGAGAGCGAATAAATAAATCAAGACAGGTCCAGATGCTTTCGTGAGTTTCTTGAATAAATATCTGCTAATCATAATCCCTACATGGTGACTGGAGCTGGAAACGGTTTACGCGTAAACGGACATCTAGAGTTCCGACTTGATTTATTAACGTTACCGCTAAGCGGAATTTGGCTGACACCCATAGAAATGGAATTTTAAAACGCTGTCCCATTTTGACCTCGATGTCGACTAGTTCTCTTTAGTGAAAAGATTAATATTTCTTTCCTATCCACTGCTTACTAGTAGACATAAACTTATGCCGTAGGATTACTTTTACTTAGAGTGGACGGGCAAGTTAAATGTTGAGGAACATTGGGAATCAGGCGAAAGTAATTAATTGATGATGGAAACTATTTTCACTTGAAGCCTGATGATCCGTTATGTACGTATAGCAAACATTTCTACGAAAAAAGAGTACCCGAGCAAGACGGGTATGCTATGGGAATAAGGTCGGGAGCCAATCGAGTCACGAAGTCCCTTCCTGACGAAGCCGACAGTTTTGGAGCCAATGCGTTAACAAATTGAGTGCGCTGAAGCAGCATAGGGTTTAAGGAGAGAAGGTTTCCCTCTTTGTGTGCGCAGGCACACATGCCAAGGAGAGGTCGCGTGGTGGAGACGTGGAGTAAGTATAGTGTGGAGGGAAGATAAAGGAATGAAGACTTGAGGAGGGGCGAGAGGAGGGGGACGGAGGGAGGAGATAAGAGGCAAGTGGCGGGCGGAAGGACGAGGAGGAGTGGGCGAATGGACGAAAGGGACGACGCACCGGAAGGGACGGCGCAACTCGGGTCGGGACAGAGGACGAGAATCGCTCGAAAAGCAAAAGGGGACTGCCGTGAAAAATAAAAAAAAAGATTCTCTCGCAGAAAATTTTCAGCCACGCGATAAGCTTGCTTTCTTCTCTAAGAATACTCAACCGAACATGTTGTTCATTCTTTCCATTTGCTCCCAACTTTTTAACTTCAGAGGTTACGTCCGGCTCAAAAGCGACAGTTGCTATTATTTAGAGTGCATCAACCATTGCGCATGAATATGTTGAGAAAGGGTTCTATTCGACGGTATTGGAGTTTCACCAACGTTTCTCCCGGCCTTTTGGAGACTTCTTCAGCTTCCTGATCACCCATTTCACCCACCGTCTCCAGAAGAGAATACGAAACGCGCACGGAACTAAATTTGTCACGAAGAATTCCAGAATCATTTTTCATAATACATGGCCCATAAATGAAGTAAATAAATAAAATCAATATGCTCAGCCATATAATACTAAATGGCAGTGCTGTGTGAGGGTAGGCAATCTCAAGAGGAGTGCAAAGGAGACCAAAGGTGAGGAGGAAACCTAAGACGAGTGAGACGAAGACGAAGGAAATTATGAAGGATTTCGGAGACGACCAGGGTGTTGCGAAGCATTTTAAGGATGTCCGGTAGTGGCTTTGGCTCTCTGGATCAAAGTGAATACTGCTTTGAAATTACGAGAGATCGATTTCTTACTACCGTAGCAAATTCACCGCGAAATTCAGTTCAGGAAAAAAACGTAACAGTAGAATAACGTACCAATAGTGCATCTTCGTGAAAGATGTCCGTGAATAAGGGAATTGATTTAAATTAGTACAATTAATCCCTATCTAACAACTATAAAATGGCTTATTTCGTTTTCAGATTTTATGAGATAAGTTTGCTTGCAAATATTAGAGCTCACCGCGATTACTTTGACAAATTTAGGATAAGGGTTGAAATACATCATCAGGAACTCTTCTCAATGCTAAGACAAACAACAAATAATGATACTCCCAGAACAAACAGCCCTCCCCTCCTTCATGGCAAATAATCTCTCAGTGATGTATGACTCTCCCCATTTGGAATGAGCTGCTGATATTTCAAACCAAAGCGAGACCATTTATTCATGCCAAACAAAGAGAATAGTAACCGTTTCGCTTTTGCACTAATTAAAGCACTGCATCTCCGAAGAATGAACGTCTTTAGCCATCCTAATGCTGGCCTATGGTTTCCACTAACCATATCTCTTCGAGTCAAATAGCATGCGAGGTCGAAATTTGTCGACCGTAAACCACCAACTGCGCCAAATTACGACACGACCTCATTAATTGTGCCAAATTTAAGGAGGGAAAAAGGACGATCGCGGACTCCGAGACGAAGGATGTCTGCGGAATTATTTAGACACGCAGCGATCGGATCGCCGGGGAGGACAATGAGTATCACTCATTTCCTCCGCGGCGTGCGGAGGAGAGGCCGTGCGCAGCGTTGATCCCCTGGCGGATAGCGCATGAAATATCCCGTCCGTGGTGGCCGGGCACCGCATCCTCTCCCCGAAGAACGACGGGTGAGCGACGGGAAGATACCTCCGGGTGCGAGGAAAGGGAGGTGACCTGACCGGCCCTAGAGCGAGCGTGACCCCGGGCAAAGAATTCCCCTCGGTCCCTTTCTTTCTATTCCTGTAAACAGTTTGAACTGTGAACAAACGTAAGGGCCGTACCCCCAGCACTGTATTAAATTTGTAGGCGTCAAAGTGAGAACAAAAGGGATAATACTGCCGAAACGACAAATAAATAAATATATATAAAAAAGGGAAACATATATATATATATATATACATAAAATGTATACCAAGGTAGCACTAGCGAACAAAAACAAAAAAACAGAGCCACACAAAAAAGAAACTCACACGTATTCCGAATTTTCGGTGGCGCTGCCACCTTTCTCATGGGAGAGAAGGTCGTCTCCCTTGTCGTATATTGGAAGATTTTGGGATGCTGGCGTGGAGGAAGACGGAAATAAAGCGAAGTAATGAAAGGCATGGAGGGGGAGGAGAGAGGATTGCCGTGAGAAATCAAAACGAGATAAGGCAGGTGTACGTAGAGCTTTTTAATACAGATGAATGTTGAAGACTGTGATTGAGGGGTGGATTCCAAGAAACTGCGGAAGATGTCGCGACAGTAACTTTCATCGGAGTCATCCACTGTACGTGCATTAATATTCAACAATTTCAGAGTGTAAAAATCATTCGCATTGACCGGGATTCGAACCCAGACCCGTCGATGTTCGTCCTCAAGATAGCTTAACTGGCTAAACCACTCGGTCGGGCATCGAGGGATCCGGGTTTCAATCCCGGTCGAGGCGATTGCTTTTTACACTCTGAAATTGTTATATTGTGAACGGATGATGTTATACTAGTGAGGTACGGGAAGGAAAAGTATTGGGGTGTTGGAAGGAGTGAAGGGAGATGATTGAAAAGAATGGCAGATGAATGTATCTGGAATTAATGCACAGATTATTGTAGCAAGAAGTGTCAGGTTTTATCTTGCCAGGCGAGGCTACGATATGTCCTCTGCCCATCCCAAACCTGTGCCTTAAATAGTAGACTACCGAATAATAATAATACCAAAGTTGCCGATGGTGGAGCCCCATTGGACGCTTCTTCGGCGCAGCTGTAGCCTGGTTACTTAGACTAGCAATTCGCATTTTATGGATTGACCCAAACGGGACGAGTGGAAAGTCATGGCGGCATACATATTAGCTTCCATTAAGGAATGTTTTGTTTTAATCAGAATTTCAGAATTTCATCAGAATTTTTCTTAACATTTTAATTCTTTACGTACATCAATACGATGTTAAATATCCAATTAAATGTTGAGTAAAAATCTATGAATAATATTTTTGTTTTATTTTTCGATGTAAATTAAAAGCTGTCATCAAACATACTTGCAGGAAATTTTCCAAATTCAATTTCCCTCGGAACGAGAAAGAGATCACCAAATAACCAAGTCATCTTAGATTGATATCAAGATTATCGAAAACAGTTTGAGAAGGGGTGTTTTGAAACCAATAAAGACGCTCCGAATGCCGACCCCCACCGAATTGGAAGAAGAAAAAGAATGTCACCACCAGGAGTGAACGTCTTTGCTCTCCCCTGGCTTTCTTCTTACAACGGACACAATTCCGACAGTACCAGACGACTCGCGAAGACTGTTTTTTGCATGTCGTCCATTTGAGATCGAGAACACCATTATTTCGGGTGGGGGAGGAAAACAAAATATTTCCAGATGAAATAATGCTGTCCGCAGTTGCGAATCGAAAGAAAAAAAGAAGTAAGAGAATCCGCGGGCCCAGGCGGTTTAAGACACAGCAGGCGAGAAAGGAAGGCGGGGAATGAGGGCGGAGGGGAATGGGTGGAAGGCGACTAGGGAGAATCGGAAAGGGGATTCGAACTGAGGCAGGCCACGGAGTTCGCGAGACGACCCTTCCCATCCATCCCTCCCAAGCGCCCCCTTCCGCCGGAGCATCGGCGGGTCGCCCCATATAATGGCCGGCGGATCGAGAGGTTTGTGACCAGGAGGACGGGTGGGTGCAGGGGCGGCGAAGGGGTGGATTGGTGCGCGGAGTGAGTGTGTGTGTCGGGATGGTCCTTCCTGCGGGTGGGTGCCGGAGGGGCGAGAGGAGAGAGGGGTTAACACAGACACACGCGCTGAGGGGATGGGCGGCGGGGGGAGGGACGGGGAAACCAGGCGGGCGACTCCGGGACGAGTTCACGGCTCCCACCCTCCCCCTCTCGGTTCGTGGATCTTCTCTTCCAGCCCCCTCCTCGCTCAACTCTCCCCTCGCCTCAACCCACACCTACACCTCCTCCCCCCCCAGGGAGCCCCCCTCATTGGACATTCAGGGGCCACTGCCGTAGTCACAGACTCTAAGAGATTGGACATCTCCTTTTCTTTGTGGCAGTTTCGATGTAAGTTATAGCCGCCGCAGCGTCGAATCTAAGGGGAAAATCTTATCGCAATGAAAAAATTGAAGGGGATTGGGGGTGAATGTGGTGTGGGGAGAAGTGTGGGGGGGGGGTTGGGTGATAGGGGAAACATTTTTCCCGATTCATATGAAACGGTTTCCTTGCCTGCCTGCTTAGGAAGGTTGCAAGCTGGATTTATTTTATTTTTGAAAACGCTACTGGTTATATTTCCTGTGAAGAAGGAAAGCTTTTTTTCCAGTGCTTTTATTTTCGATGAAGATATAGGATGGCAGATACTACCCGAGGTGGGAGGGTCGGCTGCTCCCAGTGGTGACTGGGCAACTCCGCGGGAGCATGGAGGAGGATGCGGCATGAAAATGTTCAATATGTCCTCGCAACTTCGTTTCTGCAACTAACCAAAAATCCTAGTATTGAATAAGAGCACAGTTCACGATAAAAATCAGTTTTAAATGATAAAAATAAATCTTAAAAAACATTTCGACAAATTCATTGCACAGCATTCTAATGAAAGGTATGACGGGATTCATAATATATTCAATTTATCGTTGGATATCTTTAGAACGCCAATATGCACGAATTTCAGTCACCGCTCCGTGGTACGCCCCAGTAAGTATCCGTGAGTTTATTAGGCTTTAGATGATGAATATGCCGTGATGGTTACATTTTGTGAATATTAATTAAGTATTCCATTGTAAAGTTTACAAAAATGACGTAGGTGTCTCTGGAAGTGCCTAATTTTAGATAATTTATTTTATCTGTATTTATTTTCTTACGCAATTATTCACATCAAATATTTATCTATCTTCTAACCTGTCTGATTTTTTTTGATCCGCTTCCGGGTTTCAAATTGCCTTCTTTAAATATCCCGATTCGAAAAAATCATACAATTGGGCTAAATAATATTAGTATTTCACGCAAACGATTTGTGGTAATTTTGGAGAAGAGAACACCATACTACAGAATTCAATAGAAATAAGCTTTTAAATCACGTTTCGCAGGCAAATCCTGAGTCTCCAACACACTCCACCTTTTACTTACCTCATCATTTATTATTCGGAAGCTATTAAAGAGCCAATTAAACCTACTTACACAAGAATTTCAGCAAGATAAAAATGAATATTCGCAAAAGCTACACTCTTCCGAGGTTGGCGAATTCTGCTGTTCTGAACAAGAAGGATTACAACGGGCGCATGCCACGGAAAGGGAAGGGGTCTTCTATTTTAACGTTTCGTGCGAGCAGGTGCTGTCTATAAAACGTCGCGCGGCGAGTGGATGTGCACTGTTATTTTTTCTAAAAAAATCTCTCAGCAATCTCGCGAGTAATTATTGTCTTCAAGACAGCGACCTTTATTAGGAGGTTTCACGGGGAAAGCAAGCCGAGTGGGTGATTGACGTTCAGAATGGTTTTTGGAAACCCAGAGAACACGTACGTGGGGCAACGCGTGACTACTTCTTATGTCACAGAATGCCATCTGCTTGAAACAATAATCGCGATATGGACTCAAAAAAAAAGCGCGTAAGACAATCGGAATGAGTGGGAAATAAATTATTAACCGGAATATTTATAAGGTAGTCCTGAATAAGTGTTTTGGTTAAAAAAAACTTCCGTGTTTAAAACAAACTCTAATGTTTAACGTGCATGTGGTGGAATTGCTATTTTATGATTCGGGCACATGAATATACATTTTAGACTAATGAACGCCCGAGTAATATTCTCATAAGAAGTATATTTGATATTCTTCATCATTAATAATTAAGTACTGTTCCAAAATGCCCAAAATCATTAAGAAAGAGGAACAAAAATTACATATTCCTCGAAGGACGATCACACGATATCATCAAGTCAATCACTCAAAAAAGAAGAGAATGCCGCGAACGTTTGTAAGTTCTCTTGAAATATCAAAACTTTTTAAAAAAAGAATATTATCAATTTCCAAAATGAAGTTAACTTCATTGATTAATTTTAATTAAGTAATAATTAATTATTATTAAATAAGAGTTCAACATTGTCAATTATAAAAGATGTATGCTCTATCATTTGAAGGGCGCAGAGAAGAATGCTTTATCGTCTCCGAGAAAGTAATAAATTTACATTCGAATAAATTTTGGCGGTCCCTTTTATTATGAAGAGGCGAGAGAATCACGCGAGAATGAGCACTGAGAAAAGAAAAAAATTAGAAAAATGTTTTGAATCCTTTGGGTAATTAAGAAAAACAAGCTGCGTGCAATACGCTATTATGCAACTTACGTATCGTTATTCAGTACTTAATTATGCAGTATGCGCAGTCATCTTTACTGGAAAATTTTCATTAATTCACCTAGAAAGCACGTTCATGAAAACACAATGAGTACGTCTTTCCTATTACTATCTTTGATGAACCGTCCAGAGGTGAAGCCTGGCAGGTACTTAAGGGCAGCATTGCACTGAGTAAGGTTGATATCGTTCGGAAGAGCATCGCCATGGTAAATATATGATCTTTTTAAGGGATTTTCTCAGGAATAACCAGTTTTAATTGCTGCTTTGGTCCTGAAATATTGAATTTATACATATTTATACATATATAACCATAAAAACAGTAATCCACCCGAAGGTCGGTTTGGTAGGTGATGGTAGAGTTCACCCAGTACTAAGCCCTATATGGCGTGTGAAATTCGTAAATCAGGGTAGAGAGGCCAGTTCCGGTTATGATTTCCCAGGAAGATCTAGTACCCGAAAAATCACATAGCTTGGGTGGAGCTGCAGGTGCCCAGAGTGCCTTGCCCGGGAATCGAACCCGGGACTCTACAGTCAGTAGTCCAACGCTCTACCCACTGGACTACCGCGAGATATATCGGGAGATGTCATTCATATATATATATATATATATATATATATATATATATATATATATATATATATATATATATATGGGAGATGTCGCGAGAGTAACGTTTAACTTGCTAATTATTATTATTATTATTTACATTTCGTCACAATCAGGCAAATGGCCCGGTTGCCACGGTCTAGTGGTGTATGATTACAGTGATGCAACTGTGCGATGCACAAATAGAAAAATATGCATGAAAAAAATACATTTAACAAACAACGAGGCTTAAAGCTACTCAGAATTCCCAACCGCATTCCTGAGGTGCATTACAATGCAACAATTTCTAAGTGCACTAAAATTATTCACCTTGACTAAGGTGAATGATTTTTACACTTAAAAACTGTTGTATTCTAATGCTTTAACGTTTGACAATGTGAAATTTCAAAGAAAATCGAAATTTGCCAAAAGGCATTCTGATTCAATATAATATTAGATTTAATAGCTACCAGGGACAGATTTACTTAAAACAGCAGCAGTAACATTTGAAATAGATGAAACTAGCAGATACAAGTTATATCGTATGGTTATATTTATTTTAGAACGTATTCGCCGCCTACAGCCGAGTTGACGTAGGCAGGGTCAAGGTCAAAATGAGGTTGCGTCATGAGAAGGTAAAATATTGAGGCATCGTTATCACTGGAGTTTGAATCTAAAAACGTTGTGGATATCAACAAATATATTGCATAAAATATTATCGGAGAAGAAAATAGAGGATGCCTCCTTTCGTGAGCGAAGAGTATTCGGTTAAGAATGAATACCTCGTTTAATGATGAAACACATTCATTTACATTCGCGTCCATGTGTGCCGAGTGAATGACTTATTTCAGTCTTCTCTGCTCTCACAAGCTTCTTTAATTATCGCTACGGATCAATTGTGTTAAACGTTGGAAGATTGTTAAATAAGAAAATGCTAGTATGGTGGAATAAGCAGAACAAGAAGTGAGTTGATTTGATTATTCCGGTGTGTCGCAAGATGCTTTGCGGCGACCTTCCATCTAAAGTCTTCAACCCAAAGGTCGGCTTGATAATTGAGGGTAGAGGCCGGTACATTGTACTAATTAACTTCACGAATAATTAACACATTCGGGTAGGGGAGGCCATTTCCTTTCTCTGTGCGATCCGCAGTTTCCCTCTGTGTTCTCGAACCCAGGGGATCACGCCGCTCGGATTCAGCTGAAGGTGGCCGGGATCGTCACCCGAATGAAAACATGGGTCCCTCTCACCCTTGCCGTACGCTAAAGTTACCAAGTTTCCATGAAATTACTTCCTTTCTCCTTTTAAAAAAATAGATGTTCGCAAACAACTCTCACACACAACGGGAGGATAAGGAGGTAGCGTATATGGTGAAGAGTGTTGTCTACTACACTGCACTGCGGAAGTTCATCTAAAAGTACTCTAATATTGATTTTTCATTTAAAACGGAAATATGTTCAAATAAGACAAATAGAAGTGTACATTTATGCGCAGAGTTCTTGAAAACACTTTACTTACCAGCTATTGTCAATTGCACCGCCAACTTACGTCCCATTAAAGCATAAAATAGAGATTTATGCTGAAAAAACCCAACTGAAACAATCTTCAATGGAGGTGAGTTATGATCCTCGGTTTCTCAATTGTGTTGGCATGAACAATTTCCGTACTGGTGACTCTTGTTGCCATATAAGCCAGGAAACAAGTTTACGTTTGCCATCTCAAATGGAGGAAACATCGAATATTTATGAGCTTAAGTTGAGCATTTTCCTCACCATGATTACCAAGTACCAGAGATGACTTTTACATTTAGCTTCATAATACGTAAGCAGAAAACATTGCTTACGAGCCAAACCTAATAGATCGTCAACGCATTATTATATGTTTTACATTAGCATGAGACACTGGATACCGAGCTGGAATTATGGGCTGACTGCGACTACTTTTGTGAATTTGTCCACTTTAACCGGAAGGTTTGGAATTCTCAAAGTGAGTCAGTCGTTCAGGACAGTGAATGCTTACCTGAAAAAAAACTTGAGATGAATTTCAAGAATTCAATAGGCTCATGAAACGTTTACGATGCGACGAATACCAGCTGTCACTGATATTCAATTCTAAGTAAATGAAACGTAAATACTAGATATACCTCAGGCATACGAAAGGAAATATACTTGACGTCATATTTTAACCATTGCAATTATTCTGCGGACATTTTATGTGAAATTTAATAGATGGTGAATTATTAATCGACAATAGTTACGCTGATATTGATTTACATGTTAATGGTGACAACTGTCGTGGCATCCTGACACGATGACTGATTTTCTGAGAGTCGGTCTTTGATGTTTGAGACGCTGTCTCGGGCGTTATTCGGTGAAAGTCTTACATACTAGGCGTAAATGAGGGAATACTAAATTTGCAGATTCCACACTAGAATTTTTTTTTCGCACGACCTTGGTTGCGTTGCAAATGCAGCAACATTAGATCCTGATTCTACAGGAATCCGCAAAGTTAGTCTTCCCTCATTTACGCCTTTGGAGTTTAATTGAAATATTCTGGATTCCCAGGGGAATTCTCTAAGAATCAGGGCGCAATTCCTGTGATTTGAAATTAGTCCATGAAAATCCTTCCCGGTGATGATGGTGAAAACTAAAAGGGCGCAGAGATGCGAGCCAATGCGTGCGGTGAAACACGGGCACTAAAGTTGGGGCGGCTGCTCTCACCCGAGTTCACCCCCGCCGCCGCTCACCATTCTAACACTCCCTGCAACTGTGTATGCCTACCTGCCTATACGGCGGGGACGTACTAACGTTCCTCTAATTAGCGAGTGAATTTAGCACCTTTGCGGCGCGCGCATGCCGCACACTTGACGTGTTTTCCTATGCCACTCGTGAGTGATTGATTAAGGGGAGCGCATGAAAACTCCATATTTGAAAGCATCTCCAATTATAACGCTCAAAAGCTGAAAAGACCTGCCTTCCCCCGGTCGAAGCGGTGCTCTTCTGCTTCCAACCCCCCCCCCCAAGCTAACACCACCTCCCCCCGGGTAATTATGATTATGGCAGTAATAAATCACTTTGGGCAAACAAGAGGCGGGAATATCACTCGATAGACAAGTTGGGCGGGAACGTGAAACCGAGGACGGAGATGGGATTAAAATCATTTTTAATTGCGAAGATTGAGGAAGGTGAGGGAAGAGGGAATGGATTCAATTTCCGCCAACTCAACACGCTCTAAATCTTGTGGTAACTCTAACTTAATCGAGAAATTGCTGGTAACTTCGATGGATTTTTAACGCAATATCAAAAACGTAATCGATGACGCATGCGAAATCCGGCACCAAATGGTATTGTGACGAAAGGACTTGCCGGAAGATCGAGTGCAACTAAAAGAAAGAAAATGGACTATATTTTGATGAATATTTGTCATTGCCGTGCAAGTTCAGCAGGCATAAACATTTTGTATTTCCCCGTGCACTTTGTGGTATCTCTATGGAATAAACAATTCAATTCTTTTAAAAAATGTGGTCTACGTGGTTAGTTATTGATTTGTAATCAATGCCATGGCAAACTAAAGCAGCACAAACAGAACGATTATTTCGATTTGGAATCATTCTAATGAGTTTTTCAATTTCTCTATCGTTTTGTTAAAAAAAATCAATAACCACGGATATGACGTGAAAGAGTTATCGTGGAGAACGCAAAGAAAAATAATGCGCAGTTTAGAAATTCCACACGGACATAAATCATTCCAATTCTTTTTTCGAGATTACGAATTGGGAGAAGAATAAATGAATCTGCTCAGCGTTGATTGGAAGACAAGATGCATGCGCACTGTAATCAAACCTTATGGTCAATCACATAAAAAGTGTTTAAGGACTGTTTTATCAGAGAAAAAAAGTTCTTGCTGTGATGTGATGTGAGCTTCGACGAATTTCCTCCGCGATATTTCCCATCAACGACATCTGGACATCATTAAATTGAACAAATGCATACATTTTCGGAGTTAAATGTGCAAATCAAAGCATGACTCGGCTCGAACGCGAAATACCCAACTTTGCACCCCGGATAACTTTCACCCGCCATTCCTCCTCCTCCTTGGAGGAAGAGGAAAGGGGGGGGGGCGGGACAGGAGGACATTTACACGACGGCCCCGGGCAAAAACGAAAAAAAAACACGCGGTGAACTTTGCACGCAAAACAAACAGCGGTCGGGTGACGTCATAAAGCGCAGGGCCGACCCGAGAACAATACAGACACGTGACTTATGCTGAAGAGACCTTCGGAAATAAAGATGCCCTATGTGGGAACGTAGCTGCTTGTTTTTCAACTCTACTTCTTCGATTCCAGCAAAGCAATTTGCTCTCAATGCCTCTAAAACTGCGACTGATCCCCGCAGAAAAGGGCACCTGTTTGTACTGTTCGTTTCAGACGGTGAAAACGTAGTTGCGCTCCTGGTAAGCGCGCCTCCGCTCCGCAGAGACTGGCGCCCTCTCGAAACGGCGCTGACAGGACTGAGGGATTTTCATGTGCGTATATCATGAGAAGGACAGGAGAGTTATTGGGAGGGAGCGATGGGGGAGGCTGCGACGAAAGGGAGACTTCAGAGTAATCGTGGTAGAGGCCGGGATGGATTAGATATTTTAGATTGTTCTTAGTAAAGTAGAATACAGGAGAAGTCAGAGAACTGTAGCATCAGTAGGTGCAGGCACTGCAAATGTATTTCGGAAATCTATGAAGACGTCTTTGGGCATCACCTAAAACCAGAGTATGCACCGCATGATTCCTTCATCAAATAATGATATCGCTTATACAATTGTCATCTTATATTACAATAATTATAATACAATTGTAATATATACTTATGACATTAATATGAAGTTCACTCCAGGAGCCTGAGATTCCCGCAGACAAATTACTTCGATATTTACTTCAAACGAGCTATTTTCACCATATAGATTTCTTTGAAAGACAATGCATGCTCCCAAATGTTGAAAGTGACAACATTTTAATGGAAAACTGATAGTAATACATAAAATTGTATTTAGAAGCTCATAGAGAATCCAAATTTTGTAGTCTCAATGATGTACTGGTAGCATCAATACGTGTGCATATGTTTAAAATCCCTAAACTTTTCTCCCTTGTCCGTAATCGTGAAACCAGATCACTTGTATTTGCACCTGTTTAGCAGTAAACTTTACCCTGTCTACAATAAGTAGAGCCACTTCTTAAATTCTTTCTTCTTTGTCACCAATTTGTTCAGCCTCTTCTTCTATTGCCCCTCTTCTTATATTGGGATAAATATGATATTTGCCGAAAACCACCGACCAAAGTGATTTCTGTTTATTTCATTTAAGAGGTACCTTCTTAATTCCGAAATAACCTTTCTCTGTTCGGGGTTATATCAGCACGAGCTAACATTGGAGATTCGGCGCTAATAACGTGACATTGACGTGACATTCACCAATCAAACATCCATTCATGATTTACGAGTATTTTAAAAGATGCTTTAAGGCTTATATAATGCATTAGTTTCAGCGCCAACATATTTACAAAACATTGCAATACAGCGCATAGTTTCAATTTATGGCAAATACGAGTATGATTTTAGTATTTGAGGAAGCAGGGGAGAGAAAATTCAGATTATTTTTCCAGGGGAAAGGGAAAAGCAAAAAACCAATTCTTTGGACGAACAAAATTAATTCTCTGCGATCCGAGGTTCAACATTTGTGCACACCCCTCGTTATAAATATTTTCAAAGACAGTCCATGCTCCCCCCGCGTCTGTTTTTTTGTCGGCTTTTTAAGTATTTGATGCTAACCTACCAATGTTGGTAGTTAGATTAACACTAATTTTAAATAAGTCACAATTTGGAACAAACCAACAGGAAAAAAGTATATATTTCAGACATGAGCGAGCGCAAAAAACTCACGAGAGAGTTGCCATATAAGAAGAGTTCTATAAGAATATCTCAGCACTAGGTACCCATTTAATTCCGAAATAAATCTCGATCAAAGTGCGCATTTTGCTCTTCGTGGCGTCATTGTGTTTCATTTTGGTGCAATGGAAATAATAATGTTACCATTCCGAAAGCGTCGTGGTTATTGTGCACAAGTACCCTATCTATTAGGACTATTTTTTCAGAATGCGGCCTTACGACTCACACTCGAAGGAACTAAGCAAGCTTTCAGCGGCAGTAACTAAGTTACTGCTAATTCGTCATTTACAGTAAAAACACTCCAAGATCCGTCGCGTTTTGTGGCACAGAGCACGGCTTTGCGTGGGTCATTACGCTAAAAATTAATCGACTACGTCGGCCGAGCGATATGGCTCAATGCCTCCTGTCAGGATATGAGGTGGATGTGGGAGGAGACTCTTGAGCTTTCGTTGGCTTGGGCGCATTTAGCACATTGCGAACTGCCGGGCCGCCGTGCATAAATCTGAGCGTAATCGGAAAACGAGGGACGATACGAGAGCAAGTAATAAGGAACGCGATGATTGTCCCGTAGTTTTTCATGCGCCACCTCGTACAGCGAGAGGTCAACGTTATTGAAGGGAACACATGCTTTTATTCTGCTATGGAGATGAATTCTATAGTTTCTAGAATCCATCCCCCGGTGAATCATTCTAGCTGTGACGGTTGGCCATTTAGATGCCGCGAGATTTACGCGCAAACGGTCTTCTCTGCTATTAGATGAGGCTATACTATACCATTAACGGATGTCTCTTGACATGAGCTCCAAAACATCATTTCGCCTCAGTACTGCAGACCTATCCCTTATTTATCGAAACAGGTAGCTATTCCTTACAATTAATTTATTCCACAATACAAGAATATTCCAATATTTTTCTTCTCTGTTGCATCCTTTAATAAATAAAAGATTCTCATCTCGATGTAACTATTCCCTATTTGGGCTTAGGAAAAATTATATTATCTTCGCTTTCTACAGATTAAACGTTATTCGTCGACTAGTTTCGTTTACACTGTAACATCATCAGGACTAGTGGTGATGTTACAGTGTAAACGAAACTAGTCGACGAATAAAGTTCGATCTGTAGAAAGCGAAGATAATATTATTTTTCCTAAGTTAAAAATGGAATTCTACAAAGTTAAGGCCTCAACCATTCAGTGCACTTATTTGGGGTTAATTATTCAATATGGAACTAACCTCCGGTAATGATAGAAGGTTAGATTTATTTGAGGGATTAAGGAAATATAATGCTGATACATCTACATAATATCCCGCAAGCCGCCGCAAGGGCGTGTGGCGGGGGGTGTTAGGTCACCAACCGTAAAAAGGAACAATACCACATGCAAAACAACAACATGGAAAATTACACCCACAGCAGCGCACACACTCATGCAAAAATCCCTTCATCCAACACTCATGCAAACACATATATCGCAAACCAACAAAACACTGCACCCCAGCAAGAAAGCCATCAACAACACGCAAGCCAGGACACAACAAGCAAGAATGTGAAACACCACTACCACATGAACATGCACCACAAAACACTCTACCCCGCGAGCAGACTGTAAGAGGCAGGGAATGCGACCCAACCTTGCAGGTAACAGGAATTTCCCCCCGCGGATATTGATAAACATGCCTCTGAACATATCAGAGTGTAATGCAAAATATCATAACACCCACAAAATTATTACTATTACACTCATTGAATAACGTCTATATTACTATTCATATCAGTAATAAAACTGCCATTATAGCTATGCCCACTCTCTTCTGCAGAACTCGTCGCCTTTTCTTACTGAATAAAAAAAATTCCAATTAGAAGCATTTATTCAGTTGAAATTCATACAAGTTATAATGCTTTCATGTACGCCATAAACTGGCGTTTTGAACCATACGAATAGGTATTTCATATAATTTACTTTTGTTAGTAGATGTTTATTATAAATTAACGTCTAAACAGAAAATGAGTATCATATAAAACTATTTTACTATTTACTTTAAAGTAATATATCGAAATTAGTTCTTCAAAACTTATTTCTTGATGAATTTCACCTTAACATGAAGTTTGGTCTCCTCTCGCCATTTGCCGCATTTGTCCTCAAAATACCACCAACAAAAAACCACATGAACCATAAATCTCTGGTGCATCATCCCTCATGATTTTTTAGGTACCACAACGCAAGGACTGTGAGGCATTTAGCAAAGCTTTGGTGCATTGAGTCAAAACAGTAATGGAACCAAGTATTCCCGAGAAAAGAATACATTCCCACGCCGAAGGAGATGAAGAAGGCTCTCCCTCTCCTCCCATGGCAAGGGGAGCAAAAAAATAAAGCGAGCCGCAAAAGGCGAAGCAAGAACTGACGTATGTACGTTGGCCACGGCAAGTCAAAGTGGAACTGGCTGACGTCCCAAAAAAATACAAGAAATAAATCGTCGAACTCGGAGTGCGCCATCACCGAAGGAGGCCGAGAGGGGAAAGGGGGTGGAAGAGATTGAAGGGATTCCTTTGGAAACATTCATTATTCCTCCTACGCATCCGTCCCAAGAGCCCCATCTTCTCCCCTCGTAATGAGACTAATGGAGGGTTGGAATTGCAGCGGTCGCGGGAGAGCTCCTACGGTATCCCGCGGAGGGATGTTTTGTTTTTTTCGGACACGCACTCATGCATATACGCCGCGACTAAATGCACAGCCGACTGTTTTTAATCCCTTTCTCTCTCTCACTCTCGATCGATCTGTTGGGGGAGGGGTGGAAGAAAGAAAGGGTGGCGGCTTGGATGGCGCGTCTCCCTAGCTGAAGTCCCCCCCATAGAGTGACTCTAGTCCCGGATCATTTGGGAGGGGTTGATGCGAGTGAGGGGGAAATTGTTATTTTTTTAAGGCGAGGACGGACGGAAGTTAGGCATTAATTTCTTCCCTGCAGAGCCCTTGGAAGAACGAGTCACCATTTTCATTTTGGGGGATTCCTCATTCCACGTCTCACATTGTCAATATCCACGCCCACGTGCGCACCCTGCTGGCCGAAAGCGTATGGCAGGGAGTGTGGGCGACCTATGCAAATGTATTTGGAGAGAGTTTTGAACGAATTTCATTTGGGGAAATGTTTGTCGTTTTCGACTCGCATGATTCGTGGAAACATCACCTCGGCAATCGACCCAGAGTTTGGTTTTTGATAGGCAAGAGGTTTTATGCTTACGTCGCACCAACCCTTCAGGAGATAGAAATGCCTCCTTCGTGCCATGAGCAAAGTTCTACTCACCATAAAATTGAACTTGACTTTCGATGTGGAATGTAGATTTTAAATGGAGATGTGCATAGGTATCACTCGGTGTCTGGTAAACCCAAATGCCCTAACCACTAGGGTTGTACCATATCCCACAGGGTATAGGGAGTCACAAAATCTACAGGTTCTGGAACACTAAACATCCTAATTTCATGGTCGTTGCCTGATCGGAAAATTTGAGTTGTGCTATGAACACTTGATTGACAGCGAATTGCGAGCCCACTCGGTTCGAGTGTCAATCATCGCTTCATTGCATCTCCCGGCTCTCCTCCCTGCAATCATTCCCAAACCAAGCCTTGAAAGCATTATTGTGCAGAAAATTTTCAGATGACCGAGATGAAGTTTCTAAAAATCAAGGCGCACTATTCTGAACCTTCCCGATGCCACGCATAGAAGGCTCACGGCATCACGCATTTGAAAAACGGCCGGATCTCACGTGATAGCCGCGTATTCTAAATGAAGTTTGGCAAAGACAAAATAGCGCTAAGGACACTTTTGTCATAATCGGAAAGATTATTATGCGGGCGATTGATTAGACAATACGTTCATGTGATTGCGCTGCCATTCCATGAACCATTGCTCAATTTTGCCCCATTATTACTTTGTCGGTAAGATGTCAATGTTAGGTTTTGGCGACATAAATTTAGTATATCGAGCATAATAATTGAAATTGCAATTAACCTTATCAATAGGAACAAGAAGCGTCTCATTACTATTAAATCCCTGGTTAGGAGAAGCTGAAAGGACAAAGTGGACATCGTAAACCGCGAGATAAATTAAAATCATTAGAGTTCAACGCTGACACAGGGTGAGTAATTTTAGCCCCGAGTTAAATCGGAAAGAAAGCAAGTAGTGAAGCGATTTTGTTTATTTCGAACAATTATATGAGTGGGTAAATTAAGGTTACTGGAAGAGAATTTAAAGCTGAAGGAAAGCCATCTTCAGTATTACTTTACTTTGTACTGAAGGCACTATAGGAAGATCACTTTAATTTCCGATTCGCTGTTCTATTTTATGAATATAAAACACTTTCCTCAAGGTACCGAGGTACATGAGGATTTACATCTGATTTTCAAACCCTGTGCTCCTTTCTATTAAATCAGCATCTACAATAGTCAACCCCCTAATTCTCTTTTCAATATTACCTCAGTGATGTACATGCAGAATTATGCGAACGGGTGTTAGAAAATTGGGACAAAATGTGCAATGTAATATCATTTATTTTTCGATATGAGAATCTATGAAAATCATTCACCTACAAGGTTAGACTCAATGATAAGTGAAGCAACAGGATAATGCAAAAATTTAGGTCTCAATAGAATTAGTCTCGTAACTGACCAACTCCGTGAAAAAAATATATTGTTTTCCGTTACAGCCTCGAATTGAGCAAGAAAATGTGGTTGAGGTATTTTGAGTTTAAATTTTTGCCGGTGAAAGAAGTCTTTCCATCCTTGAGTAACGTTTTGGGTTCTTTTTTGTCAGAAAAAAAAAACTTCGAAGATGTAAATGTCGTTCCACTATTTACGAATATACATATCACGACAAAGCAGCTGTGACTATTCAACGACCGATCAGTTTTGCAAGAGTTTCTCAGGCTGATTATCCGTATATTTTCGTTCACAACCTGATAAGTGAATAATGCCGCTTTTAAAATCGAAATGAACTCCCCAAATCCAAGTGGAGATCAAAATGGCGGTATCTAGTGAAATAAAAAGTTCGTTGTCGCATTCGTAGTTTACGCTAAATTTTGGTGATGATATGCCAAACATTTACAAATACGAAACAGTTGTATTTACACGGCAATATTCTGAAAACACGTATTTATGAAATTTTTGAAAAATATAAAGTTGTTAAAATTGGAGTTCGACGGGACCCGAGTCTCAATTCAGGAGTAACGTAACTATCGAATGCACACACTTTGATTTTCTTCCCAAAATATTTTCACTATTGACCTCAACGCAATTTTAAGTTGATTTATTTATCAGACAATTCACGTCTTGAATAAATAAACAGCCAAAGCGAACGTTTGCCTGAAAGATTTAATTCTTATAGCTACTTTTCTCGTCAGCAAAATCCGAATTGACGGAGGCAGAATATCAAATAAAAAATTAACTCTTAATATGAAGAAATAAATGAAATTATCCAGCACCTGGAGGAATTCCAAAGGCGATTGGTTAAAACACATATTTTTGATCCATGTGCTTCGAGTCTATGTTTGTAACTGGTAGTTATTGTCGCGTTCATGAAACATGATATAAAATCATTGCTCATTCACCAAAAAATATGAAAACTACCGCAAGCAAAGAAAGTTTCAGGAAACTTTAACGAATTTAAAACGAATTCTTACCCGTCACTATGCTCTTTCTCCCAGAAGTAATTCCGAGTTTAAGGTCAAGATGATGGAGTCACGATACATGGTTGTCTTAGGTTTAATTGTCCAAAGGCAATGGAAAAATGTGAAAACGTCAATACGTGAGGGAATCAAATTTTACGACCGTGCGCGCGAACATATTTACGTGCCAGGCTCAATTGTTAATTCCGGGGACATTCTCTCTTCGGGGTCGTCGATGACGGAGTGAGTTCGAAGAGAAAGGTTAGGCCAGAGTGCGAAAGGAATTTTCTCATCGCAGGCGGGTTGTTTTTGGGCAGGGGAAATGTGCCGAGTCCTTCGAGGGGAGGAACCGAATGAAATTAGTAAGTGACATCCACCCTCTTCCATCGCATCGAAAATCCACCCCCACCTCGAAAGAAAGAAGCCCGTCCCGAAGAAACATTCCAGGAACCGCGTCGAGGTAAGAAGGAAAAAAATGAATAACCAAAGTAAAATGAACGACGGGAGAGGAGACGCGTAAAGAAGACACAAGGCCGAAAAAAAATTGCAACTTGGAAACCCCGTGTACCGACTATCCGGAAAAAAAAGAAGTACGAAAACCGCATGCTGCAAACTAATGCGTTTTCCCGACCGAACTGCCTTCTTGCCAGCCCGTAGTTTCAAAATGCCAAATATAGATGGAGTCCCTTTCGTCAGGCGGGGGAGTGCTAATCGAATTCCCCCGAGAGCGGAGGGAGGGAAGAGTAAAAGGGAACGAAAGAGAGTGATGGAAACCTCTTTCGCTTCCACCAGCGCTCCCTCCCCCTGCACCCCCCCCTTTACCTTCCCTCCCTCACACGTGACGGTCATGCAGGGCACGCGGCGAAACACATCATGCCGTCCCGGCGTAATGATATACGAAAAACAAAAGACGGCCCGTGCTGAACCCCGTGATGAAAAGCTTGTAGCCGAGGGAATAAAGGCAACGAGTGCGGTCATTAAGTTAATTATCTCGGTCACATAACTTTTTCTCCTCTCTACCTGGGAGGGGCGGAGCGGCGGCAGCGAGGAAGTCACACCTGAGCCGCGGCAGATACGCAGTATATATATATATATATATATATATATATATATATATATATATATATATATATATATATATATATATATATATATATATATATATATATATATATATATACGTATATATAAAACACAAGCAGCAGACATGCGCATATGCATACAGCCACACACAAGTACATAAGAGGGCATGGTAGCGGCGATTGGAGGGCGGCGGGAGGAGTAGCACGTGAAATGGCGGCGGTGTCAGAGAGGATGAAAAAAAAGGCGGTTGGGTGGTTTGAATAGGAGTGTATATCGACGTCGTGACGTCACGCGGAAGCCACTCCCGCCCGGCGATCGTCGATGCGTGCTTCGCAGATGGGGAATGCTTTTTTTCTCCGAAGAGACGTCGGCCTACAATCGCTGCGTACTTCTCATGAAATGATCCTTCTCCGTGGAATCACGTGGGAGTACGGAAATGTCGCTTGCCGATGATGCCCTCGCTGCTTGTCTAGCAATTTGCTCCGGCTCAAAGGCTCACAAAAAGGATCAAAATATAAAGCCGTTTGACCATATCTCTTTTCAAATGAACTAATTTGCAAAAAAGGTTCCATCCACCGTTGCGGTCGCTCTCGTTCTAAATTGGATCATTAGATACAAATCGTTTTAAAAGTCGGGAGAACTTAAAGGATACCTCGAACGCTTGATTAGACCAGATTTCTCCTCGTGTAAATAATTATTATTATGCTTGCAAAAAAACTGCAGGAAAGTAAATGAAAAAAGGGTTTGATTTCTCCCCTTGGAGTTTATTACCACGGATAAAGGATTCGGAAACGCTTTTACGCTTAATTTCCAGTATTTCCAGCCCCTGATGCATATTAAGTTGCCACAGAAACCTCGAATTAAACTCAGTGTATGACATACTTCCGATTATATGATTAATTTCGGTCTACGGTCACAAATGAGGGACGCTAAAGGTTAAAATGGAACTGATCCTTACGCGAGTAAAATCGTATAGTAAACCAAAGTTTCGAACAAGATGTTATGCGAGTAAATATATTAATTACAGCCTGTTGTTTCTCAAATATTCTCAGTGGGATTTAGTGACTATCGGAAGCGGGTATGAATAAAGGTAAGACTCTCTGGCAGCGTAAAACGAAAAGAGAAATTAATGAATTCGTAACAAACAAGGTGAACGACATAGAACAAATATTTATATACCTAAGGTAAATAACTTCAAGCAACAATTCTACACTTTCGAACATGACATATCATGAAAAGGCACAAATTAAACCACTGTTTTATTAAAATATTACATGAAACTACAGCAGCTTGAATGAAATATCTAATAGATGAGTTGCAAATGATAGATTGGCAATTATTACTGGCACTTAAATATTTTTTCGCAAACTTTTAACTAATTCTACTTTCTTATTAATTGAGCATTTTTTATGGCAGAAACCGTGTTCCTTAATAACCTCGTAACAAAACAAATAAATATGGACGCCGTAAGAAATTTGCATAATCTATGCGTACGTGATTCCACAAAATCCTTAAATAAAAGTGGAAAATAAATAAACAATTACTCAGCTCAATGAAAGACACTATATAACTCCTTACATCGATGAAATTTTAAGTTAAAACTTGAAATTGAAATGGACGATGCAATGGAGAAACACTGCCCAGGTGATCGGAGGGCATTACGACGTAATGACGAGTGTAATTTCACTTCGATCCAATGATGTCTATCATTTGGGAGGTCTTACGAATGATTTTACTGGCAATGGATGAATGCGAGGAATGAAATGAATCCAAAAACCTAAACGCAAATAATCCCATTCTGGATAGCGTGATTCCAATTTTCGAATCAACTGACCTCATCAGACCCACATTGCCTCCCCATAATAACCATTTCATTTCACTCCAAAGGCTTGGCGGAAATTTTTTTCGGGACAGGAATTATTGATAATTACAGGTGTGGAAAGAGAAAGCGTTAAAATACAAGCAAACTTTGCATGCGGAATCGAATGAATACGCACGCGTTCCCACGCCTTCGCTAATGGCTTCCATGGAAACGCCGTGCGCGTGGAACGCCCGAAAACGTCTGCCGGAATAATTACCTCCTCCTTGCAGACGGAGTATCTGCGATATATTTTCAGTCGCACTGCACTCATGGTGGCAGGGGAGGAGTGAAGTGCGCTTGGGAGGGAGGGATGGAGGCTTCTGATTTCGGAGATCCGACGGGTATTGATGTCCGGTGCATGTGATTTATTCGGCAACGCTCTCGTTCCGAGAGGGCAGGGAAGCCGATCGTTGAACCGCCCTGTGTGTTAGGGTTACGGTTATCCGAAGGATTTCAGGCCCTTGGGACCGCTCAGCCGAAAAAAGCAATTAGGCTCGAAACTTAAATATCGAGTCCGGCCGAAGATTTATGGGAGACGGTCCCCAGCTCCGAGTACGAGATCGGTTAGAAAGAAAATTAATTCGCTCACGCGAGAGAAGTTTGCTTCATTTTAATGAGTAAATTATTATTATTTCCCCCCCTCCGAAGCTTAGGACCTAATACGGGCTCCGATTTAAGTTCCCGTATTACGAAAAAAAATTGCGTGTTCCGACCCTTTTTCAGGGCCCTAGATGTCATTTCAGCATCAAAAAGGAGCACTTTCATTTTCTGTATAAAATGCCTAATGCATGACCCAGGTGACGATATTCAGCGTCAATAAAAGGGGGCAATATACCGTAGCATTGGCATCAATACAACATTTACAAAGAGAAGGGATGACATCTTATTTGAAGAATGGAAACGAGTTGGAGGATGCGGTCTTGAATGTCGAAATCGGGGCCGTGCGTTAAATGTTTTATGTGGCAAGACGAAATGTTCTGTCTTATTCCGAATCGCTTCCAGAAAGTAATGACAAAATTACCTACTTTACTTTAGCCCTAAGATCATGCAATACATATTATATATGTATACATATATATACATATATATATACATATATATATATATATATATATATATATATATATATATATATATATATATATATAAACACACACATAGATATAGGCACACACAACAACGCACTAGATACACGATGCGATTGTTATGCAAAATGTAGGCATAACACGAATTTAAATTTTAAAATAAAAAAGAATGCATCGATAATTTATTGTATAATTAGCTCCTCCTCACCTCAATACTTTAATCGAGAGTCAGTGCGGAAAATGCCTAAAGTTACAGTGGATTGTTCAGCGGCTCGAAAGAGTAGTGTTGTGGTATCGAACTAATTTTCGCGCGGCAGTCGAAAACCAAAAGTCAGCCCTGCACCGTGGCGGTGAGTAATTTGGGATAGTTATTTGTCGCATCTCGGGACGCAAAGCGTGGATCTAGTTCATTTTTATCGGAGTGTAAGCACTTGAGGTTCGCTTGTTTTCCGAGTGGTGGAACCGCAAAAGTTTTTTACATTATCATCGGGAGTTGGTTCCATTCACTTTTAAGGAAATTTAATATGCGTGGTCCAGTTAGTATAATCTGGAACTGTTACTTATTCCCATTGTACGTTATATTCATATCTTCTGATTTTCATCCTTGAAAATGCACACGGAAGGTCCAGGGGGGGGGTCGAAGGACAAGATCAAACAAATAGAGTTATTTATTGGTATTAGTATTGATAGTACCTACTTTGATTTGTCCCTCTTGTTACAAAAGTTTCAGTTATCTTTTAGACTTAAGTTACATTGAATCGTTGTGTTACTTTCGCAAATGTAATGTGCACATATATTTGTGATGGAAGGTGTAGTAAGTGAAATATATTACATTAATTGTTAAAAAAATGAGCTGAGAAATATATATATATATATATATATATATATATATATATATATATATATATATATATATATATATATATATATATATATATATATATATATATATACATTCAAACACGAAATCCCGCCAAACGGCGAATAAATGCTCATACATATAGAAACAGATATAAGGAAAAGGGATAGAAACACATATAAAGGACGAACACAATAAAGGCGAGGAAGACGGAATCGAACGGATCACAAGAGTAAAAACATTTCCAAGAGCGGGACTCGAACACCGGATCTTTCCACTTGCCGGGCAGATGCTCTTAACCACTTGAGCTATCGAGGAAACGTAATTTACCCTGAGATCCGTGGGTCTAATATGTCGCCAAGCGCCCCGATTCTTTAGCCAAGAGATGGCGTCAGGGGACTCTATCACCAACCAAAGGAGAAGTAGACACACACACACACAAGAGGAAAGGACAGTGGGTTAGAATTCATACAACATCATACAGGAAAGGAACAGTGCGTTTCGTGGCACGCATAGCCAGAAGAAAGAGATGAGCCACATTGGCCAAATACACATTCAAACACGAAATCCCGCCAATCGGCGAATAAATACTCATATACAGAAACAGATATAAGGAAAAGGGATAGGAACACACATAAAGGACGAACACAATAAAGGTGGGGAAGGCGGAATCGAACGGATCACAAGAGTAAAAATATTTCCTTGACCGGGACTCGAACCTCGGATCTTTCCACTTGCCGGGCGGACACGGTTGCAGCTTGGCCTCATGGATCCATTCTTTCATTCCTTCCAATCCGGAGGGCTGCAGTCCGGAGACTTACGGAGAGGTATGACCTGTATTGACTGCATTCGTCCATTCATTCTCATTCTATCCCAATACCCCGCTATGCTGTGACGGCTATTTTTCCTCGCCACCTCATTCATTAGTTACACATATTTGTCCCCTCTCGGCTCTAGTTTTTGCTTCCCATTTCTGAAAGCCACGCAGTCCCATTTGGTCTGAATTTCCAATGGTGCGTGTCACTTCGATCCCTCGTAGATATGCATTCGCCAAATCCCGCTCGCTCCCTTCCTCCCTGTCCGCGCCCTCTCCCCGTCCCCGTCCCGTTTCTGTCAACTCCCTTAAAGACCTCCTCCCCCGCGATTTGTAATTTATCGGCGTCTTTAAGTCCCAGCACGTGCACGCGTCGTGATATCCATTTCCGATGAGCTGGTGGTCACGTGCCGTGAATAATAAAGACAAATGGGTCCACTCTCCATTGGCCCTCTCCCCCCCCCTTCTAAAAGTTCCGTGTTAGACCAACAATTTGCCGCGGGCGGGTGTTCCTGTCACCATAATTCTGACCGTGAAATGAGATCAAGGAAATCTCTGCACGATATTTTGATATATATCAAATTACCCAGTAGCAATTTACGATATTACACACACACACCCATATATATATATATATATATATATATATATATATATATATATATATATATATTTATGGGGGTCGCGGTAAGCCAGGGGTAGAGCGTTGGACTACTGACCGGAGGGTCCCGGGTTCGATTCCTGGGCAAGGCACTCTGGTTACCTGCAGTTCCACCCAAGCTATGTGATTTTTCGGGTACCAGATCTCCCTGAGAAAACATAACCGGCACAGGGAAAGGAACTGGCCCCCCTACACTGATGTGTGAATTTCACACGCCGTATAGGGCTTAGCACTGGGTGAACTCTACCATCACCTGCCAAACCGACCTTCGGGTTGATTAATATGCTTATGGCTTTTATAGATGGTTTGTACATAAATAATATCATCCTGCAATCCATGTATGTAAATATGCGTAATTCTTTAGAGGAAGGGAAGTTAGGACTTACTACAAACCATTATTGTTTTATAAGTTCCTCCGTTAACAATACACATCTATATGGATGTAATAGTTCTGTGGGAAAAGCGCTGGGCTGCTGGCCGGAGGACCTGTGTTCAATGCCGACCGACGCCTATGCGCAACCCTCAGCTTCACCCAAGGTGTGAAATTTTTCGGGTTCCAGATCATTCCAGGGAAGGAATCCCCAGCCCACAACCCTGATGCGTGAATTTCGTACGCCGTTGGGCTTAGTGCTCTAGTGTGAGTTCCACACCCGACTTTCAACACAACCTTCGAGTTTATTAAAGTTATCTATACATACATGAACTAACTTAATTAACAGTATTTATTCATATAGACATGTACAAAATGAATCACATTTATAATCACACCTAATTATCTTTACGAATTTTAATCGATCACATTCAATGGTCGGAACTACATGCATCAGATGAAGGTCCAACTTTACAAGTGCTACGGCTAATTGTTGAAGTTAGCCAATGCGATAATTTTCCCTAAGAATTCCCGCAATCGCTTTACTACCGTCAGTCATATATCACGGAGAAACACTCACAAGGTCTTCGCATCAGCTGTAAACAGCATAAATCTTGATAGGACGGTGAGAATCTCGAGTGACCTCACCCTTCATCGTCGCAGTTACTCATTCAAACGATTATTCTTCTCCAGTATAAACTCACTTGTAAAAGGTGTTTACCTAATTTCGGCGATGATATCATTTGCTTCAGCGTGATTACCGCCAAAGAAGCAAAACTCATGATTACAAAAATACACGAAGCACACTGTGAAATCTGACGATGAACAATTTACATCAAACATAGTTCGTTTTGATGAAGAAGAAAAAATACCTAAGTTTAAAGTCAAACAATATTTTGCGATATTTTATAACTATAACTGGCCGTGATCCTAGAGTTCTCACATCAGTATGTACTACGTTAGCATCTGCAATTGAGAACAAGCTTCATTCCTAAGTATAGTTGTTATGTTCTTAGATGTTAATTTTTCGGTGATCCAGGGAATGAATACCGTCAACGAGAAGCGCTTTGTTTGTCGCCTGGAAGCAACCGGTACTTCAAATCTTAACGCTGTCAATTATGTGCTCATAGCGAAAGTTCATCTCCTGAGAAGAGCCCATGAGTGCCCTTGGAAGCGATATATCTGCGCACCTTCAATCGAACCAATTCTTTGGGATCATCCAAGTAAAACACTTTATGTTGAGAACAATGGACGCTAAAAAGAGAGAGAGAGAGAGGGAATGACTGGCTCTGCTGCCAATGAAGTACTAAAATTGGTACGATGAGGCACACAATAGTCTTTAATCTCAATTTTTAAACATTCTTCCATCTTTTCTTAAAGTCCATGACTGCCCATGTCAGTTTAAAGAAGGAAAAACGTTAATTGCGCCACTTCCATTTAGTTTTTCGAGATAACATTGAAAAAACTCCAATACAATACTTAAATTTCTGAAATACGACATACATCGATATTTTTTCCGTTAGTTATTTATAAATACATGTAAAGAGATTTATTCGTATTTTTTACCATATTTAGAATTATTTACTAAAAATATTATTTTCTTTAGTCTTACAACTAAATATTGTTTTATACTAGCTCATATCTTTAGGAGAAATTTATAGGAATTTCTCACGTAGATTATTATATTGAGTAATCTATCGATTTGAAAAGGACTACTTTGATGAACCATAGTGAAATTATTCTGACATTTCAAGGAGTTAATAATTACGAGGGTCATCCGGAAAGTAGTACCCGTTCGTGCCGCATGAAGTGCTGACGACGCGAGTAGCCGCTGGACGAGGTCAGATAGCTTCAGTGGCTTGTCTGCCTTCTCTGAGCCAAGTTGCGTGACGCTAGCATTGCCTGTGTTGTTTCTGTGATTGTTTACAATGTTTAAAAAAATTGAGAACGCCGCCAGTTGTGAAGTGAGGGCAGTGATTAAATTCCTCAATGCAAGAAACGTTCGCCCATGTGATATTCATCGCCAATTAAAGGAGGTGTATGGAGACAATGTAATGGACGAGTCGTCTGTTCGGCGGTGGTGTCGCAACTTCAACATGGGGAGGGGGAACACACACGACGATGAGCGTTCGGGGAGACCGTCTGTCATTACAGACCAACTGGTGAGCTCAGTTGACGAATTCGTGAGGAACGATCGGCGCGTCACAATTGAAGACATCTGTGAGCATTTTCCCAATGTTTCTCGAACAATTGTTCATGAAATTGTTAAACACCATCTGCATTATGCAAAAATTTGTGCAAGATGGGTCCCTCGCGTATCTCAATGAGCTGGCGGCGAAGGACTATGCAGCAGGAATACAGAAACTTGTCACACGTTATGACAAATGCCTTAATTTGCTTGGAGATTATGTTGAGAAGTAGTTTAAAGTATCCTCTTTCAAATAAAATTTTTTATGTTTGTTAATATTTACTTTTGTGTCTTTATTTCACGAACGGGTACTACTTTCCGGATGACCCTCGTACTTTAGCCTACAAAGGCAACTTAATACATATTATTTTGGGGCCTAATCATATTTTTTTCCATCCACTACCAGCATCAGAATTGATGTAATTAATTTTCCGCAAAAATATATGCCACTTTAGTGATTTGGATTGTAATCAGTTCAGCTCTTGAAACACTAATGATATAATAGAAAATATTAAGCATTTCAGTAAGAACGGATACTTATCATGATGACATAATTGTACGAGTATCATAATCTCAGAAACCATAATCACATGAAAAAAGTAATTAATTAGTTAAGTACCGGGGACGGCTATCCAGGTTGAGACTTAAGTCTTAGTTCACGAAGTGCTCTTCCAGCAAGTGAACTGCAAAGTTGTTTTAAGAATGAATGTAACCAATTATCAATATAAAGAAAAGAAATGAAGATTAACTAAACCATCAATTCAGAGTGAACTGTACATACGCAGCTTAACCACTTGCTGTTAATTTCTATCATAACCTTATTATCTGGTATTTCGGTGGCATTTTAATGAGACAAGAATCCATAAGAGCGCGCTAAATAATTGCTAGAAAACAATGCTAGGATCATGAGAGGAATTTGTGGTGATTCTTGAAAACACGGCAAAGGTTTACTATGTGGAATCATTTAACCCAATAAAGGATCGTTTTTACGCCAGGTTATCACTGAGGAGAGATCCTTCGTTGTGGCATGACGCTGCTGGTAAATCAATGGATCATCTTCGAAACGTCACACTTCGCCAGCGTCTTCCAGCCGGCCGAGAATGCTCATATACCTTTCGATAAAAGGGGGTCGCCATTGCGGCCGCGGTGAAATCTTTGTGCATGGCCTTAGTTTTCTTTTATGATCTTAAAAAAATGTCTCGCAGGTAAACCTTCATGGCACTATCGGCGCAAGCGCGGGTATCTACATGCCCGTTGCCGCGATGCTCGAATCCGGGCCTGCCCTCCTCCCATCATCCCCTTTGACCTCTGAACGGCCACTCCGCCGCCGTCGCGCCGGCGATCGCAGCCGGATCGGTGGCCGTCGGAGATGTGGTGAAGGTCCGCGCGCCGTCCGGTGCGCGATGGCTGGCCGGCCTGGGCTTCTCCGCCGCGCACCACCACTCCTTCCTCCCCGGTAGAGCGACGCGCTTTAAATGGGGTTTTGGAGGCGGGTGACGGCACTTCCAAACGGCCCGTAAAAACGCCGAGGGAGAGAGGTGTGGCGGGCGCGTGATACGATAAAATACGACCCGCTGTGCGATCATCCGGCGTCTTTCGAATCCTGATTTTCGTCTCATCCAGCTCATCGACTATCCAGCATCCGCCAGTTCTGCGTTGGAGCCACGGCTTCGACTGGTTTGGTGGACCTGACCTCCGGGCCACAGCACACTACGCTACCCGCCATGGCGGCCGCCCCGGCCCATGGTGCTTCCCGTCCCGGATCCCCGATTGACTCGGAAGGATTCGTAACGCCGCGAAGGACTCATCGCCTTGTCGCTCCTGTTTTTAAGGAGCCGACAGCTGCCAGGGCCGGCACCCGCAGGCCATTTACCTCGCTAAGCGACGCAGCCCTCAAGCGTGCGCGGACATCAGCGGAAGTCTTCGTCGCCGTGCCGACGAAGAACTCCTTTGCGGCCATCGCCCCGGAGACCGATTCGTCTGACCCGGTCCCGGAATCAATGGAAGAGGAGCAGGCCGAAGCTACGAACGTCGCTTCAACTTCTCTTCCGCGACCGACTCGCAGCTCGCGCCCTCCTCCTCTCGTCGTTTACGACGTAGAGGATGTGAAGGCGTTCCGCGATCTGATCCGTTCAAATGTTTCGGATCAGACATTCGCAATTTCTTACGGAGAGTCCTCGGCGCGGGTTCAAACCCGCAACTTGGACGACTTCAAGTCCCTGCGTTCGGCGCTATCGGCAGCGGACGCTCAAATGTCCACCTGGGGAATCGGCGAGGAGAAGACGACGTCGTTCACCATCCGTGGGCTGTCGCCGCGTCACACCTGCGAGGATCTCCTCGAGGATTTACGCGCCCTTGAAATCGACGCTCGTCGCTGCCGCCAGTTCACGGCAGAGGGAAAACCGATCGGCGTGTTCGTGGTCGCCGTCGCACTCTCAGAAAAGTGGACGATGCAGGCGATGAAGGCACTGCGATACGTTGGCAACAGCGTCATCGCGGTGCGCCTGTACGAGTACCGAGACCCGCAGCTGTGCCACCGTTGCTCCCGCTTCGGGCATGGCTCATTCTTCTGTACGGCATCACCTCGCTGTCCTTTCTGCTCGGGAGGGCACTCCCTTCAGGATTGCCCGAAGGACGTCCCAGAGAAATGCCCGAGCTGCAACGGCGGGCACGCAGCTTTTTCGCCCCAGTGCGAAAAATGGCTCGCGGAGAAGGAGCGCCGATCAGCGAAACCGGGGAAGAAGCGTCGCGGCCGTCGGGGGAAAGGAGCAGCCAATCCACCTGTCGCTGCGCAGAGGAAGCCCGTAGCTACTGCTCCAGCTGCGAGAATTCCCGCAGGGGTCCTGGGAATGAGGAATGCATGGAAGGGCGGAAATGCATCCTTAGGTCCAGCACCGCAGAAGCCCGCTCCACGTCAGCGCCTCGGAATTAACTTTCCGACGCTTCCGACGCCGGCTCCGACCCGCACCGAGACAGCTGCATCCATACGAATCCCTATCCGAGAACGCCGGCGTCTCGAAAGGAATTCGCAGCCACAGTCGTCGGCCCTTTTTGGGGCCACTTCGGACTTCGTCGCTGCCGACCCGGTCGGCGCTGCTGACGAACATTCTCTTATGAGTGTCCTCGGGACGCTTGCTTCCATCTCGGCTGCCCTGCAATCGCAGCTACAGGTCCTCTCGGCGACGCTCCAGCAGTTGCCGGCTCTTCTTTCCGCCCGTCATGGATAATCCACTTCCAAGACGACGGAACATCGTCATCGCGTCCTGGAATGTAGGAGGCGCCATGGCAAGGAAGACCCCGGAGCTTCTCGCATTTCTGTCTCGACAGAAATGCGAGATTGCTCTGCTCCAAGAGACGCACCTGACGCCGAGGGACCGCTGGACCGTTCCGGGATACCGTGTCTTCAGGGACGACCGGAGGCTTCGTGGAGGAGGAACTGCAATCCTGGTCGCTACCCACCTGCGTGCGCAACGTTTTACGTTGCCGAGCTTCAAATCGACGGAGGCCACAGCGATAGATCTGGAGTGCGGCGAAGGTCCTCTTCGCCTCGCTTCAGTCTACATCAAGCCGAAGGTGATGCTTCGCACAGAAGAACTCGCGGCAATATTCACGGGATCCTTTCCCACGATAGCCGCGGGGGATTTCAATGCGAAGCATGCGGATTGGCATTCCCGAGTTGAGAACGCCCGAGGAATGCATCTTCGGCAGTGGACTTCCGTCGAGGGACTCGCCGTCATCGGTCCACGCACGCCGTCTCATTTCTCTGCCCACGGAACGAGCGACGTGCTGGACATAGCCGTGCACGCAGGATTGCCGACGGCGCTCTCTGCGAGAGCGCATCACGCACTGGATAGCGACCACTTGCCAGTTCTCTTCCAGCTAGCGAGGCGCCCGCTGGAGACACCGAGGAGGACATTCCGGGACTACGCTGCTGCCGATTGGAATCTCTTCCGGACGAAGGTCACGGAGAAAATCGGGAACATGCCGCTTCCTCCGTCTGTCGGCTCTCCTGAAGAAATCGACCGACAGGTCGATTTTCTGACGGAAGCCGTGCAGTCGGCGTCGGCGACATCAATTCCCGAGCGCTCAGCTCGGGAATGGAACCATCTGGCGCTCCCGAGGGCGATCCGTGACCAAATCCGAGAGAAAAATCGGCTCCGACGCAGCTACCAGAGATCCCGCTGCCCGGAGGAGAAATCTCGCCTCAACGCTGCCCAGCACAACATCCGGGATGCCATCGCCGCATTCAGGGCCGAAATCTGGGAAAGGAAGGTTTCCTCCCTTTCCCCAGAAGACGGATCCTTGTGGCGAATGGCGAGGAATCTCCAGGGGGAGTACCGCGAGGAGGCGCCGCTGATAACACCGACCGGGATGCTGCGCTCGCCGGAGGAGAAAGCTGCAGGGATGGCCGCCCACCTGGAGGACGTGTTCGCTCCTGCTGATGGTGACGGAGACCAACCCGATCCCCTGCTGTCAGCTGTGAAGCCGCCAAGGACGCCGCACCACGTCCGCGACTACGGAGAGATGCCGCCGACCATCGACGAGACGGACCTTCGAGGGGCCATACGAGCTTTAAAACCTCGTAAGGCGCCCGGACCGGACGGGATTGCGAACGCAGTCATCGCCCAGATTCCGGTTTCCCTCGCTACCATGCTTCTTTGCATCTTCAACGCGTGTCTCGCCATCGGGTACTTCCCATCCCGGTGGAAGGAGGCCCGCGTTGTATGCATTCCGAAAGCGGGGAAATCGCCATCGCCGGGGAACTTCCGTCCAATCTCGTTGCTCGACGGCTTGGGAAAGCTGTTCGAGCGGGTCCTTCTTCGTCACCTCGTCTTCATCGCAGAGGAGCTGAACGTCCTGCCGGAGCACCAATTCGGCTTTCGCAGCGAGCACTCCACGACGCACCAGGTCGCCCGTCTGCTGAACTTCGTCACTGAAGGTTTCAACCGACGGCATTCCACCGCCGGCGCCTTCTTTGATGTCAGCAAGGCGTTCGATCGGGTGTGGCACGAGGGATTGCTGTGGAAGCTTGAATGCTTCGGTTTTCCTGGATGGTGGACGAGGATAGCGGCATCTTGGCTTCGGGAACGAACCTTCCGTGTAAGCTGGGGCGACGCATCATCGGAGAAGCGGAAAATCAGAGCAGGCGTTCCGCAAGGGAGTTTGCTCTCGCCGCTTCTCTTCAACATCTTCACCGCGGACATCCCAGCGGACCACGGTAGCAACGTTCTCATCGCAACGTACGCGGACGACACGGCGATCTTGGCAAGATCCTGCAGACAGCACCTGGCAGCGAAGTATCTCCAGAGGGCGGTAGATGCCCTTGTCAATTGGTATTCCCGCTGGAGAGTCGGTGTCAACGAGGACAAAACCCAGGCGATCGTCTTTTCTAAGGGGCCGAAGGAGCCCGGCGAAATTCTCGTCGGCGTGACAGAGGTTCCTTGGAAAGAGGCGGTCCTTTACCTGGGCGTAGTCCTCGACAAACGTCTCTCCATGCATCGCCACGCGACAAGGGCATCCGGCATAGCGGCATCCAGGCGTCATCTCCTCGCGCCGATCCTCGGAAACCCGAACGTCCCGCTGCGCAGACGTCTCCACCTGTTCGCGGCTGTCTTGCGTCCGACTCTCGCATACGCGGCTCCCGCGTGGAGCGGCCTCATGCGATTCGACGCAAGACATACCATCGAAGTCGCGGACCGGATTAATCTGCGGGCGACACTTCGTCTCGGGTTTAAACCCGGGAATGCGGCGCTTTGGCAGATCGCCGGAATCAATCCTCTCCTCGAAGAGCTGCAAGAGCGGACCCAGCGCTTCCGACGCGTTGCTGCTTCGTCATCCCACGGAGAAATCCACGGCATTACGGATGTCATGGTCTTCCCGTGGGATAAACATCCACGTCCCTGCGCCGGCAGTGGACGAGACGAAGACCTGCCGCCGAAAAAGCGGCGGAAAACTATCGGACCTTTCGGAGCCACATGCTCCGAAATGGTACGATAGTGGCGGGGTCGTTCGAGACTCCGTGCATCGCCGAGAGAAGCAACGCTGAAGAGCCAAGCGCTGGGCAGCGAAAGAGAAAACCGGCAAGGAGCCGGTGGAACCAAGGAAGTGGCGGGCGCGTGATAAAAAGCTCCATCTCATCCTCGTCCCTGTTATCCAACGCATTCCTCCCTCACACACACACACACCCGGGTCCGCGGGTGAACTCCCGAAAGGAACGAGAAGACGCTCAAAGGTACAACTCGCGGAGAATTCATCAGTGTTCATTATATTCTATGATAATCACCAATGGCAAAACGAAGTTAATAAGATTCTCAACAAAAAGGGAGTCTAAGATAAACATTTAAGCTGGGGTATTTAACAAGAACACGTAGAAGAGCCTATTTTGAAAGTGTTTTATAGGATGATGAGCAAAGACTTATGGACACAAAGAATGACTATGTTATGAAGAGAGTTATGAAGAGGGAGTCATTGACGGGCACCTCAAATAAAGACCGGTGAAAGGTAAAATATTGAGTGTAGTTGTGTATGCGTTGGAAACTTGGCGGTTGAGAGAAAGGAATAACAGTAGACTGGGTATGGAGAAGGATGGGAGCATAAAATGTACGGACAGGGAAACAAAAAAAGAATTGCTAGGCATGGTTAGGGAAGAGAGAAGGTTTTTGGGAGAAATTCAATGAAGACTGGACAAATGGATTCAGGGGATACTGATAGACCGGGAGATGGTAAATTGGGTAACGGGAGAGTTTTCGGATACCCAGGAGGAAAGAAAAGGAATTTGGATGAAACTAAGAAGGTAGGAAGTATACAGAGTTAAAGGACGTGCTACTATAATGCGCTGCGTCATGGGCTTTCAGAAAATTTTGCGATAAGGTAGTTACGGCTGATCAGTAAAGCTGTGTATAGCCCCTGCTGTCATCAAAAATTAACCCTTGATTTGGTATACTACCACTAATAATAATACTCAATTCATTTAGTGGAGCATTGGCTGGTGGGCTAGTCTGTAGACATGTTTTATGTTTTGTTGTGGCACACTCAACGCTCCCCGCACCATGACAATATTCGTCGCGCAAGAATGGAACTTTTGTTAGAAATTTTGTTCTATAATTACTTTGGTCCCGATGTTACTCTTTTAACCCTTTAGTACATATTTTGTCTGCGAATTACTAAATGACTGGAAATCCGAACTCCTTGAGTTGAGTGGAATCTCTCCAAGCCAACCAACACTTACTAGCAAATTGTTAACGGAGCATCGCGTTAATTTGGATGCAAATGTTTGATTTAAGACGCAGTGTTCGGTTAAAATTGTGATAACAGGACAATTATATATTCGGATCTAAATTTCTATTGTACTGTGACGATCACCCGAAATGATTGTGATGCCTAGAGGACATGGAGGCGAAGAAAATATCGATGTAGCCATCATCAATTCAACCTTGTTTGTCGCTCATTTTAACCACTGTAAATCTAAGGCTGAATACTGTAAATTTACATCCGCCTCCAAATAAAACGACTGATTTTTGGGAAATGAGTAAACTAACAGCAAAGTGAGTGGCAGTATAAAATTAAAAGTTTTTTAAAGTCTTATTAATTTAATAAACTAACTGAATAAGATTTGATCTGATGTACATTAACTGAGCCAAGAATATTACGAAACTGATAAAATAGAAAATGAAAGAGTGTTTTCTCGATGGAGAAAGAGTGGATGCGCTTGATGTCGAGAGGCAATGTTTGTTTGAAGAATGCGATGAAGAGCAGAATGATAGGCAAAGGAGGTAAAGAGATAAACATATTTGGTATTATGCTTATAATTAGGAACCGGAAAATCGTTTATTATACTGCAGGTTACTGGTGTTGAGCGTAGCGTTAGACGAGACTTATAAGTATAGCATCCGAGGCATACAATCCTTGGAGGAGAATGATATGGTACGTAGAGTGGGTTTTCTGAACCCATGAAATAAATTCCCCTGTTCTGTAAACTACTTCTATTTGAAATAATAAAAACTAGAGCCGACGAATATTTAATTATAGACTATTAAGAATATGTCAAATTAAGTAACTCCCCCTGTAGGTACCCATTAGTCTTGCAAAATGTCGTACAACTAAAATTATAAAGGAAAAACTTGGTGGAATTTTGTTCATTGCACAGACAAACCCACCATAAAACTACAACGCCGGCCTCGGTGGCGGCGGGGTAACGTCCTCGTCGGCCAATCCATGGGTCGCGGGTTCGACTCCCGCCTGGGTGGGTTTTCTTCCACCTAGGGCTTGGGTGTTTGTAATCGTCTCCATTGTTATTCTTTGTTAATAGTCCGATGTAAAGGCCAGAGTGCTGTTTTCGGACTAAGGCTAAACAAATAAATAAATAAATAAATAAGTTTTTAGTTCCCATTTCACCTTCATCCATGAGTTTGAGCCAAATGTTGAAAACAAGGAACAGTTTTTAAGCGTTGTAACTAAGAAGAGTAGTGTAATCATTCTCTAATTTAGTGTTCTTCTTCAATTCACATAGTGTGTATTCAACTGTAAAAATTGTATGATACTGTTTATAATTATCTATTAATTAGATCTTTTACTTTTAAGCGTTAACGCAAAGGGTCAGTGAAAAAAGTAAGGTAATAAACAAACAAATACACTCTAACAAAAACATAAGGCAATATCCCTAGAATAATTTTTGCACACAACAGTGGGAATTTTTACCCTGTCAGATGGCTAGATGTCATATCCCTTTAGCTACGTGCTAAAGAAGGTAAATAACATCACTCAGAAGTTAAATACTTTTCTAGCGACGTCGGAAAAAATTCCTCATCCTACTTCTTTTTAATATCTTCAATTTTCATTCCTAAAAAAATTTGGAATGTATTTTTACACAATAAGTAAAAAGTAAAAATACAAAGTAAGCGATTACTTTGTAAGTACAAAGTAAAAATTAAATTATGGATTTAATTTTGATGAAATAAAAGTTTATGGTAATTAATTTTGGCCCTGGTGACTAGTTTCAACTGTTATCTACGAGTACACTACTGTAATGCTGTACGTCTCCGCCAATAAATTAGTTCTTTTGTTTCCTTTATAAGTTTTACGAAATCAACAGTAAACAATCCCATCCCAATGTTTTCATTAAGCTTTCCGGCTAGCGTCGGTTAACGCTTATCATTTGCCATCGTGCTATGACGAGCCCACTCAGCAATCGCGCCACACACTCCACCCCGAAACAGCGCTCGGAGTTTATCACCCTTGTAAAAAATGACGCGGGGATAAATAAGGCGAACCGCACACTATCACGCTATCGTTCACTTTGGCACTCACCCTGGGCGAAGTAGTTGGCCTTGCGCACGTAGACGCAAACCAGCGCCATCAACTGCAGTTGGGAGAGCCTCTGGCGCGTCGAAGGGGGTAAGGGCAAAAGGTCGCGCAGTTGGCCTATCTCCGCGTTGATGAGGTCCCTCCTCAGCTTACTCGCCCCCTTGGTCGACTTACTGGCCCCTCCGCCGCCGCCGCTCCCACCGCCGCCCCCGCCATTCCCGGCCCCGATGCCGCCACCCCCGCCGCCCCCTCCTCCCACCACGCCACCACCCCCGGCCATGGGGCCATCCACTCCGACGATACTGCTCATGCCACAGACACTGTGCGGAAGAGAGAAGGAAGGAAGGGTTAGAAGCGAGGATTACGCCCGGGACGCTGTGGAGCGCATCCCTCTTCCCACAAAGCGTTGGGTGTGTTGGCTGAACATAAATGGGAATCGAGTGCGAACGGAGCCTTTGACGAAACAACCAATCTTCGACCCGAAGGTCTGTTTGACAGGTGAGAGTAGAGTTCATCAAAAGCATATCAATCCGAAACGCAAAATTAATACATCAGGTAGGGGATGCCTTGGAGATCTTACATGCTAAAATTATAACGTGAGAAAATATAAATGAGCAATTTAAGTAGTAATTGCATGTTCTGTAGAGGACAGGGCAGAAACTACGGGAACAAAACATTTATTGAATGCAAATCATATGAAAGCATTTGATATGATTGCGTAATAGGCATACGAAATAAAATAAGATATTAAGAAATCACTACATAATACAAGGGAACCATAACTCACAAGTATTGACTCAAGTGCTGGCACAAACATGAAAATAAAATTCAAGCTCAACCGGCAAGTAAGAGGAGCAAAGGAACGCTACCCAAATTATGGAGAAAGATGGCTGGGTAAAACCACCTAAGCGATGGATGGAAAGCTGGTCAATATCATCCGAAAACTTGGTTTATGAACCGGCTATAAAGTCTACAGCTAAGAAGAGAAAGGTTAGGATGCATGAATACTATTCTTGTGACAACTGCGGTTTCTCTAAATTTCCTTTTCTCTCAGAAGAGAACAGAGATTGAGTTTTTATGGAATGTGTCAAGGGATAATCGGGTTTGAACCGTTAGCAAATCCGAACCACGCAGCCAGTTGGTTTCAAATTTATCGAGGGGTGGGTTCAATCATTTCTATTAGTCTTCTCTATACTTTCCGCCCGGACTAACGAGATGAAACAATAGAAATCTCCACTTGCGGCAATTAGTGAATTCGGCGAGTTGAAATTCATGTTGCGATCATCAATAAGTATGATAAGCTGTGAATTTAAACTGAACCATTTAATACCGATTCTTAGGCGTTTGGCAAGTACTAACCTGGGTCTTTCGTACATATAATGCTTGATATAAAGCAGCATAACATAATTTGAAAAGGATGTCTGAAAATTATAACAAAAAACGCCTGAAAGTGACTTTAATTTCTGTCATTTATTTTATGAAAGTTCAGTTAAAAGTCACTATAAATTTAAATAAATTAAACTAATAGCATCACAACTGTATAACTTCATATAATTTTGCACTTCTCCAATCCACAGAATAATAAGGCATAAATGTCTTGACACAACTAATTTCAAAATGTAAACTTTTGGCATTTTCACCGGAATATATACAGCCATTAATACTTAGTGAAACTCTAGAGCTATACATTACTACATTATCCATTATGTATTGCATATGGCAATAGGGCTATACATTGTACACATTGAATACTCTAGCACCTTATAATTATAACATCAGTCATTCTCATACAACGATGATGTAAAGGGTTATGCCAACAAACACAAGTTAATCGCGAACTCAGGCGGCATTCCTCTATAATAAAGTCGAAATAACAGCGCATTGAACATTCTTAAATCAATTAAGAGCAAGAGCAGACAGAAATCAATTACCTACCAAGTTAAACCGCACATACGCCATGTCAACAATGATCAATGGCTCAATCTTCTTCTCCCTCAGGTATATAGATCGATTACAACCTACTAATACTGCAAAGTGCTTTCAATGTAAATTTACACATTGAATAATCCCACAATCGCGTGTATATTGTCCTAAATAACATGCTTCTCCATTATTTCAAAGATGGTATCAGAGACTGCGTATTCATCTAGGCATCGTTGCTTAATCTTTAAAGCAAGATTAATTCGCAGGCCAATGCTAATCTTGACGAAATTCCCGCTGTGTTAATTGCTCACCGACGAGTAGTTACACCAAACACCTGCTCATCGAGAGCATCGGGTAATAAATAAAGGGATCGAATAGTAATTTCCACAATTTTTTGTCCCGCAGGGTTGCTTCCACGTTGGAGTAAGTTTTCACTCCGGAGAAATTTCTCAGGTGGTGGCGGAGATAAAATAATGTTCCCATTTAGAATGGAAAAAAATTGGTACGAGCAGCACATTTAGCGGTCACTTTGGTGCGGTGGAATCCGGCAAAACGGACGCACTTTTTCCCCTCGAAATCCTCCCGAGAGCTGAGAGAGAACGGGAGTACAAAACGAACTCGGGAGGAGGGAGTGGATGTTTTTTTCCTCTTGTGGGGAGTCAGATCAAACTGATAACTCATGACGGATCTTTAGCGCTGTTTTTGTAAATCCTCCCCTGGGAGGCTACCGTTCATGGCGTAACCTGAGAGCCCCGGGACGTGGAGGTTAGGGTGGGGTGAAGTAGGTTAAGAGAGAGAGAAGCGGGTTCGGAGGGGGGGGCGTGTGAGGAGATCAATTATTGCGGAGGTGCGGTTTGAACGAAACATCGCACTGCTGTCGTCCGCTCCTTTAACCCGCGAGTTGCTCCCTCACAGACCCAACAGCTCCCTTGTAGCCGCCTCCTCGCCCCCCCTCCCCCTCAACCGCTCTCCCTCCCCCGTGTGCACTGCCTTACATTCTCTCGAGCTCATGTCCCAGCCGCCGAATGTACCTACAGGTCGCAGGCAGAGCTCCCCCGGGAAAATCCGTCGCGTCCGGTAGCTATCTTTCAGGGTTGAAGGGTAGGCTGCGAGGATTGGGATGAACTCGAGACTTTCCTGGCCGAGATCCCGGGCTTGAATCTCTTCAGGAGCAGAAATATTCTATAACGGACAACTATTCATCAAGTGAGACAATAGACTGAACACCCCTCGGCGTATTTCGTAGAGAGAATGGGCCAGCACCGATGTCGGTTGGACCTCTCTCAATCCTTCCTCGACACCAAAATAATCCTATCAAACCCTAAAATGCCAACCTAATCTTTTCAATAGAGTCAACTGCCAGACTTTTGGTCCATTACACGCAATTATTAGGTTATATCATTTGTTGGGAATTTCTTTTCCTGCAACGAAATATTGAAAGTGATTTCTTTAACCAAACGACATAATCATCATTAGAATCTAGAACTTATTTGCTATAGTGCTTAGCAATGTATACCGGCAGATGTCAGAAGTTTACTAGATAAATGGTTCGATGCATTGAAATAATTCTTCATCGATTACCATTTTCTCAGTCGGACAAACATTCATATACAATATCTATAAAAAGAATGCGGTTGGAAGGTGAGGTTCATGACACAAGCAAAAATGCAGGAGAGAGTTGTATCATTGAATATGCATGGAAATAGAGGTGAATGAAGGTTATTAAGTAATTTTATTTTGAGACTTCATCAGTCAAAAAAAATTATGAAGAAATTACGGCAAGCCGACAGCGAGGGCACGGCAAGAAACTGATTTGCAATCTTTAACCTGAAATAAAAATGGCAGAAAGGCAATGAAAATATCGATCGATGAGGCTTACAATATAAACCCTAATTATTATTGCGGTAAAGAATAATCACGACTAATGACTAGTAAGCTTTTCACATAATTTTTTCCGAGAAAGTTAACTCAAGGGATGCATTATATTACGAGAAAAACTATCCTAGCAAGGGACAAATATAATTCCCGGCCTCATATCCACCACCTATGTGGGACAAAATGTTTGATTCCCACTCGTAGACTGCAAAAATAATTGATTTCATTTATACAACCAGTGAAACAAGAAAACGCACCGTGTTTCGCTCGCGGTTTCTGCCAAAAAAATCAGAATATGTGGGTTGTCTTTAAAGGAAATGTACGCGCAAGGAGTAACTTGGAAGTCTACGAAGAGCTTTCCACGTTTTTATCGGAACAACTCGGATGATTCTTTTTCTTTTCCTGAAAAAAACCCACGTGAGAGAGAGGTGTGCGGGACCGCGACCGCTTCACTTCTTCGTAACGAGGCTTAATTACAAGGGTGTATTAAGGAGTGGAAAGGCGACGAGGGAAGAGTGTGAGAAAGATGAGAAAGCATTATAACGGATCACTCGGCAGATCCTCAATTTCGCTTCCTTTCCTCGGAAAACGTCGGAGGGGACGAGGAGATGCGGCGCTGATGCGGAGCCAGCTATCTCTCTCTCTCTCTCTCTCTCTCTCTCTCTCTCCCTCCGTACCTTTCCCTTCGCCCCACGGGGACCGCCTCCGAGGTCGCAACTCCAATGAGGAAGCGTGGGAGTTTGGTCGACGGTGCTATAATTCTGTCATCCCCTCCGCAAATAGCTGGCTCATGTTTTTGTTCCTCCTCTTGGAGCTCTTGCAGAGAGAGACGAAGACGGGAGATGTTCGCTCTTTGCTCTGATGCCCCGTGCTCTCTGGTGTGCAGGTGGTGGTGTTGGTGTGCTCGGGGTTGGTGGCAGGGGAGGCTTCGTTTGAAAATCCCGGGAATTCCGTCCCCCGAGGCGCGCAGGTCTTTCCAGGAGTGGCCGGTCAGCTACGCGTCCACCACCATCACCCCTTGGCGCGCTGGTGTTATTTGCCAAGGAGTTATCCCTGTTAAGGTCCTCGAATAGACCGCCGCAACTTAGAATACGCCTAATTCGATTTTTTCACTGTAAGTTTACGAAAAAAATTGCCCTTTTCCTTGATATTTCCATCTTCATCATTCATCCCTAGCGTTGTATTTCTACCGCTTCCGTTCTCCCTCGTCCATATCTGACCCACAAAGGAAATCTTATGCCATATATGTGCCTCAAATTATCTAATTTCTCAATTTTAGACTTAAACAGCTGTCAATTCAAATACGATTCAAGATTCAAATATGAAAAATATGCCTTCAATAATTTCTCATTTAACGCAACACATCACAGTGCACTTTGTTCCGTTGTCTTACGATTAAAAGAGACATATTGATGATCCAATTGAGGAATGCGAATTAAAATTAGTCTAGGAGTAGGAGTGCCCGTGTTACTTTCAATATTTCATTCCTTCTCACTCCCTTGAAAAATATTAATACAATTTTATTATTTTTTAGAAATGATAATTAATATTTAAATTACTCAAATTTATTTGATTATTTGCACGGTAATATTAATTTTATCGAATAAAATAATGTTTTTCTCACTCTCTATTGGCTGTTTCGCTAGTAAAATTCTTAAGAAAAAGAGTCCACGTATTTAATCAACCGTTCTACAGGCAATCAATTTGTTATAACACTCATCAAACCGGCACTTAATTGGTTGTTTCGGTTTAAGACAATGTTCTTTTTGATTTAAAATGGAGGATAGGTAAATTGACTTTCATCCTTGTCTAACACGGCCCTAATGAATCAACGTGGGTTAGGTGGAGGAAGGCGCCCATGATACCCCACTGGGCCGAGGGTCCCCGGACGCCCGAAGGTAAACCGAAAGCAACAAAATTACTTTTGACAATATTTATAGTAATCGGAGGACATTGTTAATATTTCTGCCTCAGGTTTGCAAAGAAATATTTATCATGGCGAGCAAGAATGAAACTGGCACACTCTGAAATCCTTTTTTCTTCAACAGTAGAGTTTACTATGCCAAATTACAACCCAAGGCATTCAAAACTGAGGAAGAATTGAAATAGGAAAGGGAAGAGAAGAACTTTTTTCCGTTTGAAAAGCGGAATATTGCACGGTTTAGAGGAAATGAGAGGATAATTCTGCAATTTTGGACTCCAATTCAAAAGGCCGTGCGGAATCGAACGACGTCTTGAAAAAATTGGGAGCGAGGAGGAAAAGAGGTCAATGAGTGAAATACAACTTCGAATTCCTTTTCAGGATTGTCTAAAATTCGACCATGGAAAAATATTCCGAAATCATACGCATGCTGAAGAGGTTGATTATCTTCTATTCCACATTATCTACGTACTATTCTAATTCTCGTCAAATAATATTCGCAGAAATTATTTATTTCAGAATCTTAACTTAAAAAGCAGCAAAATTTAGCTCCTATCAAACATTAGCTCGTTACCTCCACTGGTTATGAATCCAAGAAAATATACCTAGTAGTTCGTAAGCGTTTCTGCTCTCTGAAATTTCTCTTCACTCAGTAGTTCCTCATGTTTTTACATTCCATCGCTTACGTTTGTATTCCATCCATGGTCTTCTTTTTTAGCTATTCCCTACCATGATACATTTCAAGCCGACCTTCAACATACTACGACACTTATGTGAATTTATCCAAATATTTATTCACTTCTCTTCCTCTTCTAAAATCTTCACTAACTTTTTGTACGACTCCATTTATCTCCTTCTCCGTCCACCACGTTTTCACATTTATTCGGTAGTTCCGATTTCATAGCGCTTCCAGTTGGCTTTCTGCAGCAGCTGCTGCAATCGGTCGTGTTCTATGGCGGGAGACAATTTAACTTACACTATGACAACTCTACTACTAATTCTATGAAATACTACAGGGATGTAAAATTCAAAATGGATGCATAATGCAATTTTGTTGAGAAAATACACTAATCAACCTTAATCTGATCATAAGTACAGTCCAGATATCCAATAAAAGCGGAAGTTTGTAAATCGCTCAAAATATTAGGTTTTGAAATATATTTTTAACGATTCAATAAGGTTTTTTACATCTTATGAATTGGTGTAAGTAATTTCCCATACCATTCTTACCAACTCTAGTCAATACTCAAAGATTCGTAGGATTATTAATGGAGTACATTTTATTCTGTGAGAAAATGTAATGTGATAAAGTGTCTTGGCAATCTTCTGAAGGGAATTAAAATCAGAGAAAGAACCGTTGGACGCGTGAAAATGATAATGTCATTAAATTTAATCGATTTGGACATTACAAAACCATTAGCTAAGATTTTTATCCATGAGGTCTAAAACGCGGCATAAACTTCGTGTACATGCATACGCATAATAAAAGAGATATACACGATTTCTTCATATATATTCATTAAAATGTATTGATAAACTTTCGAATTATTATAAGGTATTGGCCTTGCCGACATAGGATGTCATTATTTCCCTGTTAAAAGAAATATTCATGACTTTTAACTTTCCCCTTTCACTAGAGTATTAATTCTGTAAATAGAGAGTCATTCAGATTGATACCGTTTGCCGGGATGGTTTGGCACAATAGCGATTTTCTTATCAGCAGGTGTCAAGCTCACTGCTCGGAATAGATATAATCTGGCATCTGACCATTGATTCCTAGAACGTACACACACAACATTGCGCGCGCATTCTACTTTAAGAACTGCGTTCAAACATATGTAATTTATTGGCACGTAAAGATGCATAAATATCTGTATAATATTTCAATGATTAAACCTCCGATATATATTTCGGAGAACAATGAGCAATTAGAAACCCTCGCATTGAGATTTTATGTTATTCACAATTGAAGTAATCAATCTTGCTTGTTTCCGCGGATAAACTTAACAAAAAATGCATTTTTATGATGGCAAAAAATATTTACGACGTTTCAATATTTATTGCTGAGCTGGCGTCAATGGAATTTCATTCATGAGAATATTGCCATACTCGAGCCATAAGAATTCCATTTCAAAGAACCCATTGAAATATCCGGGCTGTAGAGGAATGATTTTTCGATAAAATTATGGTTACCGATTTTTAAAGTAAACACTAATAACTATGCTGTCTGGCATGATTTTTGTTTAATTAATTAAACATTTTTGCTATTTGTTCTCGAGCAATGAACTACAAAACAAGAGACATAATTTTAGAAATAACAAATATTTATCCTAAGATTCTCTTATAAACCAAAAGTTTCAAGTTGTTTCAAGTAATTATTCATAATTAATATATTCACCTCGTCTTAGTAAAAAGTATCTCTCCAGCAAGGCAAGTAGTTATTTAACACCTCACAAAAAATCTGTTGACTACAACCACTGCTAAACTGGCACACATACGTTATGTTCTCTCAGGCGTTGTGCGTTTTAAAGCACGGGATGTATAACCCCTAAAGAGCAGTTATATATAACACTGGGAAAACATTACTACTTCCCATTAAACAGTGTAAATTAAAATTTCTTTACTTCCGGCTATTAGAAAAGGTAACAGAAAGCTGAGGTACTGCTTAACGTCTCATGGAATGCCTTATTTTGTGGCCGTATTTCATTTTAAGTAGGACTAGAAATCTCACGTCTGCCTTCTTGGTAACAAATGAGTATACCAGAAAAAGAGGTGAATGCGCCTCATTTGCGCATTTCTTTAAAACGGCCTATGTAATAAATTTTACAAAAGCGATGTACTAAACTTAATACGCCAACGTATTTCAAAACCTACCGAAAAGATATACTTAATTCTACTAGTAATACTAAAAAAGTATTATTTTAATTGTGTAAATATAGATATTTATATTTGTTTATATATATATATATATCATAAAAAACTAAATTTATTTTTATTTCCTTCGAACACCTAGTGTATTGTGGATTTTTGTACTTAAAATACTGCAAGTAGTTTAAAATATATTAAAACAAACGACAAAGGAGGAGGGTGTTACACCTTGCAATTTGCGCTTTAGCCTGAAGCAAGCATATAGCTTTCGGTCCGAAAAAAGAAATGAGTGACTGAATTACGACGCATACATTCAAACTACCTAGACCACCTGAGCATCTGAAAACATATGTTAACGGAGCAACAGTAAATTTTACTTTCCCAAGTCACCTGCCTACCAACCCTACCACAAATCTTTCCTTGGAAACATACAGAGCAAACCCTCAAGGAAACAAAATATGGTTGAAAAGAATCCATTCTGCCACTAATTGGCTGCAGTCCATGGAAGAATGTAAGGAATAATTTGAGAAGAGCCTGGGAAAGTTTTCTATAGATTTTCTAGGCAAAAGAACAAATTGCTTGTTCTTGGAAAAATATTTTCATCATTTCCAAAGGCTACCTTTTAGATGGTACATTTCTTACACGTAATTTTAATCCGAGCCAGGCTTGAACGTGACAATTAATTTAATAATTTTTTACTCTGGGAATTATGGGTTTCTTTTCAAAAGAATACGAAATTTCAAAATTATGATATCTGAATAAAACTACGATACATATTAACGGCATTGGTTTATCATCTACAAGTTTTTAGTACCTAACTTAATCTCCACATGGCTTTCTCAATAGTGATATCTCAAATAGTGAAAAGTGTAGTAGATATTATTCATCAGGTATCATATTAATTATTTCAGAAATCAATCCACCTCGTGGATAGAGCGGTCGATATAAAAAACTATCCACTATATTATAAATATCAAGGGTTACCATCCATATTTCGTCTTAACAGCTCTAACGGTTTTTCTTATAGAAGCACACAAATTCTATCGGAAATCTTTCTATAGAAGTCTGACGACAGCCAAGTCGATCACTTAAAAACACCATTCCAACGGCCGTGTAAGTAGCTGAACTCATCAATCATTAGCTCCCTGGAGGTTTTCGGCGTTTCATACACAGTGCACGAACTATCCTCCCCATTTTTGCGCACTGCGATGGAAACAATTACGCGCCCGGATGAAAACGGTGTGGACGCATCCACCCGACTCCGATGACCAAGAGGGAGGAAGAGATAGGGAATGGAGGAAGAAAGAGGGAAGGGAGAAAGGCGACGGGACTCCCGATGAATTTCGCGTGGGCGCTGAGAAACCTCCGGCGGGAACAGTGGGGAGACTTCTCCCAAACGGGTAGGACGGAGGAGGCGGCAGTGTGGAGACTTCAACGACCGGCACTCCGACGACGAGACGAAAGACGAGGAGAGAGAGGAGGTGGGTGAAGGGGGTTGAGGGCGCGGGAGGAAGGGGGAGGCGGGCGGAGGAGACGGATGGGGGATAAAGGTGGCACCTTGGCTTTTGAGGGGGTGAGCTGGTAAGGGATTGAGTGTGGGCAGGAAGAGTTTAGAAAGAGGGCGAAGGGAGAATTTCGAGCGGCGGCGGGAGAGGGACGTTGAGAGAGAGAGAGGGGCGTTGGGGAGGTGAGGGAAAGGGGGAGACCCGGGAGTGAGTGGGGTGGCGGAGGTGGGATGGTGTGGGAAAGTTCCCGCAGAGGAGATTACGCGGCCGAGCCACATTTCCACGGATTGCATCTCATTACGCCCGGAGCCGCGGAGGCTGGAATTCAAAGTGGGGGTGGCGCTAGCGACGAGAGTGGGGGGGGAAGGGAGAGAAGAGAGATGTGTGGAGAAGGGAGGGGCGAGAGGAGGTGTTGTGGGAAGGGTGGGCAGAAGGAGATCCGATAGAGGGCGTAGAACAATGAAAAGGGTGAATCGGTATCTGCGAGTCGGAGCCAACCCGATCGTTTTTAACATCTTCCCCCAGCCTCTCTATATATCTCCATCTATTTTTCCTCTCTCTCTGTCCACCACCACAACCATTATGACTTCCAACATTCCTCCACCTCCCCCTCCAACCCCGACGACTAGGCTGAATCATTTCCTTCGACTGTATATGCACTCAAAATAGAGGATGGTGGAATATTTCAATGCTAACTCTCTTTCCATCCCCCCTCCCCGTTTCCGTATCTCTTTTGCCCTTTGGGGTGACTGCCATGGACGCCAATTCCGTCTCTGTGATTGAGGGAACTCAAGGCTTTTTAGTACCCCGGCTTCATTCGATATGGCTCGGCTTTCGGGGAAAATAGCTGTAATGAGTGATTCAAAAATTACTGCCCAAGCGATTGTAATGGATGCCTGAATTTCCGTAATCTATGAGCAACTCTTTATTATTCAACGAAAACGAAGTTGAAGAAGGATTCCCTTAACATACTCTTAAGGTAATTGATATATTCATTTCCTGAATTGTTTTTATTAATATTATTATTATAGTAACTGAGAAAATGTCTTCATTATTTGCGATACATGCTATGAACATGTTGTTAACTTGCTAATTTTTCAAATAATATAGGTCACAGAATAACATATAGGTCACAGTTGCGCTAGGCAAAGAGGCTTTCATAAGGAGGAGGGAGTTGATGACAGGGACGTTGAGTAAGGATATTAAGAAAAGACTCGTAAAAACTTTGATATGGAGCGTAACTATGTACGCGCGAAAACGTGGTCATTGAAGCAGGAGGATAGACGTAGACTAGACGCTTTTGAAATTTGGGTGTGGAGGAGAATGGAGAAGGTGAAATGGACAGAGAAGAAAACAAATGAGGAATTACTTGGTATGGTGGGCGAGGAGAGGGGTTAGTTGGGAGAAATCCTATGGAGGCAGGAAAAGTAGATGAATGGGGTATTGACCGGCAGTAGGATGTTGAAGACTGTAATTGAGGGGAGAATGTTAGGCAAACGAGGAAAGGGAAAGAACCGAATAGGGATGTTGGACGGGATGAAGGGAGGAAGAAAGTACTTAGAGCTGAAGAGGGTCCTGATGTAGAGTAGGATATTGTGTTTTGCTAGGGGTCACAAATTATTTAATTAGTTATTATGTCCATGCAAAAACCTACCTTAACCGGTATATTACCTAATAACAATAATAACAATAATAACAATAATAACAATAATAATAATAACATAAATAATAATAATAATTAAAGGTCACAGAATGAAATATAAATTCCTCGAAATATATAGGTGTACATAAAAATTTGGGGGTAGGTACAGAAAGGGATAAGTGCATTTACTCATTAAAGTAAAATAAATTTTATTTGGGAACATCGGGTGAATAGTTGCTAAATTTTTCTACGCCAACGCTCATTTATACTGAATAATTTAAAATCCCTATTTTCTGTATTTACTGATGGTAGGATAGAGTGTATCTACCTCAATGGTGCCACTCATTTAAGAACAACCCGACATTTTAGCAAACTCTGTAAAACATGTCCACATTTTTAGGTAAATAATTATTCCGTTTTGAAAAAAAAACATTATTTAAGGAGTTTTACTGATTGACTACGGAAAAATTATTAATTTTAAATTTATTTTGAACATTTAAATAATATGCGAAATTAATAAATTTGCTTTTGCCCCATCCTTACTATTTCGAAAAGTAAAACATGTAATTCTGATAAATTTGATAGTCTCCGAGGACCATTATTCAATTTTCAAAGTTTTGACAGGTTGGCAGGATAAATGATCATATTTCACTCCGGACTCGAAGCATCGCTCCATCGGCGAGGGTCGTATTCTCAGGATCGATACGTGTCAGGGTAATTTTGTATCTCGGATCACCTAAGGCCATGACCAAACCTTTGTAATGCCCCAGTATTAGGAAATATTCCACAGACATCAGCGATGAAATTAAGGCCTGATAAGATAAAGCGTTAATATGGACAGAAAGCGCAGCCCTTCGTAATGTCATGCGCGAAAATGATGATGTGATAAAATCTGAGTAAGAGAGAGGAGGAGAAAGTACACAATGATGTCAGAGAATGGTCATTATTTCCATGCCTTGAGAGCTTAATGCAGTGAGGCACACCTTGTCGGATATATATTTCGCCGAGGCTTACGATAAGTACTCCGAACGCCCTAATGCCTTGTATCATTCGTCCGCCTAATAGAGGTAACCGCCGGGTATGAAAAATTGCTAGGAGGTGCTCCTCATGTCCCTTTCAAGGAAATGATTTGTCTTCGGTATCCTCCGTTTTTTTTAAGAGTGGCAAAAAATTTCGCAAAAAAGGCTCCACAGAGTAATTCGGAAAATTTGTGGTTATTTCTACCGTGCAGGGCATACGCGAGAGTAAATCGATGACTTAACGGAGCATCCAATTCGTTCGTATAAGGAAACGAATATGTATTTACAAGATATTGAAAGATTTCCGGTATTCTAAGTGAATCCACAAACCGTTAGTCAAACCGACGGAGATAATACTTTTACACATACATACAATTTGAGTCATTCCCATTTCGTGAGCGCATAAAATACCGAAAGACTAATTCGTTCGGATAGAAAACATACATAATCCTCAATCAATTTACCCGACAACATCTTTCAATATGAAAATATCAATACTACTGATTTCTATGACAAATATATGGTTACAGTACGACATTTTTTCAACGGCATCGTTGAAATCATGAGGACGAAATTTATTCTCCTCCAAAAAGTATTTCCGAGCCTTAACTATGCCGTAGAAAAATAAAAAAACACCAATTTAAGGTTAGGTAATGTCTTGCATTAAAAAGGCATTTCCTTATTCAAAAACTAGAAAATAATGTTATAAAGGCCGATAATCGGCGTAATAGATATTTCTCTTCGGCAGTCTCTTCATGGTTTCAAACAGCCGCTGTGGCTTTCGACTGAACGTCGCTGCACTTTCAGTTATCTTTAATCATTTAACTGATGAAAATCACGAGCCTGATCCCACTCCAAAATCTTCTAACAAATTATCAACCATTTTGGCTGCTATAAGAGATACCTTGGACCCTAAATAAAAGGCTTGTTTAAAAAAGTCTCAAATTATTACCTGCAATGGCTCAGCTAAAACCCTATTTATCTATTCTAGATAAATGGAGATAAGGAGCAAAGTGAACTAGCCTTCAACACACCCTATTTTAGGGAGTCGTTATCATCCTAACTTTTGAAGCCTCCCTGACCGCCAAAGTGGCGGTCCAAAATAGCCGCGTGCCTTTGAGCACTTAAACTTTCAATTTACGCTTAAATAAAGAAAAAAGGCTCTCATGGCATGCATGAAAGGCTTCAAAGCAGAAAAGTATAGAAAAATTAAGGAAGCCAAAATTTTAATTAAGAGAATTCTTTTGGCACGCAAAACATTATTATTATTGGCGGGAAAATTAGAGATATGGATATTCAAAATATATTTTTCCGTAAAAAATGCATTAACCGGATTAAAATCAAATTTCAAGAATTGTACGGCAAGTATGGTTTATGAATATATACAAACCCATTGAATATTACGAAGACAATTCTTATTTTAACCAGGTTAACAGTACCATAATGCAAGTAGTCTTAGAATAATAGTAAATATGAAAGAAATATAAAGTGAAAGAATAAGTTAGCTTTACAAAATAATATCGTTCACTAATTATTCCGACCATTGAATAACCTTATTGCTCTGTTAAGCTTCTTTTATTTCTTGGATTAAAAACGATGAGGTTAGAGCATCACTCATTTTAAAATATCATAATTTAACGGATCGGCGATGCAATATGAATCAGATAATACAGATAGCCATAACGTTTTATCACAGCTAGCTTTGACTTGTAAAGGAATACCAAATGGGAAGATAACCATGAGTAGTCTTGAGTATTCAATATCACTTTAAAGAAGTGTTAAAGAGGTTCGTTGCGTCACTAATTAAAACCAGTACTTATTTAAAAGACATTTATTCTCAAGTGATATTGTGTATACAACTACTAAAGTTACATTTGAATCAGCTAATAACTATATGGTTTATGTATCAGATTATAGAAAATGAAGTAATTGAAATATTCAAATCATGTTATGTCTATAATGGGTGTAATTCAGGTTTTTCAAGCGCATTACAGCTAAGGTCGTTTTGCAGAAAAAAGATAGAATAATTAATGTCTGGAAACACAGCACCATTTCACAAGGGAGGCAAAAATCGAATCCCATGCCCGATTAATCAACTACATATAATAGCGGGATGGTATAAATAGTAAGCAGGGTTTCAAAGACACGTTAATTCCCTTGCGTAATCATATCCTATGCGTCCAGTAAATCTCATTTGAATTGAATGGGCAGTCCTAAAAATATTAAATGGGTTTTTGGTTTCGACCGCTCAATCCACTTATATTCAGAAGATTCCCCAATGGCAGAAAAGCTGTAAATTCTGAAATCTACAAATATAATACAGTGGTGGATATATAAGAATTTTCTGACAATGATAAAGTAGAATAGATGGAATGCAATATATATATATATATATATATATATATATATATATATATATATATATATATATATACATATATATGTGTGTGTGTGTGTGTGTGTGGGTCGCGGTAGTCCAGTGGGTAGAGCGTTGGACTGCTGACCGGAGGGTTATTCCCGGTCAAGGCACTCTGGGCACCTGCAGCTCCACCCAAGCTAAAGTGATTTTTCAGGTACCAGGTCTTCCTGGGAAACCATAACCGGCACAGGGAAAGGAACTAACCCCCCAACCCTGATATGTGAATTTTTACTCATTTTACTCATTTTACAGAATACTCATTAGTTTTGCCCAATTTACTCTATCAAACGCTTTTTTGAAATCTACGAAACAGGCAAATACCTCCTGGTTGTATTCTATTTTCCTCTCGATTAATAATCTCATTACTGCAATGGCATCACGCGTACCTCTCACCTTCCTAAACCCAAACTGATCATCCCCTAAGTAATAATTTGCCCTACTCTCTATCCTTTTGTTTATGGTCCTGAGAACAACTTTAGCTGCGTGGGATATCAAACTAATTGTCCTATAGTTCTCACAGCCTTTACCTTTTTCGGAATCGGAACTAAAACTGCTCTCACAAAGTCTTCCGGCCAGATTCCCTCCTCATAAATGCTACGGATCAGCCCATATAGCCTCTTCCTCCCACATTTTCCTAAGCATTTTAAAAGTTCCACGGGAATGTTATCTACCCCCACGGCCTTATTTAGTTTCATCTACCTTAATGCCCTTTCTATCTCATTGTCTAGTATGCCTGGACCTAAGCTGTCTTCCTCTACGTCATTTTCTTTTTCAATGTCTAACTTTGTTGGTCTGAGTTCTTTACTATACAGTTCTTCTATATATTCCTTCCATCTCTCTTGGATCTTTCCTGCGTCAACTATTACCTTACCCGCCTTATCTCTAACTGTTAGCATAGCTCTTCCTTTCTTACTTCCCGATAACGATTTAACTTTGCTGTACAGCGCACCGATGTCACCCTTCCTCTGCAGACTTTCCATATCCTCGCACTGCGTCTTCCACCATGCTTCTTTTGCTTTATTTGTTGCCCGCCTCAATTTATTGTTCAATTCTTTGTACTTCATTTTGCCTAATTCTGTATTTATATTCTTCCAATTTCGCCGCTCATCCATCTTTGTAATCATCTCATCCGTGATCCATGGTTTCATAGTCCTTTTAGCGTTAACGGTTCCAATAGTGTCTTATGCGGCTTTAGACAACCCTTTCTTGATCATTTCCCATTTTTCTTCGATAGTACTAAGCCCTTTGCCATCCTCCATGATTTTCTCTACCACCTGTTTGTATTCCTTCCTTTTCAACCCATTTAATGCTTCTACATTCCATTTTCTAACTCGCCGCCCCTGCCTTATCTTTTTGAAACGTACGCTACATTTCATAACAACTAAATTGTGGTCTGAGTCCGCATCCGCTCCCGGGAAGCTGTGAGAATTTATGACACTGTTCCTAAACCTGTGTCTAACCAGGATATAATCTAGCTGATATCTTCCTGAGTCACCTGGCATTTATATATATATATATATATATATATATATATATATATATATATATATATATATATATATATATACACATACATATATATATGTATATATATATATACATATATATATATATACATATATATATATATATACATATATATATACATATATATATACATATATATGTATACATATATATATACATATATATACACATATATATACATATATATATACATATATATACATGTATATATATATATATATATATATATACATGTATATATATGTATATATATATTTTTATATATATAGATTTATATATAATGGGGCAAAACACGTACCTTAGGCAATATGAGCACTGGTAATACCCGACCCGTTATTTATTCACACCCACGCGGAGGAATTTCACAAAAAATGCACAAATGCATCCACTCACACACGCATACAGAAACTTCTTGGAATTTAAAAAATCTTGCAACATTTTAGTTAATGTAAGCCCGCCTACTTGTTTCAAGGTTGCACTTAGGAATTCACGGACTAGAGGACGCTAATTCCCTTGAGATCGGTCAAATTTCTGAGGTCGATCCAGGAGCCAGATAACTTTCCGCGCAAACCAGATATGCTGTTACACTGCTATGAATCAGAATAAATTAAAATCGAGAAGAAAAATCAGTACTTGGCAATTCCGCATGCAAATTCATTTGGGGGGCGCGTCTCGGGGCGGATGATTTTTGTGCGTGGGATTCGAGAGTAACTTCCATCTCTCCTTTTAATGATTAGATGCTGTGGATTCCGAAAGCCACGCAAACGAAGCATCTCAGGCAGCCATCAAACCCGCCGTCCTCACCCTTGGGCCGAAAAGTGTGGGGTAACTCCGACCTCTAGAGGCATGTTGCGGGGCCGGGGGAGAGGGGGATGACTTATAGATGCCCGTGTCCATCCCCGCGGTCACCGTGGGCGGGTAAAACGCACCCCAGGGGCCCCACGCCCACCTCATGCATATACGTTAACACCCCCGCGCATCCATCCGCACCCCCGCCCCCTCTCTCCTCTCTCACGGGCCATCATCCACCAACATCCCGCCTCCCCCCCACCCGCGTGGAAATCCATCCACTCACCATCCCGCCCCGATCCTTCCTTCCCATCTCTCCCTCACCCCCCGCACAATGCACATCACCACCACACGTTGATTACCTCTTACGCCCTACTCCCCCCGTGGTCACTTTGATTGACCTTGGGAGGGGGCGGAGGGAAGGAGAACCCAGGGGGTTGGGGTGTGAAGAAGAGAGCGGGGATGTGGTTGTGTTCGGAGGGGGAGGAGAGGCCGGAGGATGTTACGGCGAGAGAGAGAGGGTGAGATGAGAGAGTGGAGGAAAGAGATGGATTCTCAGGAATGTACGGGGAAGCGTAGATGTGGGGCAGGCGGGAAGTTGGGAGGGTAAAAGGGCGAGGGAGGTCGCCATGTTATCAGATCTGGATCTACCCCTCCCTCCCATCCCGGTGCTCTTATCTTTTTTTCAGCGATGGGAGGAACGGCGGGGGGCAATTCCCCGTCCCACCGACCGCGGTAACTCTCACCCTCCTCCCCCGTAACCCATCACTGCCCGTCACAGGGTCCGCCCACCCCGCCCCCTCGACCATAGGAAGACGGAGCAAAAAGAGAGTGGGTTGAGGGGAGGGTGCGGGAGTGACTGGGCGTGGGGAGAGCGATCGGGTCCCATAGTGACGGACGACGGAAATGGGACTGCCTTAATTCCCCTGGATGCCGAAATTTCGTCGTGAAAAAAAGAGGTGAAGACATCAGATCGCCGTCTGATAGGACGTCCGAATGAACTACGTGGCCAGAGGAAATGTAACGGTCGTCGGAAGCGCTTCCGTGTGCTCCGCGATGGTTTTCACTTGAGGAAACCCTTGAGTGTTAATGTTTATCATTTTGAACCGATTCGCCAAGGAATTGATTTGCTATGCTCAAATCGGAGAAATAATAAATTAATTTATCGAGGAAGAGCATGCTGGAAATACTCACACTGTGTTGATTTATACTTTCCTGCGTCGAGTGAAAGATCTTCGTGGCAATCTTTTTTCGTGACTTACCGTCATTATTCCGAGTAAATTTAAATCTGGACTAAACCCACTGGATCTCCATATATGAAAACTTAGGTCATGCGGCAATCCTGAACGTGGTGTTCAAAGGGATAGTTACTTAATGCCAATGAAAATTAGTAAAAATAAATGAGTCATCAAATTTATTTTGCAAATTAAATGAAATTCATGAGTTAAAGTTAAATTGGATATTTGTTTATCCACTTTTCCTTATTACATGAATAAATAACACTGATAATGTAGTGTGATTTGTAATTAAGACATGAGCCAATTAAGATAATATCATCGTCAAAAAAGATTTCCATTAAATTTGGATGTATTTTTAGTTTAGCTAGAGGCCAAAAGTTTGTTCGCCAATTATTCGTTTGCATACATGTAATGGTATGAACTCAATTGAAATTGAAAAATAAACAACTTGGCTTTTCCACATTGACCATTTTTATTTACGACCTAGGTTTCGCTACGGTATAATATCTTCAACTTGGAGATGCTATACCATAACGAAACCTAGGTCTTAAATACAATTTTTCTACGTGGAAAAGCCAAGTTTTTTTTATTTTTCAATTTCAATATGAAGATGTTCCACCTAGTGACGCCAAAACTTTTTTTAGATGTGAACTCAATTAAATACGGGATTCTGGATTAAATTCTTTACGATTTGGATCCTAAATGTGGATTGGAAAAGTTCGAGGTACATGAAAAGTATATATGAAAGTAGGAAAATCAATCCAAATTACTTTTTTGAAAAACGAAAAAATAAAAACGTTTAAAAAACTAATATAAGCTGCCTCCACAGTAAAAACTATCGATTAATTGAATGGCATACTCGAATTTAGCGACTAACATTGATGTGATTGTTAAAGCGGAGTCATTACAATTTTTTACGGCACATTAATAAAATTATTTTGAGGAATAGGATTTTTGTTAGGGGAATCAAGGGGACTGGGCATATGTTGAGTTCGTAAGTCCCTTAGCGCGTGGAGGAAAGCAAACCAATAAAACTGGAAACAGTCCGTATTTAACGGTTGATACCATGGAAATTAAAGAGAGCCGTGACTGTAACGCTTTTGAACACAGCAAAAGACATGTGTTCCGATAATGGAATTTACTTTTGGACCACTTGCTCCATTCTGCAATAGATGCTTTCCTTCTGGTGATCGAAATCAACGAGCTATGCCTCACAATTTCAACGTCATGACAGACTTTTGGAAGAAATAATGCTTTTAATGATTGGCTCACTGCGAAAGAATGAACAGGATTCTGTTTTAATGCGTCTTACATTAAAACCATTTGCATTTTGCAAACCGCTGACGTTTTATTGAGGTGGCTCGACCGGAGAGATTTTCGTGGCGATGATCGACCGTAGATTCCGTGTCTAATGGGCGATGGCCTCTTGAAGAAGAAATATCCGAATTAAGAGATGAAAACTCACAGTGAATACGAAATGAAGAAATGCATACGACTGCATAAAGGTGAATATGTGAAATAAATTGGAATAAAATAGAATTACACGCGTAAACCACTTCCGGCTCGAACTATACGACTCTTGTGCTGAATTATCCACAAACAAGAAAAAAATATTATATGTATTCTACAAGCGTTCCATTCAATTATGCTGTCAGACACTCATCAAGTGCGTAGCGCGAAATATTGCTTCTGGGCAGCAATGGGCGTTAATCATTCATGATTCATTCATTTTGATTGGGGTGGATTTTTTGGTGAATTTGCGAACAGTGTGGGACTATTTAGGACCCAGAATTGACTTAATGAGTAAGAAGAAGTAGGTCAGGCCTGTATAACTTTTATCATCACTTAGAGTTTTGCAATTGACCTCCCTGCCAGTAGAACTGAGTTTCTATATAAATTTAAAGAATCATAAAAAGGGCGTAATCATAATATTCATTGGCAATTAAAATTAAAATATGCGTAATATTTCGCAAGCACACTCTTTCACACTATCATTTTCCCACGACCTGAACTGCGCCTGTGACGCGGTCAAATGCCATTGCTACAGCTCTCCGCAGCGCGGAGAAGGAAAACCACGCGGATTGACATGGCCACCGAATGAAAAGTTTGTATTTTTCGTATGAGTATCTTGACGAAATCAGTCTCAAAATAGAGGCAGAAGATCTTCGTGTAAATCTTTGGCAAGAGAATTTTCTATGAGGAGTAAATATGGGCGAACTGAAAAATTGATCCAGGTTGATAACTCAGCAAAGCGCAAAAGTGAAACAAGTTCTTTTATGATGCATGGAACTTACACGAATACACCTTTGAATATTTAATGTCATCTGGAGATGAAATAAGAGCAGGTGAATGAGTGAGGACAGCACGATGCACCGCTATAAAAGCAATGAAAAGATTTGAAAACCTGAATGCACATACCAAATTCGTGCACATAAATTCGTCGCATGTATACTTTATGTATTCTTATTGTGCGTTTAAATACAATATCAGAGATTACAATATTTACAGGATTTAATAATAATTCGCGTTTTCATTCGTCACGAAATTTATTATTTCCATCGCCAAAGTAATCACTCTAATATATTCTCGAAAGATAAGTTTGATCGAGAATCCAAATTACAAACAAATATGGAGTTAATGATAAAAGCAATTTTTCTTAAATTCTTCCCGAGTTCCAAAAACAGATTTTGACTCGATTTAATGAGACTCATGAATAAAAAGGTATTTGGGATGAGAGTTTATGTGCGAAAGCGTTGCCTTCTCAACCTACTATAGAAGTAATTCGTAAAAAAAATATGTACCACAAATGAAATCCGTAAATGAATAGTTGACGAATCACCCCCTCACTTACATCATTTATGCACTATTTTTTCAGATAGTAATGGTACAATTGTAATTCCTTCTATTAATTAAAACTTCGCCAACATGTACATTCTCCTTGCCCTCTATAGTGGTCCAAATTATGCGTTAATGAAACATCAGGAGTGTTAATGAACAATCGAACTGAAAGAAAAACACGGATATAAAAGTTTTAGTTTAAAATACTCAAAACATAAATGATTTTGATGAAATGATAACAAGAACAAACCAATAAATTACTAATAGAATCAATTATAGGCTCCGTGACTTGGGTGGTAATTACTCGTGTTGATTGAAGTTGGATGCTTTCACATCATTATCAAAAGTTCAAGGAATGTATTTTTGATAATGATGCGTTATCGTTGAAACAGTAAAGTAGTACAATGAAGAAGCGTGGTAATATACCAAGTGTTTTTTTCAATCAAAATAGCTCGCCAACTCGAAACTTCTGCGTGAGGATATTATAACGATCTCTCGACGGTCATGAGGACACCATATCAAATGCTAAGGAGGAGTGAAAATTTGGCGGAGATTAATTTTGGGCCTCTTTGTTTTTTTATTTGAACGTAATATCGGGCGAGAAGGATGGGCATCGCATCTGAATTCCATCTCCCGCCGATGTGCGTGCCCTCGTCCACATAAACATCCCCCGCTTCTTCTCATTCTCCCCCGCGCGAATAAGTTGTGGAGAAGAAAAAGGCGGGGGAGTGAAGGCATCGCGGGAGAGAGCAACAGCATCCTCGAGGGGAGAGCTCGGAAGGGCGTTTCTCACGAACTTCTGCGTGCAAAGCCTGTGTTTTGCATTCGCATATCTATACACACACACACGCACACGCGCGCTCTCTCGACTCGCTCTCTGCCGCACACGCGAGAAAGTCAAGTCCCTCCCGAACCCGACCACCGCCCCGGACCCACAAGGGGCCTTCCCACACCCCGCCCGGCTCCCTTCTCCCACAGCGCCAAAGCAACTCTGCCGGGGATCTTCCTTGAGGAAGAAAGGAGCTTTTTTCCTACATTCTCTCTCGCCCCTCCTGTCCTCCCACTCCCCTCTCCAACCCCGTCCCACGAGTGCGTGCCGGGGGGCGATTGGCAAAGTCCAGAAGCCCACGGAGCTGATGAGGACGGGGACGAGTGGGTAGGAAGGGTTGAAATTCTCTCCCACACCCCTATTCAACCTCAGCCCAACCCGCTGGCCATTATGCCGTTTCGCTACCGTACTGTGGGCGGCCCTGCGCTCAGGAAAGGGATGGGAAACGGGAGTTTCGTTCGCCCTTCGCTCGGATCCGTGATATTTTTTCCTCCTTCCCTCAAAAAAGTATGACGTCCCACTCGAGAGAGAAAGGGGTGGGGTCCGTCGCAATCTTCTCATGCCTTGAATACCAAAATCACCCGCCTTCCCATCCCTGGGCCCCCGCAATTTCCCCCTTCCACAAGGATCGGCCCTGGCCTGGTACCCCGCCCTCACTCCCACGTAGTGCGTGTGCCCCCCTCCGCTATAAAACCATGGAATCACCTCCTTTCCACCCCCTCCATCTCCCCCCCGGACCTGCCCGCAGTTTCAATGATTCATTAGACAGGAATCCCTTTCCACTGTGGGAAAATCCTCTCGTGGCTTAGTGGATGAGCACTTTCGTTCCCCCCTCGCCCCGAATCAAAAGAGGTTCCCACCCCTCCCTCCTAGGCCTCCGCGCACCCCCTTCGGGTTCCCCAGACTGCGCGGAGCTGCCTGCCCACCCCGATTCCCTTCCTTAATTTCGCCCTTCATTCCGGACGCTTGAATTTTCGCACCGGCGTAAACCGGAATCATTCAACGGGAGGAGCATTCCGAGTGGTGTGCGTTCGTTTTGTTTCGTTTCGTTTTTGTTCGGTCCGAGCATGAGAAGAAGTTTCGAGGATTGATTCCTTTTTAAGGCAGTGATCCACATTGGCACGAGATCTCTCCTCGCCTCGGCCTTCTCCTCAGTTTCCCACACACGCACTCACGTCAATGGCGCGCCATTGTTAGATATTTTGCTGCATCGCTCGCTTTCCTCCGAACTATTCAAAACCCGTCTTTGTAATTGTAACGCCAAAAATGGTTTTCAACGGGTTGACTGTGGGTACATTTAAGTAAGTATATGAGGAAGAGGGAGGATCTCGAATTTTTTTGTTCCAGGAGAAGTAATGGGGGGCCTTAAAGTTGCACCAAGATGGTGGACTGGGAACATAATCGTGGGAACATAATGTAACAATGCTCACAAGATTTGACGGCGATGATTGTTTCCATTTGACCTGAACGATAAAACAAAGAAACTGAAAAGGTACCCTTGGAATCTCGAAGAGCCAAATTTCTGGTTCTTAAGTGTACTTATCAAATAAACTATCCAAGAAGAAATATGATGATTTTTATTACTCTTTCGTCACAGTGATTAATGAGTCTATAATAATATCAGTCTCCCAAGAGTAATTGTACTGAATAATTTTCAACGCTTTCAACGAGAAACGAATAACAAATTAAGGTTATTACCCTGTTTCAAAAAAGACAATGAAATGTTCTATCTCTCATATAGTAATTTTCATTTTCAATCGATAAATGTGTTTCCTGCCTATTTTTTCCTCTTTTATTCAAATGCACAAAGATAAAATGAATTAACAAATGTTATTGAAATGGCACTCTTGTGAATACTTGAGCCATTTTTTAATACAGCCTCTTTGACGTTTTACTCGACGGCTACGAAAGGCGCTAACTACAGCTTCAGTGAAACTTATGTATAAATTATGAAGATGAGCGAAGAAACGGAAGACAACGTGATTCGTCGCCATGAAAAATACCGTGCTAATATTACAAGTTTTAGCATAGGTTATCTTTTGTAAACACACCGCAGTTGATTGATGCGTAATTTATATAGCTATAAAACAAAGTAAGCATATTTTTTTACGATATTTGCATGTAATAAGCCCGGCAGCGTAATTCCACTGCAGTTTTCCTATGAACGAAGCATGAAACACCAAACGCAAAACATATGTAAGCTGAGAATACCACATTTTTCATCAAAATCAAAGGAAAAATACCCAAACCTAACACAAGTTTTGAGTATGAACTAATATTAATCAGCTTACTGAAGATAGAATCCGCATTCAGATCGACTTCAAATAAAAGTAGTATTTCCTTAAATCTTCGTGATCAGAGTGAACTTTGCATAATCTGGTAGCAATCTTCATACTTTAATTCTTTCTCTCTATCTCTCCGTGTAGCTATTAACTATAATATTTGAACTTCATAATAATATTTTAAATTCCAATGTTCCCCACTCACTTCATCGTAGTGACCAATTCGTTGGATGCTGACGGGCAATTCTTCATCACAGTCTGAAAAAGATCGTAAAGAAAACTTAGAAAGGAAAAATTTCTTCTTATCTTACCGAAAAGCACACACATTCTAGAGCAACAAATATGACATGCGATTGTGTATCAACTTCGACTCTATCGGCATCCTACGTTAACGTGAGCTCTATTGCGTGTTTCACGACAGCTGGGCTCGCAGGATATTTTGACGAATGATTGGAAAGAGAGGGAGAGAAACTGGAGAGGTCAAAATTTTCTCAATGGTACCTACGTGATTCTTGAAAGAAAGGAGGAACTGAGCTTTATGCATCATCGAGCACGACTCATCTCTTCGAAATTATACAGTACAGCTCGCTCGAAGGGAGCATTTCCAAAATACTGTTTGCATAGTCATGCGAATACCCTATTATGATGTTGAATCGCGAATCCACGTTTTTGGCTGTTTTGCATAAGAAAAAGACCCAGAAAATGACTCGGGTGAAACTTCTCCTGATCGAACCTCACAAGACAGCTTGGCGCATCCGGAAATACGTTACGCATCCCTGAGCATGAGGAGGAACGGTAAGAAAATTTCCCGGCACGTCCGATATATCCGATACAGGCCATTCCGGGACCACAATTGCGGGAGGCGTAGTAGCACATATTCCAAAAACCAAACAATTTGCAGGCCCAAAATTCAGGAGTTTCAATTATATAAGAAAACATATAGTTCGAGCCTATAAGACATTAATCCTAAAAATCGAAGGATTCTGGTAATAAATATATTGATTTAAATAGGCACTGTGAACTTATCATTCCGTTATGCCTAAAGAGACCGATTAGTAGAGAGCTCAATTAACATTTGGATCAAAGTCATTGCAAATTGAATTAAAATTCATGCTGAGGTTTAAGGTTGGAGAAGAAATTTCTTTTTAAGATGAAAATTGAACCGGGTTTATAAAAATGACATAACATTACTAATTACACTGATTAAATATTTTGAAACCGTAGCCATCGCACACACGTCCGCGACAAATCGAGCAGAAATATAACTTTACGGGCCAAATGTATGGTCTATCAAGGGACATAAATAATGACAATATAGAAGAATAATTATCAGAATATCCAGCACTCTTTTAATCGCATATAAATTTTGATTTGATTTCATATTGTTATCCATCGCACTAGAAATCACAATTAAAATACGCCCTAGCAAGGAAGAGCAGAAGGAAAATATTTTGGACATGATAATGAATATTTCGGCCGAACCATAATAATCTCCAGCCATTCCCGGGTACAAGACGCATCTTAGGATGCTGACCATAAAACAAATATTCAAAGGAGCAATACCCTGTCCATTGCGAAAAGATCTAACTGGTGCTATTTATAATCGCAAGAGCAGACATTGACGCCGGCAAAGTTGGTGAACATACAAAACATAGAGTGAGTGCCCCAAAAAGGACTTCGACTTGCGCCCAAGCGCCTTGCCGCACGCGCGACACAATGCCGCATGACAAAACGGAATCAAGGCGGTAGGGAGCATTCCGGCGCCCGAAGAGTAATCGAACAGAGAACCCGAGGATGTAAATAAGCCGGATCCGTCCTCATTTGCGGCTAAACTGGGCGTGTGCTGCCAAACGAAACCCTGCCGAAGGGAGAAGAAGCGGGGCGCGTTAATTTAACGACGGGGATTCGGCAGAATACGAGATCGCGGGACTCCTGTCGTTCGCTTCTCCCCCACCCAATCCCACCTCTCATCCCTCCCCCCCTCTCTCCCGCCTTTCAACCCCAAACCACCCCGGGGGAGGAAGCACTCGTTTCCCTCCTGACAACCATTAAAAAACCTTTTAAGCAGGAGCACACACACACACATCCCCCCCGTTTTAAAATAGAACCCAACTCCTTTAACGCCCATTTTAATGACCGCTCCTCGGTGGGAAAAGGGAACCGCTCCCTTGCTTCCCATCCGTCCCCTTATCCATTCAGCCCAGTATGTGTGTCTGTGTGTGTGCTTGTGCCATGACAATCACACAGGAGGAGGTTGGTCTTCCATCTCCACCCCCGGCCCGTCCCTTCCCCGCATGACCCGAGCCGAACATTTTTCGCCCACGCCCAAGAGAGAGAGAGTCTCGAAGCATCATCCCCTTCCCGTCCCCGGCCTCTCTCTCCCGCCCCGGAGCACAAGATAGTCACCGCCGCCGCATCACTCGAGGCGGGCGTCTTACCTCCCATTCTTCTTCCCACCGAGGCCGGGAAAGATACCAGGCCGCCGGCTTCTTCTTCGGGCGACGCACTTAACACGGCGAAATGGAGAATCGCACGATGGGGGCGGGGAGAAGGGGGAAGAGAGAGAGGGAGGGAGGCCAGATACAACAGCAGCAACACCACCTCACTCCGTACCGTCCATCGAGCCTAATTAGCCTGACAGTTTCCCCTATCCTAGGACGTAAGAACTTGCCCATTGATGCCATTTCCCACGATCAAAAATGCGCTCTCCAACTCCCCATCCCGAATTTCTTTCCCTTCCCCGATCCGGCCCTTAACTATGTCGGGCTCGGATGTTTCTCCGCCGCCGGTATCCTCGCCCGCTGCCTCCGCGGGGCGTCCGCCCGTCGTATCCCATCTTTCACTCCCTCCCCCGTTCCTGCTCCACTTGACCTCTCCGGTCTCTCTCTCTCGATGGCGCCCCCGACAACTTCCCGCCCCCCTGCCGCTCGGGCGTTGCCCGACGAATTTTCCGCAGCGTGAACCGTTAAAAATGGGGTGAATTCTAATGGTGTGGACAAATTGAAATGAGCCCCTTTTGATCCGTCCTGCGACCACGCAGCAAGTGCCGAAATCCAGCGCTTGAGCGTGTCATGTGACCAGGACGCGGGGATATCGCCCTCACGAAGGAGAGGAGGAAGGAATACCAAACATCGCCGCGAACAAAGCTGCGCTCCAATGAGAAAACGAGCGAAGCGAGAGAGAATATAATGGAAGACTGTTGAATGAAAACTTGCCCTTAAAATGCCGCCATATTCTCGCAGTAGAAATGTAACGAGCCCGTAAATATGAGCTCTGCTTATATTGAAACCAACACTCAGGGCATGACTGAACTCAGTCATTGGCCGGCAGTGTAAAATCTATTTGTTGAACAAGTTGGATATGAACATACTCATTTTATGATGAAAAAGTTTTAACTAGCTGAGGGCTTTTGATTGTGAACTAAAGGAGTAAAAAGACCTTAAGGGCGAGAGAATGGATCATGGTCCCGGTAGAGTCAGCGAGAGCTGATTTGCACCCAATTATAGAAAATAACCTCTCCTGCTGTGAACGTTTTTTTGATTCGATACGTTTTAAGGATATTACTTCAAAAACACTTTTATGTTTTTTCATATTTCCGTTGTTGCGAGGGAAGGTTGCAAAGTAATTCACACATGCATGTAGACCACAAACATAATAACTTTCTAAAACAGACCTTCTTGATGGCATGTGACATCGATTTACAGTAGACCTATCAACAACCCCGTTACCATAAACTGCCTTTAAAGGACGTTGAATCTCAGTCCGAGCCACTTTTTCAGCGATTAAAAATTCGATAGCAGCACGCTATTAAACTCGCGTTGACATGGCACCAGAACACGTCTTTATACTTCCGCTTCTTGAAATACAATGGATGACTGAAACCACCACAAACCTACGCATGCATGTTGAGGAGGAATGTTCCTTCCATATGCCACTAGGAGCGCTCCTGAAGGCCATTTTGTTTGTGGTCTACAAGTGTTAAGCCTACCCTCGTAATATCCCAATACGTATTCAGGATGCATAGATTAGGCAGGGCTTTGATTATTTAAAGTACATTGCAAGATGTTGATTGCCCACAGTTACTGAAGGTTTAATTCAAGGGAATAATACTGAATTTAAATATCGAACTATTATAATCTATGGTTTCGGGCTTCACTCTGTGGAAATATTTGATATCCACATTAAATGATATTGTGCTTTTCTACAGACTTAATCTTAAAGAAAGTACAACACATTTCACCAAATTGCGGTATCATAAGTTGCATGGTGGCTTTTGGTACCTGATGATACCGCAAGTCGGTGACATGCGTTTTATTGTGAAAGAAAAGTCTGCGAAAAATTACAAACTCATTTAACATGGGTATATAACTATTAAGCTTTGGTTTTCTACCAAAAAGTAATTTCTATGTCAATAAAATAAAGTGAAATTCGATTCTAATGGAACTCTGCTAAACTTCTTCGCTTTTCCTTCTTTAAGAATCGGAAATGCCGCCCTTGTTCCTCATTCGCCGATTAGTCGTTTGTACTTTATTGTTTATGTACAACATTCCTACCAATTCCAGAAATCGTTCCCAGTTTTCCCCAATAATTTCTTTGAACCAAAATCATTTTGGAACTAAACTGTCATGAAAATTATTATTATTGAGCCAATAAAAATTTCGCCAAGCTTTAACGATACTCTTTGCCTCAATGTCTCGTCTAAAAAGATTAAAGTTACATGAAATGTTTTGACTATGACACTGACCAAGATTACGGGAATGGGTTTAGACATGACTATGGACAAACGGAATAATTATTGTGCGTTTGCGATGGCAGGCATGAATAATTGCCATTGGTCTAAATGCAGTAAATATAAGGCATGACCTCAAAGGCCTGGGCTAATTAATAGAGAAGAAAAAAATGTGAACAACTATATCAAAGAGAAATGTTAGGCAGCTTATTCATTGGATCGACAGGTTATAAGCGTCCCGAGCGATATGAGATTACCACTGAGGCAGAAAGACGTGACCAGAATCGTATTTGGGGATAGCCGAACCTCGTAAATACGCCACGAACAAAAATAATGAATTCCAAATAAATGTATCAAGATATTAGGGTGGGACGATGGAGTTAGTAGACTTGTTGGAGTAGAATATGATTAAATTAAGATAAATTTAAAATGGATCCACAATTTGCCCCAAACCTGAGAAAGAGAACGAAAGCAGGCCTTTTGCGTTAATCTACATTTTGAGAGACGAAAATTGGATGTGTAAAATAGTACTTACTGAGCGAAAGTGCGGAAAGCCAAAAGGGTGGACGGAGACCTAGAGAACATTGGATAGAATAAAAATAAAATATGTGACGCGAATGAAGAAGCATCCTGAGAGAGACAACCTGCGGATGATGATCCAACCATCCCGAGTGAAATGGGGATGGAGGGGGAGGATAGCGTTGCGAGTAATCTACAAGAGAGGGCAGTAGTACCTTGCGGCAATATTAAACCCTCAGTACACTTAATATCTCCTCTATATCCTTACTATCTCCACATCCTCTTCAACCCCCTCGATTTATTTCGCTTTTCAACGTTCACCTGTTTACACTTGACCAATCGCCGCGCGCTTTCCCTTTATTTTATTTTTTTTCTTTCAACCTGACATGAAAGCAGAGATTAGATGAGGCCGCGCTCGCGAGCGCGGGAGAGAGTGAGGATGGAAGGAGAGAAAGAGAGAACCCAAGTTTCAAAAGGGATAAAAAGTGGAAGAGAGCCAAACCAAACAAATAAAAAGAATCGGGAGAAAAAAAAGTAAGACAACGCGGCAGATAAGAGTCGGCGTTAAAGTCTCCATTGTTCCCCTTCGCTGTTATCGCATCTCGTCCTTACAAAACCGGCGCTGATGTTTGTCTCCTTAAAATGCATACGCGCTCCGCCATTCCACCCTATCAACCGCTTGCCCACTTTGCTTCGCAACAGCAACAATATGCCTTCTTTCTTTTTATTTGCCATACCCCCCTTCCAATCCCCACCCCCCTGTGTCTAGGCCGGCCGCATCGCCATGAGAGAGAGAGAAGTGGGGGGAGGGGAGGGGGAGAATTTGTAAAGTACGGGCAGCGATGGCGAGGTGGAGTTTCGGCGGACAACAAAACGAGCACCACAGGCCGACAACTCCTTTTATTTTTTAATTCGATTCCCTCCGTGTTATTGTTAGTTATCTCTTATCACCCCCACGGAGCTGAAATTGGATGCCTTGATTGACTCGGGAGATTGTCCTTTCCGCGAGGGAAATAGGAGACGAAGAGAACAAAACGAGCGGGTGGGAGTGGAGTGCGCACGTTGTAATGAAGTGGAGCGTGCTCTTTTTCTTCTTTGAGTGGAGGGCGTATTGGCAAGGGGGGCGGCCATTAGGGCCGAGAGAGGCGGCGGACGGCGCGGCGGGAGAACACACGCGCCAGCGCGGGTTCGAGCCTGAGTTAAAGGACTGCGAGGGGGCGGTGCGGGTCGCGGGAGGGGTGAAACTCATCCCTCTCTCAATATACATGGGTGTGATTCCCGTCGCGTGGGTGGGGGTGAGATAAGGTGGCGTTGGGGGAAGGGGGTGAGGGGAAGGTTGGTGGTGGCTGGAGGGATAGCGGTTGACACTTGCGCCTTGCGTCACGGATCCGCAAAATGGGGCCATCGTCGACGATGCGAAGCGGATTCCACGACTCATTCCTGTGGTACCCATCTGAAGAAGAGAAACGCTCCAGCCCTTTATTTTTACTCTTTTTGGATGTGAGAGAGTAAGATACGAACTCAGGATCGCCTTAATGCACAATACATAATTACATATTACGTACATGAAAATAGGAAAATACATATTTTCACAAGCATATTATGTATCACAGTATATATAATACGTATATACACATTATGTATCACAGTAATAAATCCATGGATTCTTTCGATGTGTGAGGTGAGGGCTCACGTTCTACTAAGCCCAATGGCGAGTGAATTCCCAATATCCCCAACAGCCTACTGAGGTAAAGCATACGAATTGAGAGGAAAGGAGGTTTCGCGAACAATAAGTCATCTGATACAAACTTCCCCATCGTATAACTCGTTCCATATTAAGCTAGAATATTAACTTCAAGAAAAAAATGATGTCGAAAGCTGGCGAAGGTTAAACAGAAGTGGAGAGCGCTGAAATTATGGCCCACTCGTAATTTCACCACGAATATTCCCCCGAAAGTTCAACCATCGGTTATCATCCCGCCGGATAGTTTGATGAGTGAGGGCAGAACTGAACTAGTGCAAAGCCCGACGGCGGTTGAAATTCACACATCATGGTAGGGGGAACAGTTCCTTCCTCTGCTCTGTGCCTCCCATGGCTTCCCAACAAGAGCTGAAACTCGAAAAATCACACAGCTTGGGTGAAGCTGAGGGTACCCAGAGACGACCCCGAGGATCGAACCCGGGCTCTACAGTCAGAGCCCTAGGGTCCTACTAAATAGACTACCACCATAATACAAAAGCATATTTTTTAAGACAATAAAAATACACGGCTTAAAAATGTTCTCTAGGTAAACATTTTGTTCCTTAAGAATATTACTTTATGTTCAATTGGGCCATTTACCTCATCCGCAATTACTAACCGTATTGATTTGCTTTTACACGTTCTATCGTTGAATTAATTGAAGTAAATCTACACCTACATTTCCATATTAATGGATACACATTGTGATCGGTTAATGTGGCATAGTCTGATGTGACTTCTCGAAATTTACATCCGTTGCGTGGGCAGACGATGAATTCAGCTAGAAAACGATTGAAAGATGGAGATGGAGATAAAACCGGTGAATTCTATGTTACTATATTCAGAGAAACAATACAGAGGCTTTTAATAAATGGCAATTCATTACTTCCATAACTTCTTCATGAAACTATTCGGTGCAAGAGAATAATATAAATTGCATAGCTTGTTTGCAAATGTAGTCGTTGACACATATATATACTTCTCTATATCCCGATGAAGACGGAGCAGCATTCCGTCGAAATTATCAAGAAATAACGTGTGAGTGAACTTTTTATGTTTCTATTTTGTTTGTTTGTTGCTGTCCAATTAATTATTCGGCCCTTCCGTGTTACGTCTACGAAATCATATATATATATATATATATATATATATATATATATATATATATATATATATATATATATATATATATATATATATACCCTCACTCAATTTGTTATTAATTGTGCGTGTTTTGCGCTTTCTCAAGAGCACTTTCGCGAGTGGGGAACGGGGAGTCCGGATGGGCAGTGTAAGGAAGGGGTGTAAAGCAGGGTTGCCCACTATCACCGTTGCTGTTCAACCTGTATGCAGAGGAAATGATCAAAGAGGCATGGGAAGAACTCGAGGTAGGAATGAAAGTTGGCGGGGAATTCGTAAAATCAGTTAGGTATGCTGATGACCAAGCTTTAGTTTGTTAGTCAGCCAAGGGGCTGCAAGCATTGCTGAGTGAATTGGAAATTCAGTGCGACAGGTATGGGATGAGAATCAATATTAATAAAACAAAGTTAATGCGATTTTCTAGAAAGAAAAAGGCTAAGCTAAACATTAAAATAGGAGGGCAAAAACTAGAGCAGGTAGAACAGTTTACGTATCTCGGAAGTGTTTTGGACCAACACGGTCAAAGTAGTAGGGACGTAAGGAGAAGAATTGCGCTAGGCAAAGAGGCTTTCACAAGGAGGAGGGAGTTGATGACAGGGACTTTGAGTAAGAATGTTAAGAAAAGATTCGTAAAAACTTTGAAATGGAGTGTAGCTATGTACGGCGCGGAAACGTTGTCATTAAAGCAGGAGGATAGACGTAGACTGGAGGCTTTTGCAATGTGGGCGTGGAGAAGAATGGAGAAGGTGAAATGGACAGAGAAGAAAACAAATGAGGAAGTACTTGGTATGGTGGGCGAAGAGAGGGATTTGTTGGCTAAAATCCTATGGAGGCAGCAAATATGAATGAAGGGCGTATTGATCGGCAGTGGGATGTTGAAGATTGTAATAGAGGGGAGAATGTTACGCAAACGAGGAAAGGGAAGGGACAGGATAGGGATGTTGGACGGGATGAAGGGAGGAATAAAGTACTCAGAGATGAAGAGGGACTTGATGTAGAGTAGGATACTGTATTTGTATTTTGTTAGGAACCACAAAATATTTATTTAGTAGCTGTGTCCATCCAAAAACCTACCTTAACCGGTAGATTACTTTTAAAAAAATATAGGAGTGTATTGTATTTACATACAATTATGCTTGTATGAATCGAACCCGGGCCCCTTCGGTCAGCAGTCCAACAATATACCCCTGGCCTACCGCAGCCCCCATAAATAAATAAATAAATGGATAAATAAATAAATAAATATATATATATATATATATATATATATATATATATATATATATATATATGTATCTGTATGTGTGTGTGTACTCATATACTTTGATGGAGCTCATGATGTTATGAAACTAAATACATAAATTTTAGTCGAATAAAACAATGAAAAACTTACTTAAGGTCGATTTCTAAATGTTCTGTCTGTGAAAATACCAGCGAAAAAGGCTCTAGATGAATTCCTTAATTCATAATCATACTTGAAACCGTTAAAAAATCCTCAAAATCACGGCTGTTCGGAAGCCTGGGCGAGGAGCTAACGAAGATGAGAATAAGGCACCTGTCTTTGCTCTCCGTCGACCCGCACCTGCCAAACAAAAGGCCCTAACCAAGGGCAGAAGAAGACGGACCGGTGCTCGAAAAAAGGTTTGTTTGCTCGTTAATTTTGGTGCGAGGGGACATGTGAACTTCTCCAGATAAAGTGGCTCTCTTTCGGAGCTGCCACACGTCACACTAAATCCAAATGGATACGCGCCACAATTTCCCTTTGGCGACTGGCTGCAACAAATATTGACTAATAAGAGAAGAATTTTCATGAATTAATCTTTTCGCACTTAACTGTGTTCTCCAGTTTCAAAACATCCTTTTAAGCTGGGACAATTTTTTCCCAAATGTGCGCCCCCGTGCTTATTTTTTTATGCCGAAAATATATCACCAGTACTTTGTCCAACCAAGCTTCTTTTCCCCGAATAATTTTACGTTTTATCGCATCCACTTGTGGATCGTAATTGGCTGCCGTAATTATTCTAGGAAGCTATGGCGAGAAATGTAGGAAAATAATGACATGTCTATAGCTTCCGCCAAAAGTGAAATTGATAAAAATTTTTCTCACCAGTAAGTAGGATTTGCCCGAAGCGAAATTTTCGACGGCCAAGTCGTCCTAATAATTTCAACCTGAAGGTAACAGAAACGCAGCTCCTGAAATGTACGCATGAATTGAAGGGAAACCCGAGATTTTTTTTATTGATGTAAAAGAAACATTAGACATGTGTGTTGATATTTAAAATGCGCAAACTTTTTTATTTTCAAAACCTTTTCCAAGCAACTTTGCTATGGTTAAATGAGTAAAAGAACACAAATTACATCTAGAGTATCATATAACATAATTAACTAATTAATCCGGCGCATTGTGTGACTTCTTTCCATAGGGTTTAAATACAATTTCCCCCAGCCTCGAGGAACAAAATTGATTTACGGATCGTCTTGCCATAGTATCAAAAACGCCAGCTCTCTTTTGTAACCCAAATGTAAAAACCAAAAGGGAGGATTCTTTTGAAATGAACTTGATAAGTTCGATGGGTGTGTTATCAACAATTCTCTGTGCTGCTCGAAGAAAGCCCGCGTTTGCCGAGAACGAAGAGAAGGTTGCACGAGAGAACATTGAACACATCCCTCGGTCAAGCCTTTCTTGGGAACGATTTGGAAAATGGTGCCCGAAAGATTTGGAAGCAATAACGGCATGGATCGAACATGACGGAATTTCAATGAATTTTGTCTCTGTACGGTAACCCCCGTCCGCGCAGAGCAGTAATGTGGGTCATTATCTTTTTTCTACGCGCAATTATCCATAATCCGAGTCCAAAGGTCAGACGACCGCAATCGATTCTCGGTAATTTTTATGATTGCGCATTATCCCATCTCCACGATGGACGAAAGGTCATTTAAAATCAAGAAGAGCACACGTTAGGATTACGACTTTCCTTCCAAACTATTCCGCATTCCGTTTCATTCCTTCATTGTGCAATCGAAAAACCTGAGGCACAAGAAGTGGTAAACGTAGTCCATCATTATAAAACCGGCATGGGACCGCTTTTATTTACGTCATGGGTGCATGACACAGAAATATGAATCACAGAATGATGGTCGTCCCTTTTGCAAAAAGGAATATATCGCAATAAAACTTCAAATTAAACGCTGAGACCTCCATGAAGTAATGCTTGGAAGATGCTCCATAAATTCACAATGAAGGAGCCATTGGAAAAATAAGTGCGCTAAATTCATTTTAAAATGATGGAATGGAACTATATGGGGAAAGAATGTCGCTCATATGGCATTGAAGATATCTATAATTTCACTTAATAAAATGTGGCATAATATCATAGCGTGGTCCTAAGTTTGAATTTATATAACTCACAAGTGCAATTCCAGATGTTTTCCGCTATGGTAAGAAACAAAATATTATTGTATTAACAGCGTTTTAGAAATCGACATTAGTTGGTAAAAGTCCTCTTCTGATATAATATCTACAAATCAAAGTGTCTTACGAAATCAAAAGCATGAAAAGAACATTCTAAAGCATCAGATTACCTTTTTTCCCCAGGAGTCGTAATGGAACCATGAAGGAAAATGACTTTGTTTTCGTTTCTAATGTGATTTATAATGATAGCTTATTAGAAACGTCACACAAATCTCATGAGATAACAGGTGGAGCGGAAACTAATATTTTTAAACGCGACGTAGATCAATAATTCTCGTAAAGACCTTGAAATGCTGGGCATAATATGAAAAAAACAAATGGTAATGATAAAGCGATGACTCAACTTGCCATTGCGGCGAAATTAATACGGAGATGATGGGGATAAAAGCCTTCGAAATATAGTATACAGAACCTGTTTTATACAGAATCACCCACTACTCCTCATTTTAACTGAATGATACGGATGAAAACAGTGTTGCGATTTTTATTGGATTTCAGAGAAGCCAAGTGGTGGACGTTGTGTTCATGGGAAGTTCCTTTGGATTAGATATTATCACTTAATTGGAAGCTCTCCAGCTGCATCATCAAAAAAAAAGAAAACTTGCTGAAATGTATCCAGTGTCCGTCTCTATATTACCATTCCTCACATCGAGGATGGGATGATGGAGGAAAATTAGGAACGGAAAGTTGCAAGTTCACCGGGTTATCTAAGAGGACAACAATATACATTAAATTCATTAGATTTTTCTACTCTGAAGCTCTTAAATGATTGATTAAAAAAAGTGACAAATAGAATGTCTCCTAGAAATAGTATAGCTACCTTTTCCGGTTTTATCCATTTGTCAGTTAATCCGGTTTGAATTATAAAGATTCATCACGGGGGCAGCAGTAACAAAACTGTGGATTATTGACAACGTAATTCCACAAATTTAACCATCCCGCGGTCATGTTTTGAATAATTTATGCATCATGAGGAGGGTTCCTACATTCGTGATTACAAAGGGAGCAATTTCCAGACCGCTGGCAAGTGTTCCCATGTCATTGCCGACCGACCGAAGGGCGTTTGGTTGAGGGGTGGAAATGACAAGGTGAAACCGACGCCCTGGATAAGGAAAATAATGTGGTGGTTCCTCAACCCCCCCACCCACCCTTCCCGGCTCATTAGAGGGCGGCGGCGGCGAGCGCCCACCCCCTCTCCTCGCATCGCTCACGTGCCCCCCCACCTGGCGCGTTATGATTCGCTCGAGAATTGATGCGCCAGCGACGAAGGAAGTGGGGCCGACGAGAGGAGTCCTCCGCGGGTGCGACGCGAGGCGGCTGCCGGGGCTGCGAACACGAGGTGCCCGTGCATTGTTTTCCCTCCTCCGTCCGCGGGAACGACTTCATTCCTCAGCACCTCGATACTTTAGCTCGACGCGAACGGAAGCTGAGAAGACCGCCTCTCTTCAGAGAAAGGGGGAGGGGGGAAGGGAATGAAATTCCTGATGATATAATTTCCGGAAGCCCATGGAGAGTCAGCGGCGCGACAAAAATTCGAACAGAGTGAAAACTTTCTTTGTGTACGATATAGTATATAAGCATCAGAGCATTTAAGTATTAAAATTGAGTACAAAATATCACAGTTTCGGCCAAAGAAGTGATCGAGGACCGAGAACCAGAACAGTATGGGGTGAACAGAAATTACTATTTAACATACTGAAAAATTATGGAAAGCAAAAAAAAATCACAAACACAACAGGGCATAGCATCTAATGAGAAGAATTACGACAGAATATATTTTTTTAATTCGAAACCTCGTAACGATTGGCTATTATAGGCTCGTAGTTGCAATGTATAGAGTACTTTCTAGTACCCATAGTATTTTCATTTGATTGTCGCCCCATCGAAATTCATTCAGACAAAAGTATGACGTATGTAGAAAGCTTGCACACAAACAATGATTCGCTCATAACAGTTAACACACCTTGCCATCGTACTTAAATTCATGGCGATGCATAACAGGAAAACCAGATTTTTCACAACCTCTTTTGCGCACAAATTAAGTAAGTATTTTAGAAAAAACGATCAACGTAAATGTTGATCTTGTGAAGAGGACAGCTTGGTTGGTAGCTCTTTTTCAAATTTCTTTTTTTACCTCTTGTAACCGCAAACAATAGCTCGTCTCAAATGTATTGAATAACAATTTCAATTTAAATACTGGAGTTGCATATCAAGTCCTTTTAACTCACCAACTTATTTGCTGCATTATTTTCTAAGAGTACCAAAATTTGAGGGAGTATTTAGGCTGAATCAGCCAGCCCCAAGAATGGAATCACCCCATGCCATACGCCCTATCGGTGACAGGGTATTATGTGTGGATGAGCGCAATAAGTGTAGTGAGTTGAAAAGAACGGCATTCGCTGAAAAAAACCATTATCATTAACCATCATATTCATCAATTGTTCTTACTTCGCTTGTAATAGATGCAATTCCAGCAATATACCACAAAATGTTAACGCAAGAAAGGAATGCACGACCTAAAGTACGGAAATCTGGTGTCAAAAGCTTGAAAAACAGCGCCAATTGTTCCCAAAATCATCTTTAATTTTTCATCTCTTCATTTCTTGACTCTAGCGCCTTAGTCCGTGTCTCTATAAAGTAGATTCCTCCGGAGACTTCAAAAGCTTACTTCCTGTCCTCTAAATTTTCAATTAGATCTCAAGTATAGAAAAATAAAAAGGACAACAAGACAATAAGTATGCCTATGAATGGTAAACAAATATGTTAAGTTAATAGATGTACATATAACTATCATTGAGCGACGGAACATTGGGGACGATGTTAAATTAAGACCGAATGGAACATATTCTCGAACCCCGCAGTTCATGCGTGCGTTCATTATCCTAATAGTATGAGGACACGTGGAGGATGCATCCTCACAATTGGACATCTTGGCGTCTAAAAAGTATTTTGTATAAGTCACCGAGTTTCACAAGAAAAATCATATTGGAAGTCACCCACGGTCCATAATGATTTCCGTTTTATAAACTCAGTATGTAAACCAAGGCCGAATTGTTCTCCTCGGGTTTGAGAAGGAAAAAACGGTCGCTGTGGCGGCGCGGGAAACGGACACGAGGGGCGAAGGGATGGGGAGGGTGGGAGAGGCAAAGGGATTAAATGCGGAGGCAAACACAAATTTACGCCTGGTCGGAGTGGCGGGCGCGTGCGTGTGACAACCGGGCGGGGCGGCGAGGGCTCGGGGAGGTGTTGACGACTTGGTTCGGGGGCGCTTCTATTTATTTATTTTATTTTTTCACTCTTCTTCCGCACGACATGAGAGAGATGGGGAGTGAGAGGAGCAGGTGAACTGGATCACGCGACCGGGGGGTGGGGCGGGGGGGAGTGGACGGTGGGGTGGGGGGAAGGAGGCGGTCGGGGAGCGTGGGCCACCCACAAATGACTTGACACGCGTCAGAAGCGATTTTAGGGCGGTCGTCGAGTGCTGCGCAGGAAGGGGAGGGAGGCAAGCGGCAGCAGACCCAGCGGCTTCCGAAGATGGAGAGGGAGAAGATGGCAGCTAAAAGGCCCATTTATCCACTCTCTTAAACGGTTCCCATATTTTATGCAACAAAAATGATTTTCGTCCCTTGAAGTTTTATGACTCGAAACCACGTATTGGTTTTATAGCCATTGATGAAAACCAACTGAAACCCCTGGAAAACCATAAACACAGTATTCAACCCGAAGGTCGGTTTGGTAGGTGATAGTAGAGTTAACCCAGTACTAAGCCCTATACGGTGTGTGAAATTCACACATCAGTGTAATAAGGGGGGCCAGTTCATTTCCCTGTGCCGGTTATGGTTTCCCAGGAACACCTGGTACCCGAAAAATCACATAGCTTGGGTGGAGCGGCAGGTGCCCAGAGCGCCTGTCCCGGGAATCGAACCCGGGCCCCCCCGGTCGATTGTCCAACGCTCCACCCCCTGGACTACCACATCACCAAACCCCTTGAGTGGGCCGATAATGTATCAATGAAAAGAAAAGGAATTGTCGCTTCCTTTTTTATTTACATTCCATCCGAGACATGTAATGTTTGAAATGTAGATAAAATCCGGGCGTGCTGAGACTGAGCAAGTGTGTTAAAGGTTTAAACAATTGGGTTCTCTGAAAGGAGCGTTTATTGGTCCAGGTGAAAACCACTAATGACAATATAATTTATTTAAAATAAAATTTAATCAATTAAAAATACATTTAATGAAAATCAGTACAAGGGACGATATTTAAAGTGTATTTTCTCTGGTCATAAATTTTAGGGTAGAGGTAATTTCTCAACTTACCCCTCATTTATATCCATAATTCTGGCTCGGTGGCTTGCAAGTAAGCTGTTAACGACGCTTCGCTGGTCGAGGCCATTTTCCTGACATCGAGAAAAGGGAGGGCTCACCCGCGATTTTAAATACCTATCCAATTTTCACTGTATCTGGGATCGACCATGAATGGAAATTACTGACCAAATGGATACATAAATTCGCGCGAATTAGAGGGAAGCAAAGTTACAAGACGAGGGCGCTAAATCAATCCACCCAATTTTCAAACAACCCAGAAGATGCTTGAAATAATACACCAAATGAATTGATATCCCCCTTTCAATTGAAGAAAGGCTGGCTATTTAAATATCGCACCTGTTTGAAAACAAGTTTGTTGAGCATTCATCCACTGCCCGGAGGGTACCGAGCCCCTCCTGAGTAAAATCCTGAGTGATTGCGTTGCCAAACCCACCTAATAATCTAAGCAGTTTCATTTTTATGATACCAGATCTCCGTGAGAAAACGCAAGTAGAATGGGGAAGGATCCTCCTATCCTGAATGTACGAATTTCACACGCCTACGGGCTTGATATTAGGCGAGCTCTACCTTCACTCAACCTTCGGATTGATTACTAACATTTTACTCGCTTGAAATGAAATGAGTCGCGGGCCTATTGACAGGGTTTAACAGAAAAACGACTAGAAATTCAAATAGCAAAGCGTTTTCGTTTATTGTTTAGATGCCCATAGAAATATATATTTTTTATTTAAAACGACTTCACACAACGACTATTGCTGAATTTATTTCAAAATTATGTCTGTTATATTGATCTGGCAATGTGGTAAATCACCATTATTTGACCACACGCCTGTGGTATACACAATGTCGAGATAGAAGAGGATGATCTCAGATAATAATGTTTCATTCAATGCGAAGGAACTTGTAACATCTCTATTGGGTCCCAAGTGTTTTAAGAAGGCATCACTTTGGTCATCTCCGAGTGTCCTTGGACATTTTTTTACGAATCTTTGACTACTAAAACGCCACATAACTCAACAGATATTTTCAAAATCGATATTTGAAAAGATTAAAGAATTTTTCATTTATTATTCGAAATAACTCAACAAAATTTAGGTTGTAATAATTCAATTTTTTTTCATTATGGAAGGAATAATGAAACCAAAACCGTTGAATCTCTCAATCATGTAGACATGAATAGTTACCAATTAACAAAATGAAACCTTCTGTTTCCAATAAGATATGTTTCCAATTTTATCACACATTATTCCATGTTCTGATAGTTGAAATATGCCGAAGAATTTAAGACAAAAAAACAACTTTCACGGCCAAATGAAAACTGTTTTTATAACTCTTCGTAAAATCAGTCAGTCTCTCCCCATATGAACCTTTCACATTGTTAATGTTTCAGAAAGAGGTTATGTTGGATATTAGTTATAAAGTTATCAGCTTGTCTGAGATTAATCTGTTACTCTCTTTCTCTTTATATAAAATGTATGAGACATTCAAAGGTAACAATATCATCTCACTGCACAATGGTGGCGTGACTAAAAAAATCTAACCCTTCTTTCATTATGCCAATTTGTCAAATAATGTAGCACTGGCACTGCTAGGAATGCCGCCATGCGTTTGAGGGACACCTTGCTCAGCACAGAAGAACGTTTTAATCATCTATTAGGAAAATAGTCGAGAATGATCCCTGGAAATACATCGAGTTGAATAGACAGCGGCCAAGCTGAAAATCGAATCCGAAAAATCAGCAAATAGTGCTCATCGGCACTCTTCCGTTAGGTCGGCCCATCAACGACGGTCATCAACCCATCCCATCTTGTCAGACATCAACGACGAATGCGACTGTATAGACAGCAAACCCTGCATCGCACCACCAAAGGTAGACGTTAGATATGGGAGGGAGAGAGTGAGGGGGAAGAGGAAGGCGTAGGGGTGGGTGTAGGGAGAGGCGAAAGGGTGAGAAGGAGGGCACTCCGAGCCTCCCACGGCGAGAACGGAAGGTGACAGCAGCGGCGGCGGCCGGGGCGATAATTGGCGCCGTCCAATTCGCGCGGGGAAGCCAATTGCGGATGCAAATGGGGCGTCGCGGGGGCCTCGAGGCGGAGGGAGCCGAGGGCAGCCAGGAGGGGAGGGGGGGGACCGAGGGAAGAGGAGGACGGAGTCCGAATCCAAAAGTCCAGGATCATGCAAATCTATGGAGCCGATATTCGATCATGGCCACCTCCGAAGCCCATTATTTGCAAATGGGAAAACATTCATCACGGGCAAACGCGAGGAGAGAAGAAACGGCGAGAGGATAAAAAGAGTTGAGGCTCCTCTTCGGTCGCCGGGAGTCGAGTCAGATCTAATAACACCACTCGCGATCCTGCCGTTTTTTCTGCGGCGGGTAATGAAAGCGAAAGAGAGAAGGAAGGAAAGACTCCGCCGCTTCCGAAAACGTGTCGCAGTATTTGGTGTTCCCGGGGAACCAACTCGCACATTCAAAGTTCCAGATACCGGCGCAGCAGGAAAGGTAATACAGGGTGCGGCACCATAACTTGCCGATATGAATGACAAATGCTGCGCAAATCAGCAAGTTATGCATCCGCATGAAAGGAATATTACTAGATCTTACGAATTTTGAAAGGAGGGTTTCTAAAAGTATTGTCTACCCAGACGAATTCCAAGATTTTTTCACGAGGTTCAATCAAGGAGAAATCTCAGAATCCAAAGTTCCCTGGGTGCTAATGAATTCAGCACGTTACTCACTCTACATTTATCGAAAGCAAAGTAATCCATACCAGTGTCTTGTGCAAAATATTTTACGGAATCATTTAACCCTGAAATCTGATCGACATGAAGTGACTGGCCCACCCGCAGCGAGCCTGCTAGTGGCAATGTCAAGGCGAAAGTTGCTGCCACGGCGTCAGAGGGTGCCACCTCCTGTTTGAAGGAGGGTCCATCGTTCTTGAAATGGGTGAAAGAGGATCTGGTGCGTTCAAGTCCCTTCTTGCAGAATGGATCCTCCGTGGTTAACTTGAAAAGAGTTTCTTGGTGTGTTGTCTTTAGTACGTAGATTTGACCATCGAGATAAAATACGACAGATAGATATTGGCACTGACGGATTCAAGCTCTTTTCTCGCCCGATACGTAATCATAACAAAATCAAACCCAAGCACCCAGTTAATACCTTACCACTAAAAATTAACATTAAACTTAAAAACAAGCATTTACTTAAAAATAGACTTTGAATGAATTACATAGATTGTTACATAATGGATGCAGGCTTGCACGTGTGGATGGGTACGGGTGTTTTGGTGCTTGAGTTAATACATATTCATATGCATATATTAATCAAGGGTACATCCAACCTTTCAGCATTCAGAAGCAAAACAGCATGCATAGGTGTTGTCCCACCGACCCTCGCCGCACGCCCTTCCGGTGGCTTGCGGGGTATTTTGTAAGATGCTGATGATATTCTTTAGCAGACGAGGGAGCATACGGCAAGAGTTAAAAGACCCAGGAGTGAGGAGCAGACGACCACCTAGTCCTGCGAGGGTTTCACTCATTGATTCCTCCGCTTGCATTCGTCCAACCTCACCTCATTCCCTTCTATCGACTCCTGCAATGTCCACGTTTCCCTACGTTCCATACGCAACCCTCAGGGCATTCTATGAATTCGTCTCGGTCGCACAGCGTGCTCCATGGCACGGGTTACTTACAGATGGTTAGTAATCACACTGTGGCCTTCCATTCTGTGCGATGCAATGAAGAATTATGGTCAACGAAAGATTAGTCTGAATATTACCATCTCGACTCCTGTAACTATTCGTCGTGGGTAATAAACCAAGTTTATTACCCACGTTCCTTTCCTCACCATTATTCCAAAATAGCCCTCATTAGACGCTCATCCAGAAGCGAAGAAGGCTTCATCAGAGCCCAATTACGATGACTACCACCGCCATTGCCATCTAATTATTTGCGTCAGCGGCAAAGCTTCGGAAGGCGGTTTCATAGAGGTCACTCCGAAGAATGCCGAAATGTTTGCCCTTTGCCTCAAAGTCACGAAATTCTTTGGAATCCGCAAATCATCAATATGCCATTTGATTTTTTAAATGTTTACGATCTGCATGATGTCGTCCAACGTTGGTTCTTCGAGAGCACGGTGCCTTCACGTGTTCACAATCCGCGGCAGAGTCCTACTTACCACGTAAAGCAATCTTCCCTCATAATACTAATTCGGAAGGAGCGACTTGTTTTCGACTGTACCGAGCGTGCGTGTTGCCTGTCATCACGTACGCAGCGCCGGTATGGTCAGGAGTGCCGAAGTCTACCCTCGCTCTCATCCAAGTGGTGCAGAACTCTGCGCTACGGTGCATCTTGGGATGCGGGCGCTACGCCCGCGTGGAAGAGATGCACCAGGACGGGAACATGGAACCTCTGAACGTCCTTCTTCCGGAGCTGTCTCGAAGATTCTTCGAGAGGGCTGCGGATTCAGACGTCGCCACCATCCGACGCCTCGGAGAGATCCAGGTTTCAACGTGGGACCGCTATAAGCGCCCCATTGCGAGCATGGATCGCCAAGATGCCCTCCCAGCGAAGAAGAGGCCCAGGCTTCAGTAGCAGGGATCGCCAGAACGCCGTGACAACGCAGAAGACGACGCCCTGCCTTAGAAGCCTAGGCGGCTGGAAAGGCAACACAGTGGAGCCCCGACCGGAGTAACGGGGGTCCGTCCACGAGAATGAAGACTTGTTACATTCGTGTGCGTACGCAGTCGATCAATTTTCTCGGAGTGGGCGGACACCTCGGTTGAACATTGCTGTTTAAATAATCTCCTTACTACATCCATTAAAATGATGCAGCAAGTTTGGATATGGCTTTAGAATGGTGCTTCTGAAAGACGCACTCTGTGGTGGCTATCCACATTTAAAGTCGAAGATGGTCCGCAGGTATGGAAAAATTAAAGAATTTTAGGGAAGCTCGGCATCCAACATACGCGGTAACCGGAATTAGCTCAGTAAATAAAATATAAATGAGTGACATCACCTTACGGATATTTTCTGGTGAATTGTTACAGAACAAGATAATGAAATACTAACTTAATTATAGCTACGCTGTCCATTTTGTAGGTTAAATATTTAATAGTAATCAAATAACCCTTTAAACGTAACGTTCAATTGATACGGAATGATGAAATGATTTATTACTGCATATATCGATGATATCATGAATTCTATGAAGTAACAAGAAATCTTAAGCACAAAAAAGGTTTCAACGTTCAGTACTCGACCGTCAGTCTTCAAAGCTCTTTTAATGGAGGAAAAAAAGAGTCCAGCTTTTCAAAGCAAGCTGTCCTGAAAGCAATTTAAAACAACATCAGCAATTACGAATGAAACGCACAAAACGACTCGTTCACACAACTTCATTTGGTAAGCAATAACATTCAACGACATAATGTGAACACGTCAAAGCTTATTCTACCCAGTGCCTTAAGCGTAAATCTCAGATGGACGAGTGAATGCTTTAATCAAGAGTGAGCACATACTATATGACACGTAGGCACAATGATCATTGAGTGAAAGGAACAACGTTATTCTGTCTCCCGACGCAGAAAATGCATTCCCTTGGAATCCGAAGCCATCATTTCCATTGCTTTTAGGGAAAATGAGGATGATAATCAAGATTGAGAAGTGCGCAAACTAAGATTATTTTCCCAACTTCTATGCGAGGCGTCTGTAATGAGAAATAATGGAATTTCGTTTTCAGTCTCTACTTACTACAGTGATTCAATAGCCCCAACCTGAGTATCGGCTATTTTTGCGGGGCCCTACGTTCACCACGCACTAGCCTGGGATCACGATGTGCCACGTTTGACATGGCACGAGTCGATGCACTGGAGGGCCAGGCCAGATGCATTCCTGCTGAAGGACGATATTAAGTTTATCTGGCGTGCAGATTGCTCACCAGTCGAAGAATGAACAAGAGGATCACAACTGTCGAATTAATCCTGCGGTTCACAAAAAAATGTTATCAAATCCTTTCCCGGTCCTTTGGCATTAAGTCAACTTAGTCTTGAACGTTCGCAGAGAATCCTCGCAGAGATCCATGATGGCAAAGTAAACCATAAATAAGAATAGTGAAACAGGAAATAATATGAAGAATGTATTCATGGGATCAAGCCAAGAGAATTCTCAACCGGAGCATTATCTCTGAGGTGATATTTCGTGGGCATTTTTTCCGAGGAAATCCGAACACCAAAAGAAAAATGGAGATGTGCGACGAGGAGGGATGGGAGGAGATCGCATGGAGTTAGGTGGGCGGAGGGAGAGAGATTGAGGGCTAGCTGGGAAACCACTAAAAAAAGGAGGGTGGGGGTTGAGGGGGCATGGATCGGGTGGAGGGGCGGGAGGGAGAGTGAGGGAGACCGGAACGAGATCTCCGGGGGTGAGCGAGGTGGGTCGACAAAAGGGAGGAAATAAGAGGGTGAACGAGAAAAGCAGAGAGGGCAGGAGATAAAAAGATGCCGTTGGAGTGGGGAGAGGGAGAGAGTGGTTTCAGTCCCGAGGGGAGGGGTCCGAAGTGGAAGGGGAATCAAATAAATGGGTGAGAGGGGGCGGATCACGAACCCGAGGGGACGGGAAAGGAAGGAAGATGAATAGATTAACGCTTTAGTCGGGCGAAATATAGAACGGCACAACCCCTCCTCCATTTAACCAGTCATCGTAGCACTTTAAAATCGAATAGGCACGTTGAAGTGCACGCCGAAATAGGGAGGAATCCAATATAATAATGACTCCGCGGATTACTGAAATGAAACACAAAGGAAGGAAATTACACGGGTAAAAACCCCGACAGATAAATTATGAGAACCCTGGGATAATTCAGATGGGTAAGCACTTAACAAGAAGGGGTAAACGAATGACCCATTACACATTACAGCAGATATACCAAATGAAAGGGAATAAATGGAATGTACAGTAGTGATTGAAGTAGTGAATCAATGAAGTATTGATTACGAGTGAATACAGTTGTGATAGCGAGAGGAGGATGCGTGGAGATGGAGCGAGAGAATTCCATTCCTAAGCAGGCAGACACGCACACGTGTACGAGGGAGAGTGGGGAGGGGAAGCGAAGGGATAAGGGTTTCAAACTTACGTCCGGGGTGTTCGGGGGCGGGTGGGCGTGCGGGGATGAGAGAAGGACGTGGGGGCGGAGGGAGGAGGGGGGTAAAAGGTTAAGAATGCGTTGGAAAAGAAGCGCTCCCACGGAAGAATCGAAGGGGGGAGTAGGAGGAGCAGTTGGGGGGGCTCGGAAGGGGAAGGCCGTGGGGTCGGAGGGTGATTCGAGGGGACCGATGGAAGGTAAATGGATGAAGGAATAACTGCTATAAAGAGGAGTGGTCGCGGAGGTGGAGCCGGTATGGAGGGGGTGGGGGGTCGGGAGGAAGGGTTGGGGGAGGGTTCGGCCGGGAGTGGGGCGGGCGAAGGGGAAGTTGGTTGCTGGGGGAATGGGGGGGAGGGGAAATAAGGTCTACGTAAGATCGAGGGTATCGCAAGTTCACCGCCGCGCCGTCAGCGGTGCGTTCATGACAAATGAACGTCGGATTCCAGTTCCCGAAAACGCTCGCTTGCATAAAGCATCTCGATTTGGCTCGGGCCTGCGAGCCCGACACAAAAATCGCTCGCCTTAACGCACCGAAATGACTTTTGATTGCTGCAGCGAAGACTATTCTTCTTGGGTAAAATATCGAGCGGCTTCGCGGGGGGTTCGCCGTATTAACTCGCGCATGGCCGGGAAAGCGTAACGGAGGGGAACGCTCATGTGTTACAGTCAAACAGGCGGACGTTTATCAAAATTTGATTACTGCGGCTTACAGACATGCATTAATACAATTGAGTCAGTGGCCAATACAAGTTTGCCACGAGGTTGGAAAATATCACGGAAATGTAAGCATAAATATAATGAAAATCCCTAAAGTTGGTAATTGATTTTGTCAATTCTTAAGAAAATGATCCTTTCATGTCATTATAAATGAGGAGAGCTAAATTAATAAATACCCAGTTCAATTTTTTTTGCAACAACACAGCCATGATACGTGGAGATCAATTGTAACAATATTTCTTCCCCAAGCCAATGAACCCCTGAAATTGGAGCGTCGAAAAGGATTTTATCTGATTCGAACGGTCTTTCGTGCAAAGCACTAAGAAGCAATGAAACAAGTAAATGAGTATATTTTTATAATATAATTAAGTTAATTGATTACTATCCCTCTCACCTCAATTGTAGTACGCTCCAATTCAAGCTGGTATTTGCTAGTTAGATGGTATTCGAGTAAAATATTTCTCTACCTAAATTTAATATACGATAACGCCACCACTGGTGATTCTAATAGAATAGCATTTATAGTTTCAGAGAAAATATGCGCATAATGACAGTAATGAGCAAGCTTTGTGTATATTATTGATAAAAAACTGTAATTTTTTATGCAACATGTCGTGCAACAAGGAACACGCTAAATATTTCGTTTCTTTCTTCGGTTGTTTGGGCCGCAAATTGAAAAGCTACAGGTCTAAATTTATCTCGGCTTTGGACCAGTATTTTCATTTTAACCTAACTCCGGGACATTAATCATTTGATATTTATTTGATATATTGATCTATTGGCTTGCCTCTAAGGTACAGTTCTTTAGCAGTACCTTCAATGATCATATATATGCATACGCATATCAGTCCGTCATAATGGGTACATTTCATATTTTCCTATTGCTTTGTGGATATCGACAACGGCCTCACGTGCATCTAGTAAGAGAAAGCGGACGACTGGAGCTGGAGCTTTCTTATGTTTTAAGAACTGGAGGCGATTAAACGCTTGTCTAACTTCACAATCATTCATATCCATCTGGAGCACAAATCGTTTTCCACGCGCCCGAGTAATATGACGTGTGTTGCTATAACTTCACGCAAACTGGCAAAATAAGAAAATAATAAATGCTTTGTTCTAAAAACGAAATTGATTGATTTATTCGAACCGAATGACACCAACGAACCTTCAAAGACGCCTTCCAGGAAATTGAGAGCATAGACTATTGTTGAGCTGATGAGTCATGAATGTGAAATCTTCAGTCTAGGACGCCAAATTTTTTAGTTATTTTTGACGCCAGCGCAGGTTAGAGCGAGATTTCTAGGAAAAAATAGGCCTTATGGTCACCCCTAAACATATCTCTCTCTGTAACTTGGTCAAAAGGCAACGTTTACTTTTGAAGTTGATTCGCTGCATTGGCAATGGGAACTGTGCACGACATTGGAAAACAATAGGAGAGCTGCTACAAAATGCAGTGGTAATCAGAATCGTAGGTAATCAACTTGCATCCCGGAACTAATTAGGCTTTCGATGGATTTTTGAAAAGTTTACATAATTGAAACAAGGGCATCTTAATGTACCATTAATTCCAATTAAAGTTTAAACTGAAAGGTTTCTGTAAAGGCAGAATCCCACAAGAGGCCCTCGCGCATCTCCTGAGACGCACACAAGTGGATAAGATGATCCAATCAGGGCAATGACTAAACACGCAATTCGGCCCTGTGTAACTTGCGCAGACGTTTATTACAGGGGTGTATGCCCTAAAGAAAGGATAGGAGGGTGCATTTTGCATTCAGCCGAGGAATCCGACCGGGAATCATGATAAAATATCCTCCTTCTCCATATTCGACGGTAGTATAACCCATGACCTCCGCCTCCACACTCATCCCTTCGTTCCGGACGCTGAAGCGAGGGTGGGAGAAACAAAAGCAGCCTCTCTCCTTGACAACGAGCGTGGCATCCGGACGATCCCTAACAACCAACAATTCGGCCACGACCTGATTCGTACCCTCATTTGTCTCGGGCAGACGAAAACCACAAGAGGAGAAACTAATGAAAAGAAAAACAATGAGACGGAATCCACCCCAGAGTTGATGGACGAGGAGAGGGCAAAGTCGACGCGGGGCGGAGGGCAAAAGGGGGGGGGGAATCATATTAATCGAGATATATGGCAAGGCGAGAGAGGTGTATATAAGTGGGAGGAGCTGAGAGCGAAGTGTGGATAGAGGGAGGAGGATAAAGTGAGAGGGAGAAGGTGTAGGTGAAAGGAAGTACCGAGTGGGGTGGGAGGGAAGGGTTCGAAGAGGGAAAATGTTTGTGTTGTTGATGAATGTTTAATAGGCGTGGTCTCCTCTTTGAGTCCCTGAGTGAGAAACGATGCCCGTGGAAAACCATCAAAAGCCGAACTCTCATAGCCGTCCGGGACTGGTGGGTGGGTTTTTAAGACGGCGGGAAGGAGAATGAGAGAGATTCGTTTTTTTTATTTTCAACATTCCCACCGGACCGATCGATCGTTTGCCCGGCCGCGTGTGAGATATTTGCCGATTGGGAAGGCCGCACGTAACGATTACGAATGACTAACACCTTTGTGCTCGCTCTCTCGCGGGGCCGGGCCGAGATGATGACGTGATAAAAGATTGGTGAGGAGGCAAGCAAGGAGACGGAGGAGGGCCGGCGAGGGTGAAAAGGGGAGGAGATTAAAAAAGAGGAAAAAATAAATATATATATATATACACACACACACATAAAAGGAACGATGTTGATGATGATCCCGCAAGAAATAATAGGTGTGAAAAATTAGCGGCGGGTTCGGGATTCCACGAGCCGGTTGATGCTGGGGAAGGAGAGAAAGAAAGAGGGAAAATAGGTATCTTTCATCTCTTTATTCCCATTCGAATACTTTTAATTTCTCCTCTCGAGAATTTTCCAGCGTGGTGTATTGTGTGCCTCTTTTGGCCGCCCGCTTCATCCAGTCGGGATAAAAAGGTCGAGTGGCTATTCGCAAACTTGCAGAGAGTGAGAGGCCATTCTGCAAATTACTCAGATTCCAGGGATATTTCAATTTCTCGCACGAGCTCTGCACGCCTAACATCTAGTCGTGGAGTAAAAATCAATGCTGTCGCCGCATATTACCCTAAGGTACCGACTTCCTCCAATTCTATTAATTTGCTCATTCGTCAGCTGCACGGAATGAATTCATGCGAATATATCAAATACAGCGGTACAAATGAATCACGCGCAACGATTGTATTGAAAAATAAAGCGTTAAAAAGAGCATAATGTTTGTCGTAAAATTAATTCGATGGCTATTCTTGCCTTGCTAATGGTAGTTGCTAAAAGTACCCCTTTATAAAACACAATTATTTAAGGGACTCCAGAATGATAATGCATTCCAAAAAAATCACCCTAGATGTATCTTTGGGTGACGATTATCTTTTATCCCTATCTCGATGTATCTTTGGGTGATTACGTTTATTTTTTATTACAAATATTGCGTAAACAAATGTAAAACAATATAAAATCATTATAGAAAACACTACGCAATGCTACATAGAGTATCATAATACTCTAAGCTATTAGAATAATAACACAGAACTAACAAAATAACTCTACCGCAAATATTTTATGTCAAAGTGCTCTCGGTCAATATTTATTCCAGCTTGTACAATTAAAATTAGAAGAGATTGACCAATCACTACCCTCGATCTCGGTAGATCCTAAGCAATTCATTTTTATTGAAAATTGGTAAACTCGGTGAAATATTTGTTATCTATAATTTTAATGAATTTTCACCCAATCTTTTGAAACGCGTCGGCACCTTGAATGATAAAACAGTATTTAAAAAAATATTAAAATTCCCTTTTCTTTGTGAACGAACTGGCACCTATCTAGATTATTAAATGTAATGGGCAGTTTTTAAGGAATAATTTGACAACAGATAATGAATTAAGAGTATACGATATACATAAGCGAAAAGAAGTAAAACTGTCTAATATTCTGCTCAACCTTAGCGAGGGGTTTGGGATTTTTTTACCGAAATATTCTTTTTTTATATTGTTTATGGAATTTTTTAAAAATATATACAGAATTATTAGAAAATAGAATAGAAATTTATTGAAAATAGCTTAGAATGTTCATTCCTGATCTGTATATTGAATTCGAACGACGAAACTGAAAGAGTTAATGCACAAGAAAACAAACATAAGGTTACTACATAGAACACCCGCCTGGTATGCAGGCGTTCTTTCCAGTAATGCCAAAGGGAAATGAACATTTATAAGGGCCTCAAACAAGAGAATCTTCAAACACGATTACGTAAGAAGGAGTCGCACGGGGAGGACGAAAATACAAAATGGAGGGAAGCAGATTGTGCGGAAAACGCAATCGTGGATGAACAAAAAAGGACACGACTCGGCACTGAAGGTAAAAAGAATGGGGAGAGAAGAGGAGGTATGAGGAGAAAGTTCGAAAGGGAGAGGCAGTGTGGAGGGTGGTGGGGGTTTAGTGGAGGCAAAGGTTAGTAGAGATGGAAGCACGAGAAATGGGAGGCTGGGAGTGAGGAGAAGAGTCGGGGGGGAACGGGGGAGTAGTGCGGCGGCATGGGAGGAGAGGAGGAAGATGAAAGGGGTCAAAAGATTATGAGAAACGCAGCGACTGAGAAGAGCATGAGGAAAAATGCCCTCTGATTACTGCCCTGGGATTCCCTATCCTGTATCATTAACAATGTTGAGTTCACCTTTCGATTGCAAAAGACAATCGGGTGACTAACGAAGGGGGGACGGATGAGAAGATCTCACCGCAAACAAGCACATGCACGCGGCGCGTGCGACAGTGAGTTGTGTGCGGTAAACAGGAGTTCATCTACGCCCAAATATAATGACTCCTGCGGTTAATTATCTTGCTCTTGGAGACAATGGAAATATTTAACATTCTTTAAGGAGGGGCGAGAGATATGAGAATAAATAGTCCCGACGTCCATGCAAACGAGAAAGAAACCAATGCGGCACCTTTCATTCCTCGCACCGAATTCATGCGAGGACGTGGAATACAGTGGAAAAACTGTCATTTACGCGGAGACTTCAACTAGAGGGAATGGAGACTTCAGCGCTTGCCAGTTACTATCAATGTACACGTACGTTCTAATGGCGGGAGAAATGTTTTGCACATATTTTCCCTTTCACATAAACCCACAGCACGTTGGTTGTCAATTATTTCAATCCCCTGAGTCCTCGGAGCTTTCCAATCGCACGGATCAGTATTTTATTTGTCGCTCACGATAGCTCCTCTGCCTGAGTCAACTCAGAACGAATTTGTTAGCGGTGAAAGGTTGGGGCAAGGGGAGGTAATTGAATCGCTTTTTATAACTACAAATGTGAGAACTCCATATTTACTGGTTTGGTAAGGTAATTCAAACTCCATTCTCATTCCCCTTCAATCTTCTCGTCGGTTCCAGCGCGGGCATAAATCTATTGCATCGCAGTCGCATCCGGCAATGAAAACATAAGCGTAAAAGATGATCCAGTCTGAATCTGACATCGGCGACTATCCAAATACCGTTAAATTTCCGCGGTATCATCATAAGTTACCTCTTTTATAGCCATAAACGAGCGGAAATGTTTAGATCGCCGGGTGATTTTTGACGGCAATATTAAGATGTGCCCTCGGGTGAGTTTGGTCGGCGAAGCGAAGGCGGGATCGTAAAAACGAAGGAAAAACAGCGGCGCGCGTAAGAGGCACTAAAATACAAGGCGAAAATTAACAAGTTCAAGAGATTTTGGATACATGATCCCGCGTGTTATTACCCGTTTCTTAACATACGTGATAATTTGAAGGGATGTTTAAGTGTTAGCCGACTCATAATTCCACCTTGCCAATGTTTTTAGATGGATATAATCGTCACTCTAAAAGAAAACGTTCCGCTTCATAAGGAATTTCACGCTGGAAAAAAATGAAAAAAATTCGTGCCCCCAGTTGAAGATTTTCTTAAGGATACATCAGCAAAATTATAATTACTTGGACGTCTTCTAAGTCGCTCAACACCGTTTATATATGTAAACAATGAAGATAAACGTTTCGCCTTGATTCATATTGATCAGGTGACTAACGAAGCATGAAAATATATATGAAGAAAATATTATTACTTGAGTGCCTAATATGGCAATCGCTTTCATTTAGGTCATAAAACAATACAAAACTCTGTCATTAATGTATGCTGTAGATTTATAATACGCATTGGTATCCAAATTGGATTTCGTGAGAAATTAATACTATTACGACGTATTTCATTAATTAATACTCATTTTTGTCTCTTCGGTTATATCCAAAAATATTACCAGCATGGATTCTTCCTTTTTTATTTGAAACGGTACACCGCAAAATTTTTTCAAGTTTTGCATAACGTCTTTCGGCACACGGTCTTTTCCGTGAAACTGTATTTAAGAGAATAATAAATTTCTCAATCTGCCCTTGGCGATTTTCTAATGCTAAAGCGGTTATGCCATAGAAAAATTTCCGAAAGTGACTGTAGAAAATGTTTTTTTCCACGCTCGGCTGCAAATGCGAGTTTGACGGGAAGTGAAACAGAAAAGAAAGGCTCATCTGTTCCATGAGATCTCATTTTTGTGAAAGCCTTGGAAGATAAATCACGCCAAATTTAGTATCGAACGTTTTCGAGTCATTGCTTTATGATGATTGAAAACAACTGCGTTTTAAACTAATGGCATTTGCAATGTTAATATTTGGACTGATACCGATATTTCTACAGAAAATGCCAATGTATGCATGCATTACATACAAATTTAGTCCATTCATATCAGTGTGCGTATGGCAAAATATCAAGATAAATGATATCACGATCAAAGTTATATACGTGTACCGGGTGAAAACTAAACATTGCGCCTACGCTCGCGCGAAAACTCACACATTAAATTCTACAGTTTTTTATTTTAACGAAAATACTTTCGTTTCACAAATATTTCGCCAGCCCATTCTTTATTTTTATTGGGGCGAAAAATTTATAATTTTACAGGCCAAAAAATGCACTTTCCAGTATAATTGTAAGGCGTGTTGCCCTAGGAACGTCTGGATGAAATACGTAGGGGGATAATGAACAGCAAATATAGATTGAAAATAATGATCTACAAATCTGTTTTCTGGGGCGTTCTTTTTCACTAATGATTTGATTTTTATAAAGAAGCCCAGGAAAAACAGAATGGATGCAAAACAGGGATTTTTCGTCTTTGCAATCACGTGCTTCGCCTCAAAACGTGGTATACTTTCTAAAATCAAACCAAATCTCTTATCGACTTTCATCACGAAGAAGATTAGTTTCTCAAAGTATCATCCATGAAGGTAATTCCTCAAAAGAAATTCTTAGGGTTTAACCAAAGCATTTCGTAAAATGTTTTAGTAAAAATCATTTTCAGCATGGTCGATTAGTACAATGGAAGGGTTCATCAGCCAATCGTGGGTAACGATTGCAATATTAAAACAATGTATCAATGATGTACTTTTTCCAAATCTGTAATAGTGGATTAATTTATTAGATTTTACCTACGGTATATCACCACCAATACATTTCACCTTCCGAATAAAGCAGCCACTAACTGTTAAATCCACTCCTATTTCAATACCATAAAGCTTATATACCGCAAAAAATGCTCAATAGGCTCGGACAGAATATTTTTTATACTTAAACGTGAGTATTCCGGCAAAATCAATATTTTTCCTTGGTTCTAATGAAATACAGGGTGCGAAATCCAAGAAACAGCCACAATGAAGTCATCGAAAGCGAAATATCGAAGAGGGAGGCAGGGAGCGTAAAGGAAAATGAGAAAACAAAGGAGCAATCGTGAGGAAATGAGGACGGTTATGGGATGGATTGGGGGAGGAGAGAGAGAGGCATATAGCCAGAGCTAAGAAAAGGTTTAAGGGAAAGATAAGAAGCGGAGAAAATAAATAAGGACATAAGAACTTCGGGAGGGGTGGCGAAGAGCGGTAGATTAAAAAGAAATGGAGAGGAGTGGGAGGTGGGAGGGGAGGGAAAGGGTGGAGTGGAACGAATGAAAAAGCTGTGGGTCTGAAAGGTATTGTGGAAAGGGGGAGGAGGAGGAGGGAGAGAGGGGAGTGGGAATGGGAGGGGGAAGGGAGTGGGAAGGATGGGAGGAGAAGATACGACCCGGGAAAAGAAATAATTAGAAGGGGGTGGGCGAGGGGTTGGAGAGGCATGGGATGGGACGGGATGGAGGGAACGAAAGATTGGATCGGCCCAAGTTGAGCTTGTGCGGGCGACGATAAGTATTTACCGAGGGCACTTCGACCGTCCCCCCACCCCCCATACTCGCCCTTGCTCTCCCACTCGGTCTCTCCCTCCCCACCGCCCACTCCAGCCCCGCTTTAGACGAGGGGGGTGGGGAGGAGCCGATCGGCGAACAGGGAAGAAAGCAAAGTGAGGAGAAACGAAGGCATGTGGCAAAAGAGTGGAGGAGACGGGACGACGGGTCGGGAGGGAGGGGGGGGATCGACGCGAGATTCTCAGAGCAAGCTGGCGGGTGGAGGAGAAGAGAGAGAGAGAGAGAGAAAGGAGAGGAGGAGGGGGACATTGGGTTGGACTTCGGGGTGGAGTGGGGGGGGGGTTGAGGGAGGGGGAGGCGGAGCAGAGCGCTGCAATCGGGGCATACCGGGGCGTGGGCGGTGTGACGGGGACGTGGAGGATTTTTGTTGGGAGGGTGCTGGGAGAAGGTGGATTTAGAGAGAGAGGGGGTGGTGGGTGGGAATAGCATAATATGAAACGACGGGGATCCTTCATGAGCCGAGCGGGAGGAGTGAGAGGAGCGGGTGGCGCGGAGAGAGCGTGGTGGGAGGGTGACGGCTACGTGCTTGGATAGAATTTGTTGGATTTAAATTTTCTCTGGAGGAAATTGACGCAAAAAATCCTAAAATAAAGACCTGGAGGTAGACGTGTGCTGTGGTGGGATAAGGTGGGGGGGCCAAGGAGGTTTAGTAATGAACAATCGTGGCGGGACGTGACGTGGGATAAAGGGTGATGAAGCCACAGTTGGAGTATTTTTCCGAGAATGAGAGCAAGAAAGAAAGTGCGACCGCGGGAAAGGGGGGGGGGGAGGATTGGATAAATACGAAGCAATACCGGAATAATCTTAGCCGCAAGCCAACGGCCAATTAAAATGAGATAGAAGAACCTTAAGGCGCAATGACGATAGAGTAAGGTCCAAAGGCAAAGGAAGAAGATAAATGACTTCAACCGTCGCAGATAATTTATACTCAGGACTTTCTCAACGATGACGAAACATATACGAGTAAATAAAAACATAATATCATGACGTATTTCTCAAAAAGAACGGCAAGACCTTGATTTTCCTTAAATCTTTCTATGTATAGCAAAAAACTTAGAAAGATACTGCATTTGTTCTATTATTAATCAGTAATTTAGTTTGAGAGAAATCCATAATTAATTAATAAAAGAATGAAACGGGATGTTAATTGAAATTGTTGTAATATATAAATGAAAAAGAATGGAGAAATGAGAGTGGCAATAAAAAGTGAATTAATTCAAAATGTTCCAACAACCTTATTGTTGAATTTATTCTTTCATACATTGATACTTTCTCCCTGATATTTTTTTTCTAGCAAAGAAGCACATAAATATCCATTAATGACCCCATTCATAGCTAAAGATACTTCTTCATCAAAGCTGGAATTATTAATACACCTAGTTAGGATGTTTAGTAAAATAAGACCACGCAGATAACAATGGCTTTGTTATCACCAGTTCAACTTCGTTGGCACAAATTGTGTGCAATCAGAACAATCACTTAACCTTCTTTTACTATTAGAATTGAAAAGATAAATACACAGAGGTCAGAAACCTTACTTTGGGATCTGGATTAGTATGAGAACTTTATAAAACGTGAAGTACCTACTTTTTTAAAGCAGTACAATCATAGCCTTATTTAAGCAACACCATTCATTTATTCTAACGTTCGATTATCTGGGATTCACGAGTACTTCTAGTAGATATAATATGAACTGTTATTTTGTTATGTTATTTTATTATATATGTATTAGTAAATAAATGACGAAGGGAAATTTATTCGTCGGTTCAAGGTTATGTAATTCAAACTGAATGCATTGCACGAAAAGGTATTTATTATATTTTAATATATACGGCAGCATGTTGTCTATTAGAATAAAACTATCTTCAAGAGGGACGTGCGCTTGTCTAACAATTTACCAATTAGGGAAATGTAGCGCGAATTGATATCAACTTTAAAAAAAATGGTAAAATATTGGAGGAATAATGATACTTAAGCCAGTCAATGGAACATAGTACAGCACTTGAGTCAGAGCGATAGGAATCAATTAGCGATATGAATCGGCTACATTCCATTGGAATAGAATAAATATGCTTCCATTTTTCAATAATGCTCACAAGAATTCCAAAATCTGTACCCCTAGGAGAAAATACTACTCACGCCACATTCTCAATTTATAAAAAATAGCTAAATGGAATTTCGCTAACATAATTAGAAGCGCCATTGTGTTTAAAGCGATGTGGTAAGAGTTGGATAACGGGAAATACCTTACACGCTATTATTAAGTCGCGTAGGAATCAAAAATTAATGCCTAATTGAGGATCTATCGGGAGATATCCGAATTTAGAATAATACTCATCGACTTGAGAGCTCAAGCGAAGAGTAGTGCCGGGAAAAAGAAAACACAAGAAAGGCAGGCAAGGCAGATAGATAGGCGGCGGAGCTGGCTTGGAGATAAGGGAGAGCGAGGCGAGGGGTTGGTTGGCAACTGAGGTGGGAGCCTGGGACTGTGGAAATGAGATACAATCCAACCAGTGTTTGAGGAGAGTAGTAGGCTTATCGCTCCAAGTTCTGGAGTTTTATGAAATCACGCGTGAAGATCCGTCGGGGATAAGATAACATAATGAAAGACTTGACGAGGCAGGGAGAGGGAGAGAGAGAGAGAGAGTGAGAGAGGAGAGGGAGAGAATGAGGAGGAGGGAGGACAACGTAAGAAAACGATCTCGGAATGTTTATGCACGGGAAGCAATCGCCTCCCTTCAAATTCTGTCACGCTCTTCAACTATTTGCCCGAAGAAAACACCGACGAATTCAACAGAAAAAGTAAGCCGTGTAAATCTCGATGGCGATTAACAATTCCCGGAATAAGCTAAACAGCAAAACTGAGATAACATTTAGCGTCTAGTTTATAATCATATACCTTGATAGAAAGCCCCCACAACGAGTACGAAAACGGCCTGCTTTAAGCATTGAGTGTGGGTTTCAATATCTTACTTCTTTAGATCATTGCAATAATGAACTTGTCTAACTACGACTGAACTGTGAAATTTCTAAATGGTAAAAACAAATTTCCGGTAGTTTTTCATAATTTGAATATGGAATGGAAACGGGAAATCTACCACATCTTGATTAAAAAATGAATTTTAACACGAATTTAATTCAAAGATAAAACGTTACCACTGGAGATAAACAAATTAAAAACCTTTTCGATACTTACATACACGTATATACTTTCGAGCAACGCTGGCTATCTATTAATTAGAATCTTATATCATAACAATCTAAGGTTATTTCCATCTATCTGAAGATCGAAACTTAAATCACAGTAAGTTAAAGATTCTAATCAAACGGTTGGAAAAATAACACATTGCATTGAGCACACAAATGAAAGCCATTTTCCCAACGCGAGAAAAACGTTACACAGTAAACCTGAGTCAAACACGACAAAATCGCTGCCCTCGACCAAGAGAAGGTGATAGAGAAAAATTCGCGTCCGATAACTTCACTTATCTTTTAATATGCATGGATGCCTCAAAAAATAATTGTTAATTTAATTTCTTGCCAACTTAAGATTACATAACACTTATTTAAATCAGACGCAAGCGAAGCGAATATGAGATATATTTACTTTTTCGAATGACGATAAAATTCAAACTCGAAATCGCAGCATAAGGTAGGCAATGCCCTGATAACACACAGCAGCAGAGAGTGGTAGGTGGGCGACCACTCATCTCCCTTGACAAAACCAAACCAAGAATAAATAAAGGTGAGCTTATCTCAATGAAGACGAAGTACGAGGTTGGGATTCATTCCTGGTAAAAAGAAATGAATTCCCATTTGACTTGAAATTCCAATTGGCAGGCAATAAATGCACAGGTGTAAGAATCTTCTTCTTTTTTCCTCTTCAAGTATTAGACATGACGCCTGTCTCGCCTTGGTCTTTCCATCTCTTGCATGGACATCCCGGAGTTCTTCCTCCCTTCGCTCTTCACTCTATATCTCCTTGGATATTCTTCCTCCATCTATTAGTTCTGCGCTCCATATATTCCTGTAACCTCGTATCATTTTGTTGATACCTTGTGCTTCAAGTTCTTGGCTCATATCCATAATTCTTTTTTCTGCCTATTCTTGCGTAATAAAATATCTGATCAAAAATTTCATTTAAAATGCTTGAATGTTTCGATTATTTCCTTCTGTAAGTTTTGGGAACTCGCTTCCGTCTATTCCAAGAGGAATATCCATCGTAACATAAAATTTTACTGAGGGGTATTTTCTAACATATTTTGTGGAAGTTTGACTTATTTTACCATAAATACATTTGATAACTTGCATGCAACTTCTGCGAAAACATCATTATTTTCAAAGAGATCCATATCCAATGTTTAATCGATGCATTTCGGAAAAATAAAAATAAAACATTCATGTACCAATATCATATTTCATTTACCATCAAAAAAATCTAAAACTTCCAAATACGTGTGTTTTGCCAATTCGAATTTCTATTCTAAATGCTGACACTCCTCATGTCGTAACTCCGTGCCTTCCTTGTAACGTTGGGCCACCGATTCTTGGTGGGAAAGGCTTTTTCATATTTACATGCCCATCAATGCATGCCTCAATAAATATAAGACGAATTTTGATGGGCGACAAACCACGCATATAGAGAAAACGAATGATGACACGCTGCTTGTTAACACTAAACGACGCCAATTTAAGTATTTAAATCGCAGCTCACCCTAGCAGAAAACTACGAACTGTACTAATTGTACCATGCAGCAGCCATGGACGACTTTTTTTATTAAAAGCTCACGCGTATTATAAACTCAACCGCAACTTTCCTTCCATCCCTAGACTTGAATACAAAATTTAATGATCTCAGAACTTGAACGCAACTCTCGGGAACGTCGGGGACGGCCCATCAAAACTACTGAAAACCCCTAGGAGTATTGAAACAAATCCTAAGACAATTGATCTTTTTCCCAGCAAATAATACCTTCGCAGATGATCATAATGCCCAAACTACTTCATAACGCCGCAGCCAACGTAACCAATTGTTGTTATCTAGCAGCAAGGAATGGCTCCCCTTTTTTAGCTATGAAAACACAAGATTCGCATTGAAGAGATTGGAAAGAGATGACGAGAGATCGCGAAGAAATCTTTTTTCGCAGAAAAATGATGGAAAAGAGGAATGCAGGACACACGTGAGGTGGGGGATGTTGGCGTAATTGGGGTTCGTCCAGTTATTTATTAGGCCGACCACACTTTTTTACCCTTCTCGACCATTAACGGGCAGAGAGGACGTTCTTTTTTTCCGAAACGCAGGAAGGGAAGGAGGATAGAAAAAAATGAGCAGAAGAAGACCAGTTGATTGAGTAGGCTTAAAGATGAGGGTTTAATGGTGGGAAGAAGGGCTAAAGGAATACGCTCGGGCAAGGCGCTGTAAATCTTCCCTTTTCTACGATGGGGATAACAGGTATTTTCGTATAAGGAGTCGGTGTTTATAGTGTTTTATCCTTTTTTAAATTCCCTCCTCTCCTTTGAGACCCCCTGGTTTGGTTTCCCTAACACCCGGAACTTCCTCCTTGCTCTACATGCGCCGAGAACCATATTTAATCCGACTCGAGCTAGACTCATGCAGACCTTGAAGGGCCGAAATTAGTTCCGATCAAATACCGGGAAAACGAAATAATTTATGTGATAAACTATCAATTAATGGATTCTCCTCCTATAACACATTGAAAATTATTTGCAAAACCTATATAATGAGACTTAAATTATTATCATTCGCTTGAATGTTCACAGATTTTGGGAGCCCATAGAATACAGAAATGTGGACACATGTAGGATAATTCCTTGCTTGTGGGCTTCAAATATTAAGGGCCGAAGCGTCTCATTTCCTATGACGGAAATTTCATACACGCTCACGCACAATTACACTTATAAAAACTGATTTAATCTACGCAAAGCAAAAGCTCACATTATAATCGGATCGCCACTTTATTTATTATTTATTTATCTTAGGCTTCAGAAAATATTTTAGTATTCCATTATTAATCCAGTTAATAAATTATAATTAACTCCTTCGCATATGGTTAACATAATGGCACAAGAGAAAATTATAAAACACTACTGTCTAGGCCCTTAATAAGTTGTGATAATTTGCCCAGAAATTAACGCAGAATTAGTACACGATCTTGTTGCTTTTACATTTTACTGATCCTCTGGTTGTTGAGAAATTTCCAAATAAATCTTTTCGTGCTTTTTATTTAGTAGAACTAACTATATATATATATATATATATATATATATATATATATATATATATATATATATATACATATATATATAAAATATCTTCGAAATGGAACGCTCCTCGGCGACACACAAATATATAAAAACACAGATGTAGATTTTTAGAATATAGAGACACAAAGAAAGGACACTCACAATTTGTTATTTTACGTTTCGACAGCACGGCTGTCGTCTTCTGAAGTTGACAGCCGTGCTGTCGAAACGTATAATAACAAATTGTGAGTGTCCTTTCTTTGTGTCTCTATATTATAAAAATCTACATCTGTGTTTATATATATATATACACACACGAGGGTCATCCGGAAAGTAGTACCCGTTCGTGAAATAAAGACACAAAAGTAAATATTAACAAACATAAAAAATTTTATTTGAAAGAGGATACTTTAAACTACTTCTCAACATAATCTCCAAGCAAATTAAGGCATTTGTCATAACGTGTGACAAGTTTCTGTATTCCTGCTGCATAGTCCTTCGCCGCCAGCTCATTGAGATACGCGAGGGACCCATCTTGCACAAATTTTTGCATAATGCAGATGGTGTTTAACAATTTCATGAACAATTGTTCGAGAAACATTGGGAAAATGCTCACAGATGTCATCAATTGTGACGCGCCGATCGTTCCTCACGAATTCGTCAACTGAGCTAACCAGTTGGTCTGTAATGACAGACGGTCTCTCCGAACGCTCATCGTCGTGTGTGTTCCCCCTCCCCATGTTGAAGTTGCGACACCACCGCCGAACAGACGACTCGTCCATTACATTGTCTCCATACACCTCCTTTAATTGGCGATGAATATCACATGGGCGAACGTTTCTTGCATTGAGGAATTTAATCACTGCCCTCACTTCACAACTGGCGGCGTTCTCAATTTTTTTAAACATTGTAAACAATCACAGAAACAACACAGGCAATGCTAGCGTCACGCAACTTGGCTCAGAGAAGGCAGACAAGCCACTGAAGCTATCTGACCTCGTCCAGCGGCTACTCGCGTCGTCAGCACTTCATGCGGCACGAACGGGTACTACTTTCCAGATGACCCTCGTATGTATATATATATATACACACACACACACATATATATATGGGTCGTGGTAGTCCAGGGGGTAGAGCATTGGACTACTGACACCGGAGGGTCCTGGGTTTGATTCCCGGGCAAGTTTCTGGACACCTGCAACTCCACCCAAGCTATGTGATTTTTCGGGTACCAGGTCTTCCTGGGAAACCATAACCGGCACAGGGAAAGGAACTGGCCCCCCAACCCTGGTGTGTGAATTTCACACGCCGTATAGGGCTTAGTACTGGGTGAACTCTACCATCACCTACCAAAGCGACCTTCAGGTTGATTACTGTTTTTATGGTTTTAAAAAAAATATATATATAGAGAGAGAGATTTGAAAGTCTCACGGATGTAAATAATAATGTATAACACTTAGCACCAGTGGACACAGACAAAAACACAGAAACACAAAAAAGAGACTCACTATTTTTCGAATTTTCGGTGGTCGTAGCCACATTCATCAAGGAAGAGAGGGACAGAACTGAAGGGAATACGAGAGCTGGAGCGATGGATGGAATTGGAAGGAGGGGAGAGAATTCGGAAAGGATGGGTTTGGAGGGGCAGCGTTAGAAGGGTGGGGAAAATGTAGAAGGTGAGGGGGTGGAGGGGGGATGAAAATATGTTTGGAGCAGGGTAATTAATGTCTAATATTGATTCCTGGCCAATTCCAAAACTCCAAGAGCCAGATTAAGGATTACTCTAATGTTTTCAGTTTCAGTGGAGGATCAGAGGGTGGGAGGGATGCTAAGATGGATACACTATAGCATTTATCAAAGAGAGTGTTGTGTTCGGAGGCGTGCTTGGGGATAGGGAGCATATCAATTAGGGAAGAATTTTTGCATGAGGCTCGGTGGTTGTTAATTCTAATATTAAGGGGTGAGGGACACTGCCAAATATAATAGGCAGGGCAAAGTTGGCACTTCAGCAGGTACACTACATTGCTAGATGCGCAAGTAGAGGAGGGAATGGATGGGAGAGAGTTAAAAAGCCGGTGGGAGAGGGTTGGGATTTTGGTTTTGAAAATAGGGCATGTTTTGCATCTAGGTATATTGTATGGCGTGGGGGTGGTTTTGGGACTGGGTGGGGATTTAAGGAGAGGATTGGTTGATTTGAGAAGATAGGATAGGTTGGCGGGGCGTTTGAAAGTAACAGGGACATTTGGGAAAAAGGTTTGCGGTGGCATTTTGATTTTTGAGGATAGGGTAGAGGTCTTTTAGGAATAATCGTAGAGATTCTAAGCCCGGGAAGTATGTGCTGCAAATTGAAAGAGGGTGGGGTTCCGCGGCGGAGGAAGGTTTGGGAGTGTAGGCATGTTTTCGGATCCTTTTGTTCAGGAGGGATTCGGGATAATCTCGTTTGAGGAGGGAACAGTGTAGATTTGAAAGGAAATTATCAAGGGAGTCGGGGTCATTGCAAATTCTGTGTCCTCTTATGGACACGGAATAAGGAATGGAACGTTTGGTGTGATATGGGTGCCAACTCCTTTATATATATATGTAAAAAAACAATATACACAGTAATCAACCCGAAGGTCGGTTTGGTAGGAGATGGCAGAGTTCACCCAGTACTATGCCCGACGGCGTGTGAAATTCACACATCAGGGTAGGGCGCCAAGTTCGATTAAACTGTATCCGTCGAAATAAACAAGTAATGAAATCAGTCCTGTCTTTTTTGGTCACATCTTGTATATATATATATATATATATATATATATATATATATATATATATATATATATGTATATACATATACATATATATATATATACAAGATGTGACCAAAAAAGAAGATATATATATATATATTTATATATATATGGCTGCGTAAGTTTTCGCGGCGGTGGTTTGAAGTACTCTGCATTGTCGGGTTTCACCGCGCCGTTGTTTGATTCAGACAACAGTTTCGCCGAAGTTGCATTCGGCGTCTTCAGGTCGAAGATGAGGGACCTTCGAACGAACTTCGGCGAAACTGTTGTCTCTGAATCAAACAACGACGCGGTGAAACCCGACAATGCAGAGTACTTCTATATATATATATATATATATATATATATATATATATATATATATATATATATATATATATATATATATATATATATACACACACACACGTTTTTATCAATCTCTGCTTTCAATTTCAAATATAGTATATCTCATATTTCCACCATTAAAACCAGTTATCATTAACTATTAAAGGGCAAATAGGCGATGGCTTCGATGGAAGCCAGTATTAAATTTCCACGAGATTAAACAAGCATTCATGGAGTAGGGGAAGGGATAATTTAAACACAGAATTTCTTCTTAAAGTTAGGTAAAAAAGGTAAGTACTGTCGTAGCCAACTATACGTATCGTAATCTAATAAACTCCAATAACTTGCGCAAATGCGTACGCCTAGCTAAAATTTTCAGATACTAGTTTCAATTTAAGCTGGTCACGTAAAAAGGCACGACACCAGCTCATAAATAATACCAGTGGAACTGCAAAATCTCGCGAGAGATTTTCTCCTGACCAGTTATGTCATTACGTAAAAGAAGAGTGTTCGAGATTCGATTGAAACTGAAGTAGATACGTGTGCGATTCCGGCAACTTGCACCGATCGGATTTTCCCTGAAGGGCAACTCGTTTGAGCGTAGCAAACAGACAAAAACGGAGCCTCGCCGAATCAAATATACTGCTCCCAGGATTTGTGGAGCGTACGAATTTTCAATTTCTCGGCAGTTAAATTTCATTTGCGACGGAAAAGGATTAATTTGTCATTCATTCCGTCGCGGTTTCATTATAATATTCTCTATGAAAAAACAAATGCCGCGTGATGGAATTATCCACCGAGTCGACATTCTTCTTTTTTTCCTACTCCATGCATCGAGTGGAGAAAATTACACTCCGCCTTTTTTTCCCTCCCACCACCTACTCCTACTCTCACTCCCGACTCCGTTTTTCAACCCAAACCTCACCCTCCCCACGCTCTCCGACGCTATAGTAAATAGAAATAAGGAGGACGAGGAGCAGGAGGAACGCAAGCCCGCGGACCTGGAGTCTTTCTATCTTTACTCTTTTCCTCCCACTCCCAGTTTCGTGTATAATAATGTCCCTCGCTCGTAAATCGATCGGGAGTTAATTCCAAGGACTCCCTAATCCGCCGGCTTCCCTCTCCCCATCTACCCGCCAACCTTCCGCGATATTTCTGGAGCAGGTTATGAGCATGAAGTCGAGAGGGAGAGAAGAAGCGTACAGAGAAAGGCTTCATAGGAAATAATAAGAGGGAAGGGGAATGGGAGACGTGGATGGCGTTTGAGAAGTACGGGGTGGAGCGGAAAAATCTCTCGGCCATTTCCCTCCTCCCTTGCGAAAAGACGGCTTAAAGGGGATCCCTGTTCCAGCGGGGATTGCCCTGTCACATTCGCCGTAATTAACGGCCCCTTTCCCTTTCATAGAACAGCGGACTATGAATTAGCGTGGTCCCCATTCCTCCCTCAACCCACAGCGGGACAACCCCCACACCGCAGTCCCCGCGCGGTCTTCCGAGTGTTAGGCCTTAAAACTCGAAAGCGTCGGGCTCATCATCGCGTTCCCGACCGAAAAACCCTCACCGAAACGATACGGAGGGAGGAGTGGAAAAGCGGAATGAAGGAAGGATGAAGAGAGAAGGGAGTTGGGGTAAATGGTCACGGCGGATCAATGGAAAGAAACACAGGGATGATCTCAAAAAAACGGGCGCGAAAGGCAGGGGGAAGGCTTGAGGGTTGGTTGTAACCTCTCCCCGCGTCTTCGGAATAAAACTCTTGCCTCTCCATATCCGACTGGTAATAAAGACGCAGGAGGTCTTTGTGTAATTCGAATCGGGAGTTTTATTCGATGATAGCGGCGGCACCCATTCGTTACCTCCGCAGAGGGGCCCTTTGGAATGGGCCCTTGGACCCCCGCTACGACACGGGACGACAAACATTTCGCTTTCCAGCGGAGATCATCGAGTCAATTAATTTTATTCCGTAGTATATTACGCATGGACGGTTATATCTCCGCGAGTAGGTGTAAGATTACATAGGATTCAGTCCAGGAAGTAAAGTGAGGAAAAGACAAATTAATCCGACGACGAAGGACTCGATGTGAGACGAGGGGAAGGAATTGATGGTTATATAGAATTACACTCTACTTAACCATTTTGAAATTAAAATGTGTGAATTTTGGGCATAAAACAACGTAACTTGGGAAAATTATCCAGTTCTACTGGGATCAAGTACTACACTAGATTAAAATACACATTGAATAGATATCTCCATACATGTGATGAAACCATCAGTTGGTGAGAATAAAAATTAAACTTAAGCCATGGAATCGATTAAATTTTTCAATTGTAAAGAGAATCTGATCATGGGGAACAGAGTATATCAACAATAGGAGTGGGAATTGGACATAGCCATCTAGTATTACTTTACATCTTTTCGGATTTAAGTCGAAATATTATTAGTTTTTACCGTGGAAAGCTAATAAAAACTACAGCTAGAGATCCAACATTAAAACGTTAAACAGTGTTTTTGAATAACTGGCTGAGTTAGATAACGTATTTCCCAAAACATATATTGTGAAGCTAAATCCGAATTAATGTATAATTAATGTAATCAATATTTGACAATATTAAATACTCCCTCTACAGAGTTAATACGTCATGCTCCAGGTTGATTGTTAGTTATTCGGAATAGGCAAACGGACAGTTAAAAAGAATGAACGAGTCAAAGAACGTTGCCCAGCAAATTTGTGTTTCTCATGGAACGAAATGAGCAGCGATTGCGTTTTTAAATGTATTACTCCGCCCTGTCTCCCAGTATATGTAATACTCCGTGGAAACTAAAAAAATCATTCCGAGAAGAAAGAAATTTGGTTGGAAAACCCAAAGCAACGAACTAAATTTCAGGAAAACGAAAGATATTCTGGCTACGTCGGTTAGCTAGACTGACTAAGTACAAATCAAACTAAAATATAGTATTTAGGATTCCATTTATAATGCTTATGGTATGGACAAGAAATTTTTGTTGTAAAATCAGTCTTTTAATTAATTGGGTAGCTTAAAACGGCAATGATAACTGTACCGTGAAATTTGAACAAAAAATACTTAAAGGAATAATTCTATTAGCCTATTTCCATATTTCCACAATTTCAAAATAATGAATGGGATCCTAAATCCTATATTTTAATTTGATATATATATATATATATATATATATATATATATATATATATATATACCTTATCTCTAACTGTTAGCATAGATCTCCCTTGAAGGATCTCAGATTCAAGCTCCCTTGAAGGATCTCAGGTTCAGGATCAAGGATCCTGGCAGAGTCAGCCTTCGAAACGTCGGTGTACTGCAACCTGACCCGGTGGGAAACCCGAGAGAACTTCTTGAATAGATCTCCCTTTCTTACTTCCCAATAAAGATTTAACTTTGCTGTACAGCGCACCAATTTCACATTTCCTCTGCAAACTTTCCATATCCTCACACTGCGTCTTCCACCCTGCTTCTTTTGCTTTATTTATTGCACGCCTCAATTTATTTTTTAACTCTTTGTACTTCATTTTGCCCAACTTTGTATTTCCATTCTTCCATTTTCTCTTCCATCTTTGTAATTCTCTCAACCGTGATCCATGGTTTCCTAGTCCTTTTCGCGTTAACGGTTCCAAATAGTGTGTTTTGCGACTTTAGATAACCCTTTCTTGATAATTTCCCATTTTTCTTCGAGAGTACTTAGCCCTATACCATCCTCCATAATTTCCTCTACCGCCTGTTGGTACTCCTTCCTTTTTAATCCATTCAATGCTATTGCATTACATTTCCTAACCCACCGCCCCTGCCTTATCTTTTTGGAACGGACGCTACATTTCATACCAACTAAATTATGGTCAGAGTCCGCATCCGCTCCCGGGAAGCTGTGCGAATTTATCACACTGTTCTTAACCTGTGTCTAACCAGAATATAATCTAGCTGATACCGCTTTGAGTCACCTGGCATTTTACATGTATACCTGCATCTTATGTGGTGTCTTAACCAAGTGTTGGTGATGACTAACCCCTGTCTCCTGAAGAACTCAACTGCTTTCTCCCCGCGGTCATTCCTCGTGCCTAAACCGTAGTCCCCGACCTCGTTACCATCTCTTCCTTCGCCTACCGTCGCATTCCAATCCCCCATCACTATCAAATGTTTCCCTGCAGGAACACACGCGATCATGTCCTCTAACTGATCGTATATCCTATCGACCTGTTCTTCCTTATGGTTGCTCGGTGGCATGTATACCTGAATAATAACTAAGTTCGTTGGTTCTGCTTTTATCTCCACTAGTAGTATTCTATCCGTTACCTGCTCTATGTTGACTACGCTTCTCCCTACCTCTTCATGTAATACATTGGCAACCCCTCGTTGGCTCTCGTCCCCGCCGCTGTATATTATTCTATACTTATCACTCCAGTAATCCCCGCTATTTTTCCATCTCACCTCGCATAGACCTAAAATATCTATATTTCCCCTTTCCATCTCTCGCTTAACATTCTCCAATTTCCCTGTCCTCATCATTGTCCTAACATTCCAAGTTCCTATTCTAACTAATTTCGTCTTCTTCTCCTGCGTATTCTGTCCTGCTGCTGCTGGTTTTCCCTTGCAAGGGTTTCGTGGGATGACGACCGCGGAAGCCTTGCCTCACCCGCTGCCGGGCACGACACACGGCCGATTGGGCCGAGCCCCATGGTTGCCAGGACTCAAAATCTCTGTATTGTCCATCATAATTATCTTGGGAATTATAATTGAGGTGGTTTCCCGTTGCCTTCTTCAATAGTGTTTTTAACGTGGCAGCATCACTTACTGGCCGCCCCACTGGGGTCAGACGTCATTGCAGCCGCCTCACTGAGGAACAGATGCTCCGTGGACTACCTTTCGTCTGTATATATACACACACCCATATATATATATATATATATATATATATATATATATATATATATATATATATATATATATATATGTATATATATATATATATATATGTATATATACACACACACGCATATATATATATATATATATACACATATATATTGCTATTTTAAATTATTGGTCGGGAAAATATTATTCAATTTTTTCTAATTTTCTAGTATCTCTTTCATTAATTGTATTACTTGAACCCCTATTATCTCTGTTACTTATATTATTGGTGTATCATTTGAGGAATTTTGAACGGGCAAGTTAAATCACTTAACATCTCTTTACGCATGCCGCAACTGAATGTTTAATATATTATCCAGTGTAATTGGAAAGACAGTTCATTCACTAGTCTTATAATGGCAAACAGGATAGTCAACCGAATGAAATTGTTTCTTCGTTCAACTATCTTTCAGTGCAGGAAGTAATAAATACATTTAACAGTGAGTTGACGCCGTTGCTCGGGAGAGGATTGCGCTTCTTTGACTGAAGTTCATTACTTCTGTGATGCAAATGCAGATGGCCTTTCTTCCTGCTTCACCTTTGAAGAAATAATGCTCTACCCCACCTGTAGCATATTACCATCGAATAAAGTGTGCTCATCTTCTCTGCGTGTGTGTGTGTGTCTTTTATGCGAAATTGTTAAGCGTTAAATCTCTTCCCTTGCATATAACCAATGTCTGACTGGAGAAGGTCCCAACTCGGGATCCTTGTCAAGAATTCAAAACATTTTTATGCTGCAAAAGTTGTTTCCACTACTCCATAATTCCCGGAATCCTGTCACGGTGAGTCGGAAACCGTCATCTTAACACCCGCGGTATAATTATTTCTCGGCAATCAGCTGGGAATCGCTCGGAGGTAGTTAGGTACTTAATAATTCCAGTTCGTTTCCTTTGGGTGCTGCTTGGAATCTCCAGGCAACAAATAAACTTCAAATGACGGTATGGTGCGAAGGTGAAAGGTGTGCGTGGAGGGTGGTTGGCTTGGGAAGGGGTGGTACGAGGTTGGAGGCAGGGGGTGTGAGTGGTAGGTCTCGATTTAAGACGGCTCGTTGCCTTTCGAATCACACGCGCTAATGTGTGCCTTCTGAGTTTGAGGCACAGCATTTCGAAGACTAAAAAGCGGGGTAACTACAATGGGATGTGTGTGTGTGCGTGGAAAGGGTCATTTGAAAACGGCCTGGAGCTCCTAATTGGTTAATGCCCAGCGCATTTCCTTCATCATCTCGTCTTCCCGCGTGCAAAGGGGCCGAAGGCATTCCGAGAGTTGCGCTCAAGAGCTCGGATTACATAATGGGGTGGCTGCGTAAGCCTGGCTTTTCATTGTCGCAGGGGTAGTTTATGAAGAACCTCCGGCTCATCCTCGGCTTTCATTTCCCTTAGCCTTTTACGGAATCAAAAATATGCTTGTAAGGATGATATCATTTCATTTCCATAGTTCAGGCATTGCTATTTCTAATAACCATTCCTTCATCCCAATCGCTGGCTCAGTATTTCTTCCAGTACTTAATCGAATGAATTCATTGAAATTGTCAGCTATATATAGCGTATCATATGATAATTGGTAATTATCATCCCTAATCGCAATATATTTATATATATGTAGCAAACAATATATATACACATAAATATTTATACATATACATTTTGTATATACCTATGTTTGTATGTATGTATGTGTTTGTATATATATATATATATATATATATATATATATATATACATATATATATATATATATATATGTGTATATATACATATATATATATATATATATATATATATATATATATATATACATATATATATATATATATATATATATATATATATATATATATATATATATATGTATATATATATATATATATGTATATATATATATATATATATATATATATATATATATATATATATATATATATATATATATATATATATATATATATATATATATATGTATATATATATGTATATATATGTATATATATATATATATATGTATATATATATATATGTATATATATATATATATGTATATATATGTATATATATATATATGTATATATATACATATATATACTCATTTATATAGAAACAGATATAAGGAAAAGGGATAGGAGCACACACAAAGGACGAACACAATAGAGGTGGGGAAGGCGGAATCTAACGGATCACAAAAGTAAAAATATTTCCTTGACCGGGATAAAATATTTTTACTCTTGTGATCCGTTAGATTCCGCCTTCCCCACCTTTATTGTGTTCGTCCTTTATGTGTGCTCCTATCCCTTTTCCTTATATCTGTTTCTGTATAAATGAGTATTTATTCGCCGTTTGGCGGGATTTCGTGTTTGAATGTGTGTTTTTTTTAAAGGTAATCTACCGGTTAAGGTAGGTTTTTGGATGGACACAACTACCAAACAAATATTTTATTACTCTTAGCAAAACACAAAATCCATCATCCTACTCTATATCAGGTCCCTCTTCATCTCAGAGTACTTTCTTCCTCCCTTCATCCCGTCCAACATCCCTATCCTGTTCCTTCCCTTTCCTCTTTTGCCCAACATCCTACCCTCAATCACAGTCTTCAACATCCAACTGCCGGTCAACACCCCAACACACCAACATAGGATTGCTCCCAACAAACCCCTCTCTTCGCCCACCATACCAAGTACTTCCTCATTTGTTTTCTTCTCTGTCCATTTCACCTTCTCCATTCTTCTCCACACCCACATTTCAAAAGCCTCCAATCTACGTCTATCCTCCTGCTTCAATGACCACGTTTTCGCTCCGTACATAGCTACGCTCCATATCAAAGTTTTTACGAGTCTTTTCTTAACATCCTTACTCAAAGTCCCTGTCATTAACTCCCTCCTCCTTGTGAAAGCCTCTTTGCCTAGCGTAATTCTTCTCCTTACATCCCTACTACTTTGACCGTGTTGGTCCAAAACACTAACGAGATACGTAGATTGTTCTACCTGCTATAGTTTTTGCCCTCCTATTTTAATGTTAAGCTTGGCCTTTTTCTTTCTAGAAAATCGCATAACCTTTTTTTTATTAATATTGATTCTCATCCCATACCTGTCGCACTGAATTTCCAATTCACTCAGCAATGCTTGCAGCCCCTTGGCTGACTAACAAACTAAAGCTTGGTCATCAGCAAACCTAACTGATTTTACGAATTCCCCGCCCACTTTCATTCCTAATTCCAGTTCTTCCCATGCCTCCTGAATCATTTCTTCTACATGCAGGTTGAAAAGCAACGGTGATAATGGGCAACCCTGCCTTACACCCCTTCCTAACACTGCCCATCCCGACTCCCCGCTTCCCACCCGCACCTGAGCAGTCTGAGACGTGTACACGTTGCGGATTAGCCTCCTTTCCCTCCAATCTATTCCTATTTTCTGCAATATACTCATTAGTTTTTACCAATTCACTCTATCAAACGCTTTTTCGAAATCTACGAAACAGGCAAATACCTCCTGGTTGTGTTCTATATTCCTCTCGATTAATAATCTCATTACTGCAATGGCATCACGCGTACCTCTCCCCTTCCTAAACCCAAACTGATCATCCCCTAAGTAATCATTTCCCCTACTCTCTATCCTTTTGTTCATGATTCTGAGAATAACTTTAGCTGCGTGCGATATCAAACTAATTGTCCTATAGTCCTCACATGACGTGGCCTTTACCTTTTCCGGAATAGGAACGAAAACTGATCTCACAAAGTCTTCCGGCCAGATTCCTTCCTCATAAATACTACGGATCAGCCCATATAGCCTCTTCCTCCCACATTTTCCTAAGCATTTTAAAAGTTCCACGGGAATGTTATCTACCCCCACGGCCTTATTTAGTTTCATCTCCCTTAATGCCCTTTCTATCTCATTGTCTAGTATGCCTGGACCTAAGCTGTCTTCCTCTACGTCATTTTCTTTTTCAATGTCTAACTTTGTTGGTCTGAGTTCTTTACTATACAGTTCTTCTATATGCTCCTTCCATCTCTCTTGGATCTTTCCTGCGTCAACTATTACCTTACCCGCCTTATCTCTAACTGTTAGCATAGCTCTTCCTTTCATACTTCCCGATAACGATTTTACTTTGCTGTACAGCGCACCGATTGCACCCTTTCTCTGCACACTTTCCATATCCTCGCACTGCGTCTTCCACCATGCTTCCTTTGCTTTATTTGTTGCCCGCCTCAATTTATTGTTCAATTCTTCGTACTTCATTTTGCCTAATTCTGTATTTATATTCTTCCATTTTCGCAGCTCATCCATCTTTGTAATCATGTCATCCGTGACCCATGGTTTCCTAGTCCTTTTAGCGTTAACGGTTCCAATAGTGTCTTTGGTGGCTTTCGACAACCCTTTCTTGAGCCTTCCCCATTTTTCTTCGATAGTACTAAGCCCTTTACCATCCTCCATGATTTTCTCTACCGCCTGTTTGTATTCCTTCCTTTTCAACCCATTTAATTCTTCTACATTCCATTTTCTAACTCGCCGCACCTGCCTTATCTTTTTGAAACGTACGCTACATTTCATAACAACTAAATTGTGGTCTGAGTCCGCATCCGCTCCCGGGAAGCTGTGGGAATTTATCACACTGTTCCTAAACCTGTGTCTAACCAGGATATAATCTAGCTGATACCTTTCTGAGTCACCTGGCATTTTCCATGCATACCTGCGTCTTTTGTGGTGTCTAAAACAAGTCTTGGTGATAAGTAAGCCCTGTCTCCTGCAAAACTCAACTGCTCTCTCCCCGCGGTCATTCCTCGTGCCTAAACCGTAGTCCCCGACCTCGCTATATATATATATATATATATATATATATATATATATATACAAATATATAAAAACACAGATGTAGATTTTTAGAATATAGAGACACAAAGAAAGGACACTCACAATTTGTTATTTTACGTTTCGACAGCACGGCTGTCGTCTTCAGAATCATCATGATTCTGAAGACGACAGCCGTGCTGTCGAAACGTAAAATAACAAATTGTGAGTGTCCTTTCTTTGTGTCTCTATATTCTAAAAATCTACATCTGTGTTTTTATATATTTGTGTGTCGCCGATGAGCGTTCCATTTCGAAGATATTTTATTTATATATATATATATATATATATATATATATATATATATATATATATATATATATATATATGAAGTAGTAGAGAGCAAACATGATATTCAATTGCGGACAGAAATTAATATTAGCTAAATTGCGTTTACAATATTTTTTTCCTACTTTGATGCAATGAATTTAAATATGTTGGGCTCAGTGAGTATGGTGTGAGAGTTAATGAGATATTTTTGATTAGCATAGGTATTCACAACCTCGTCTAATTGTTTGTCTTCTGTTTGCTGAAAATAATGTTGAATGAGAGGCACGAACATATCCCCCTAATTCAGTTTCTGAGGACATAAAATCGACAGAGGCCACAATAAAAAGTTTTAATGGTAAGAAGCAAACCTTTTCATGAATCCATCATAAAATGAAAGACCTTATTAGCGCACAATCTTCGTCTTTAACTGCGAGTACTCTGTATCATAACTCTCCAATATTTCAAAATGAAATTAACCACCTTTTACTTCACTTCTCGCGGAAGATTGAGGAGTGATCGTGAACACGAATCAAAGAGGGAATTGAACCGTTCATGGTCGAGCGGTGGTTGTCTTCGACGTTTGAAGGAACAAGAGTAAGCGTCAATTTTTTTAGATTCCCTTTAAAACGAACCACATCTAAATCGAAAATCCTACAGCGAATATTTTTTTGCGTGCTAAATCACTAGAAACAGCCCGTAGGAATGCAATGGAATCCACTCCCCTTCGATGTCGAATTTTGGAACCCAACAAAAGACTCACTAAAACTCAACCCTCATGATTAGATGATTGAATACAAATTATTGATTTAATTTAAAATGACAGTAACGATAATATTTAGCTCTTATCGTTCCATTAATAATACAAGCTATACACACACGGCAAATGTTCAAGTATGAAGTACCTTTTCAAATTTTCATTTGATGGGGTTTGGCTCAGGGTTAGAATTAGACGCCATATTTTTCAAATAATGATTATTTATTATTCTCCGTTTAGTTAATTATTTGCTTATTGATAAATCACAATGAAATAAACGAAATACGATACCAGAGAAGTACGAAAGTCAAGTAAATCATCGAGATAGGAGGGAGGAAACTAGAACTGGTGGAAAAGTGCTTATATTTGGTTAGTACACGTATATCAGAGAAAAATGGGCGTTAGGAGAAGAAGTGCGTCGGTAAATAAGGGTTTTGAAAGAAGAAGAGAATTGATGAAGGATACGGTACCCTGATTAAGACGTGAAAGAAGAATAAGTAAACGCTTTAATATGAAGCGCTGTGTTTTCTGTACGTGAAGCCTGGGGGCAAGAGGGAGAGCGCAGAGGCTCGGGGCTTTTGAGATGCGGATGTGGCAAAAAAGGGGGAAAATAAGTTGGGAAGAGAGGGCGGCATAGGGGGAGGTTTTAAAAAAGAGTTGGCGAAGAGGGGAGGTTAAGCAGAGAAAGTAGATGAAGGAAACATTAAAATGCAGCGGGATGCTGAAGAGCGCGATAGAAGGGTTGGATTAAGCGAATGTGATGAAGGAAGAGAATATGACTCTTAGAAATCCTGAAGGCAGGCAGAAATAACGAATAAATGAGCACATAAATAATACAGGGCAAGGAAAGGGAAAATTCTTGTACATAGACATAAGCAGTCTTCATGGACAGTCTGAAAACTATCTTTTAATGGGTAGATTACCCCCAAAGTGTTCGGAATGACCACAGAAAACGCGAATAGGAATACGATTGCTCCTTTTGCCTCCCTACCGGCTACGTGACCACGAACATAACCTGAAAAACCTCTGGTCATCTCATTATCAATACATATCTGCCCCCAGGATTGAACTGAATTCAAGCAAGGAAGCGCCTGAAGCATTATTTCCTCTCGCGCCCACAGCCCTTCTCCTCTGCCCAAGGCAGAGCACTCGACTATCAAGTGACCAATGTTCCCCACTCCCACCGTTGTCCCCACTCACCGGCAACGTAGTTAGGACTTTCGAGATGCGGAGAATGTTTTCGTGGAGGCGCGGGAGGTTCCTCCGTCGGGGATGAGAGAAGGGAAGAGAGGTTGGGAAAGAGGGAGGAGGGGCAGGACGAGGGTACGTGTAGCGGCAGAGATTTATAACGGGAGGAGGATGCGAGGGAGGGCGGCGGTTGAAGAGCGAGTTAAGGCGGTGGGAGGGAAGTGGGGGGGGGACCGGAGGTGCAGAAAACCCATGGGAAATGCTAGTCAAGAGAGTGGGAGAGAGAATGGGGGGATGCAGCCTTAATGCAATCGAAGGAGAAAAGGAAAATAGGAGGAGAAAGGGAAAAGAGAATGAGTGAGATGAGAGAGAGATTTAGTTAGAATGAGAAACTCGGATAGCAGCGAAAGGGGTGAAAGTGGAGGTCGTCATTAATGGATTTGAACCATAGTCTGAGATATTTATGATTTAAGAGTTCATTGGATGATTTTTGCACATGAACCCGGAGAAGTTGATTTAAAACTGTTGAATTTGGTTAAGTATTTTGAGCTAACAATTGTTAAAAGCATGCGTAATTTATTAACTTCAAAACAGGCATTGATTTCGTGCTGAGATTTTGGGTTAAATAATGATGCATTATGGCTCTGGTTGACCACAATATTTTGAGAACCAAACTCCATTTCTATGCTAAAACATTTTGTCCGGAGAGAGATTAGCTTCAGATGTTTGGAAAAGCAATTAGAGAAAAAATATCATTAGCCCGCTTAGGGGTTTCGAAAATTCATATTGTTGAGGATGTACATTGCGTAGGATATAGATATGTAATTGCTGAGGTTAAGCATACATATGAATACGAGAAAAGATTTAGCAATGGATGCAACAAAACATTTTGTCTTGGGATAGGAATGGGTCTCAAAGTGAGTATACGTATATGGATATGCATAAGTAAAACATTAGGACTCGAAAATTATAAAAACAAAAGGCACCGATAAAAATAAGACACCACCGATCTTCGACTGCACGTTCGAAAATAATAATTCATTAGTGCCCGGGTTGCTCGGCAAAAATAAAAATGGAGGTCAGAACGCAATTCGGACGGCAATGGTGGGAGAGGTATATATCATCTGCCACCAAGAGCGACATGGAGGGGTAAAATTAAGGAAGAAAAAGAAACGATAATTTAGTAAATTAAAGATAGGCAAATGACCCTATCCCGAATCGCATACCGGTCGCAGTTAGTTAAGGCGGCACCAAGTCGATCGGATCCAGTTCACAGAATCGCCCAATTTCACCTTAATTTTTATTAATTTCCCTGACATTACCCAGGATATCCCAGCAGTTTGGAACTCACCGCGATTTCCCAGTTTCTCTTTCACTCAACCACCGTGAACTGCCCGGACCTCAACCCGACAGACGGTTTGATGAGCAAGGGCAGATTCACACTCTTAGCCGGATAGGTAGAAATTAAAAAAAGGTGGGGATGGCCAGTTAAAGACCTGGTGCCACCAAGTGGGTCCGCAGTTAAGTCCTGGTACCCAGATATTCTCTGCCGGCGGGGTCACCAGTGTTTCAACCATGGGCACCACAGAGACTAACCAAAAGCTCTGTCCACTAGGCTACCACGCCAACCTACTGACATGAAAAAATAATATCACGGAAAAGGGGTAGCGAAAATGCGTGGAGAGGGTGTGAGAGAGAGAAAGATAAGGCCCTTGGAAAAAGGAGCGAGGTGTAAAAGGGGATGGGACGAGAGGGAGAGAGAAAGGGTAAATGGGATGGGGGATAGGACGAAGGTGAAGGGGTGGGTTGCAAGGGAAAGTGGATCGAGAGTGGGCGGAGCTTCGTGGGGGCCACCGTGGCCCTCCCCCGCCCCGGCGTCCCACCCAGCGGGGGCGGGAAAGAGGGGCCTCGACCCCCGACCTATGTTGGGCGGGGATGGTTGGAGCGGAGCCCTGTTACACCCCCGGGCCCCTCCGCCCCACCTCGGTACTCCTTGGCCCCTTTCCACCCACCGCCTCACAGACGCTCCCTCCCCTAACCTATCCCCACTGCAACCACTCTCCCCAGTTCTCCTTGGCTGCATTCAGTGGGCTTGGGATTGCTTTCCTCATTCCATCAGGACAAAGGGCTATGTCTAGAATTTAATTTCTGAGATTATATCAGCGGAAATAAGGTTTAATGATATCGTGGGGTTTTTTCGGGCTGTTTTCAAATTCCTTTAAAAGTTATGAAAATGGACAAACTTTCACCATAGTATGTAAATCTTTCCTTCGTCCTGATGTCCATTTCTATCTTATTTATTGATATTTCAATGTTATAGATCCATTTTATACGAGATATTTTAATTTATTGTGCGGGAGAAGTTTCTCTCCTTAAAGTCATCTGAAAAAGCGAAGTCAGAATAAAATAACCGGATTTCAAATTCCAGAACGCATTATATTCGAAAGATGGGAAATGCCTATTCCATTGCCTGAGCAATTGATTATTTGATCAAATGTCATTTATGTAAAATTAATTGTTTAATTTTAATATTAATTTATGTATTAAAATGTCATTCAAATTGATGTCAATTTTAAAATATATTGCACTCAAATGAAAACAAAAATATTTAATTGGTCCGAAAAACAAGGTTATTAAATTCCCTAAATTTAAGCCATATTACTGTTATGTATCATGTAATGCTAGCCATGAAGGTTAATGTACTTCTGTTTATATAGTATATTGGACTTTCGTTAAGATCATCCATACATGTACATGGAGTATACATTACTTATACATGAATTCAGTCAATATTAGTTAATTTATTTGGATATATGTAACACTTCAGAATTTCTAAGAATCCATTGCCCAATGAATAGAATCTTTATCAAATGATTTGAATCGTTTGAGCGCATGATTCCTAAAACGCATTAGCAACGAATTACTGCAATATTTGAGAATTGGAATAAATTATTGAACCAAATTCAAGTTATACAAATTGGTATCAAAAACAAAATAAATTCTACGCCTGTAAATATTGCTGATCTCGTTCAAAGAGTTTCGATAGTACATATGTGCATTATGAAACACATCATTGGTAGCCTTGTTTACACACTGATTAACATTTGTAGATGAAAGAATAGCAGACATTAAAATTACGGTTTTTATCGAAATGGCAGGTATTCTGATTTGATAAATCATTGATTGAAATATACATACATACATACATATGTATATATATCTATATATATATATATATATATATATATATATATATATATATATATATATATATATATATATCCTTCCCCGGACTACACCTTGACGTGGTGGAAGGGCTTGTGCGTTCCAATGACCCCAAGAGCTGTACTAGCGGGAGTAATAATAAACCTCCTGGTTGGGTCACCCATGCCAGATAGGTCGAAGGATAGGAGCCAGACGGAAGGTAGTCCACGCAGCGTCTGTTCCTCAGTGAGGCGGCTGCAATGGCGTCTGACCCCAGTGGGGCGGCCAGTAAGTGATGGTGTCACGTTAAAAACACTATTGAGGAAGGCAACGGGAAATCACCTCAATTATCATTCCATAGAAAAATATGATGGACAATAGAGATATTTTGAGTCCTGGAAACCACGGGGCTCGGCCCAATCGGCCGTGTGTCGTACCCGGCAGCGGGGGAGGCAAGGCTTCCGCGGTCGTCATCCCACGAAACCCTTGCAAGGGAAAACCAGCAGCAGCAGGACAGAATACGCAGGAGAAGAAGACGAAATTAGTTAGAATAGGAACTTGGAATGTTAGGACAATGATGAGGACAGGGAAATTGGAGAATGTTAAGCGAGAGATGGAAAGGGGAAATATAGATATTTTAGGTCTATGCGAGGTGAGATGGAAAAATAGCGGGGATTACTGGAGTGATAAGTATAGAATAATATACAGCGGCGGGGACGAGAGCCAACGAGGGGTTGCCAATGTATTACATGAAGAGGTAGGGAGAAGCGTAGTCAACATAGAGCAGGTAACGGATAGAATACTACTAGTGGAGATAAAAGCAGAACCAACGAACTTAGTTATTATTCAGGTATACATGCCACCGAGCAACCATAAGGAAGAACAGGTCGATAGGATATACGATCAGTTAGAGGACATGATCGCGTGTGTTCCTGCAGGGAAACATTTGATAGTGATGGGGGATTGGAATGCGACGGTAGGCGAAGGAAGAGATGGTAACGAGGTCGGGGACTACGGTTTAGGCACGAGGAATGACCGCGGGGAGAAAGCAGTTGAGTTCTTCAGGAGACAGGGGTTAGTCATCACCAACACTTGGTTAAGACACCACATAAGATGCAGGTATACATGTAAAATGCCAGGTGACTCAAAGCGGTATCAGCTAGATTATATTCTGGTTAGACACAGGTTAAGAACAGTGTGATAAATTCGCACAGCTTCCCGGGAGCGGATGCGGACTCAGACCACAATTTAGTTGTTATGAAATGTAGCGTAGGTTTCAAAAAGATAAGGCAGGGGCGGCGAGTTAGAAAATGGAATGTAGAAGCATTAAATGGGTTGAAAAGGAAGGAATACAAACAGGTGGTAGAGAAAATCATGGAGGATGGTATAGAGCTAAGTACTATCGAAGAAAAATGGGGAAGGATCAAGAAAGGGTTGTCGAAAGCCACCAAAGACACTATTGGAACCGTTAACGCTAAAAGGACTAGGAAACCATGGATCATGGATGAGATGATTACAGATGGTTTGTATGTATGTATGTGTTTGTATATATATATATATATATATATATATATATATATATATATATATATACTCATTTATATATATATACTCATTTATATAGAAACAGATATAAGGAAAAGGGATAGGAGCACACACAAAGGACGAACACAATAGAGGTGGGGAAGGCGGAATCGAACGGATCACAAGAGTAAAAATATTTCCTTGACCGGGATAAAATATTTTTACTCTTGTGATCCGTTCGATTCCGCCTTCCCCACCTTTATTGTGTTCGTCCTTTATGTGTGCTCCTATCCCTTTTCCTTATATCTGTTTCTATATAAATGAGTATTTATTCGCCGATGGATGAGCGCACAAGTTAGAAGAATGTAAATACAGAGTTAGGCAAAATGAATTACAAAGAATTGAACAATAAATTGAGGCGGGCATCAAATAAAGCAAAAGGATCATGGTGGAAGGCGCAGTGCGAGGATATGGAAAGTTTGCAGGGGAAGGGCGAAATTCGTGCGCTTTACAGCAAAGTTAAATCTCTATTGGGAAGTAAGAAAGGGAGATCTATGCTAACAGTTAGAAATAAGGCGGGTAAGATAATAGCTGGCACAGAAAAGATCCAAGAGAGATGGAAGGAATATATAGAAGAACTGTATGGTAAAGAACTTCGACCAACAAATTCAGAAATTTAAAAAGAATATCACGTAGAGGAAGATAGCTTAGGTCCAGACGTACAAGATTGTTAGATAGAAAGGGCATTAAGGGAGATGAAACTAATAAGGCCGTGGGGGTGGAACACATTCAAGCGGAACTATGGAAATGTTTAGGAAAATATGTGAGGAAGAGGCTATATGGGCTGATTCGTAGTATTTATGAGGAAGGAATCTGGCCGGAAGACTTTGTGAGATCAGTTTCAGTTCCTATTCCGAAAAAGGTAAAGGCTACCTCATGTGAGCACTACAGGACAATAACTTTGATATCCCACGCAGCTAAAGTTGTTCTCAGGATCATGAGCAAAAGGATAGAGAGTAGGGCAAATGATTACTTAGGGGATGATCAGTTTGGGTTAGTAGTGTGGGTTTCTCGGAAACCCACGCTACTATTGGTTAACTCTCCCAAGCATACCAGACAATATATGTGGCGCTGGTTTCTCAGAAACCAAGGCAAGACAATGTCCGCTATCTTCGTTTCTTGGAGCTACAATGTTGCCACTATGTAGCGACTCAGAAGTCCCTCCTCCCGAAGGCGCGATGTTATATAAAGCGAGACGCTCCTGAAGCATCTATCCGGCGATTTAGCTGGCCGACTACCGACCTGCCCTGGCTTGCTCTGAGTGGAGGGAAAGGAAGACCTGACCTTGTGATATACCTACTGAAATACGTCGACGTACGCCTCCCTTGGAGTATTATACTGGATACTTCTAACCCTGGTTGCTGACATCATTGAATAATCGAGGGACAGCGAAGCAAGGCGCCCGTGGCCCTCAATATGGACATCGTGCCGCTGCCAGCGGACACTGGAAGGACTCTTCTCGACCAGCAGCCGTAAAGTAGATATTCTCTCACAGTGGGATCCCTCTCTCTCCCCCGAAAACGACCTCTAGCCACACGAGACCTCGAAGTCACCTTCTCCGGGTCACGGCCGTCGCTTTTTCTCGGTGATCTAAATGCAAAGAATGCTGCATGGCATTCAATTACACCGAACCCTCGGGGTGAAGCGCTACTCACATGGACTCAGAACAACGGAGTACGCGTCGCGGATCCACATGGGCTGACGCATCAGCACCACGGCAGGAGCGAAGACGTCTTACAATTTGCGCTGCACCGTAGGCTCACGAGTTCGCTTTCTCTCGTGGCGACGCCAACGTTGGACAGCGACCACTACCCAGTCTGCGCCTATCTGGGATGCTGCCCAACGTTACTTCCCCCACGGCCGGTGCGATGCCTGGATAAAACAGACTGGGCAGGGTACAGGCAGATCCTGTCCGACATTTTACCGGAACAGCCGCCATCACTGACATCACAAGCTATGCTGGACGACTATGCTTCCGTCATAACAGCTGGCGTGGACCAAGCATTACAGAACACCATGCCAATAAAAGTGACCCGCCCTTCTGGACATCTGACGCTGCCGCATTCCATCCTTCGCCGCATCCGCGAAAGAAATCGGCTTCGACGACGATTTCAAAGAACCAAATGCCCCGCGGATGGGGCACAGTTTAGAAGAAAACGAGCCGAAGTGAGGCAGCTCATCGAGGACCACAGGCAGACGACGTGGGAAAGGAAGGTTGCTTCCCTCCGAACCGAAGATGGGAGCATCTGGAGAATGGCAGCTTCTCTTCGCCACAACATTCGGATCGACCCACCGACCGACTCACCTGGTGGCCCTCTAAAACGGAAGAGGAAAAGGCTGAATTTGCAACAACTATGCTGGAGGCCACTTTCACGTCGACTCCGGATCCACTGGTACCAGATGATCCTAGTGACTTTTCTGAAGAGGATGAAACAACGGAGGAGGGCACCATGGCAGTAACGAAGGTTACGGAAAACGACCTTAGAGCAGCCCTTGGACGACTACGCTCCAAGAAAGCACCAGGAGAGGACTACATCCCGAACGAGGCCCTTCGACAGATGCCTGTCTCGCTCGCAACTCAGCTTATAACGCTCTTTACGGCCTGCTTCTCCATTGGACATTTTCCAGCTACATGGAAATCGGCAAAAGTCATTCTATTTCCGAAGCCGCCGAAGTCCGCTCGGAACGTAGGGAACTACCGCCTGATCGCCCGGCTAGCGACCCTGGGAAATCTGCTTGAGAGGTTAATGCTGCCAAATCTCCTGAGGCACATCGCGGCCTACTCAATCTTGCCGGCATCACAGTACGGTTGTCGAGAGGAACACTCCACCACACACCAGCTCGTCCGTCTCGTGGAACAGGTGACGGCCGGATTCAATCGGCGATGCTGCTCAACCGCGGCGTTCTTTGACATCAGGAAAGCCTTCGACCGGGTATGGCACCCTGGCCTCAGGCGAAAACTTGCAAAACAGCGGTTTCTAAATTGGCAGCGCCGCTTGCTAACCTCATACCTGACAGGAAGGACTTTCCGTGTCGCCTGGGGACGCACGCTGTCACAGCCGAAACAGGTCCACTCAGGCGTGCCGCAAGGATCGGTGATCGGACCGATAGTCCGCAAGGATAGATCTATACACGGCGGACCTCCCGATGCACCATGGACAACATACCATGGTTACCCTGTATGCGGATGACGCAGCAATAGTGACCACATCGTGGAGAGCACACATCGCGGCAACATACCTGCAGCGAGCAGAAGACAAACTGCTGGAGTGGTACGCCCTGTGGCGAATCAGCGTCAACAACGCAAAGACGCAGACGTATCTTTTTTCACCTGGAGGACTGCGAGAACCAGGGGAAATCCTCGTGGGCACCGAGGAGGCGCCATGGAAGGAACAGGTGAGCTATCTAGGCGTCATACTGGATAAAAGACTGACATTCCAAAGTCACGCCCTCGCTGCCACCAGGAAGGCAAGAGGAAGACGACTGCAACTCTCGCCGCTGCTGCGTTCACCGTCCCTCTCTATCAAGACAAAGACGTATCTTACGTGGCGGCAATTCGCCCAATCTTGATGTACGCTTCTCCGGCATATAGTGGCAGAATGACTCAGACGGCCTTCCACCACTTGGAGGTGACGGAAAGAGGGGCACTCAACAGTATACTTGGGCTTGGCTGGAACTATGCCGCAGAAATTCTCCATGCCTTAACTGAAACTGCACCCATTGGAGATGTCATCAAGACTCGCGCGACGGCCTTTTATGAGGAACTTGAAGGCAAAAACGAATAGCACTTGCGGTCGATCAGCGGCTAAACACCTGTCTCCTGGGAAAGGTACAAACGCCCAAGAGCAGCAACTGGACGGGACGACAACCAACCACCATTGAAAAGGAAAAGGAGTCGATTAGACCCTCCTTCATCGACGGGCTAAGAAGCCGCAAACACAGCAGCTGAATGATTAAATCATCGGGCAGCTGCAAGCCAAGCGTCAAGAGGGAACGTTTTGGCAAAAAAGAAGACAAGGAGGACCCCCATTCCCTTCCCGATTCTCATACCTTACCGATTCCTCATCCGAACCCGGGATACGCAAATCAAGAAATTTGAAAAGCTGAACTCGAGGCAACACCCAGTCAATGGTCCTGCAAAGGACCGTCCCGTTATCAACCGAACGGATCTGACTTTAGATGACGCCTCCATTGCAGTCCTATCCAAGGGTCCAAACTTCGCCATTGCTCCAGCCATGATACCAAAAGAGAAGACCATAACTGGTATCGAGTCGGCCATCCGAAAACTTCCAAAGGGAGACGCTGATGAGATAAGGGAAGAAGTGGCAATCATTCTACGCAACGCTAGACCACCTAAGGCGAATATCACAACTGCCGAAAGAAGAGCTCTGAAGAAACTGCAAGAAAACGAGAGCATTCTCATAATATCTGCAGACAAGGGGAACGCAACTGTGATAATCAACAAAGAGGACTACCGGAGCAAAATTACGAAACTTCTCCAAGATGGAACGTATAAGAAACTGAAGACCGACCCGACAGCAAAAATAGAGCGAAACACCAGAGCTCTGATGAAGAAATCCCTCATTCCGAGGGAAGAGCAACGTGGACTATTTTCTCCGGCCCCAAAACCACCGATATTATACGGACTGCCGAAAATACATAAGGAGGGGATACCACTCCGACCTATTGTCAGCCAGATCGATTCCCCAACATACGGACTGGCGAAATACCTGGCCCAATCTCTACAGTTCTACGCCGGAAAAACATCGTCATTCGTGAAAAACTCCGGACATTTCATCGACATCCAGAAAAAGATCACAATTGACAGCGATGAATTATTGGTGAGCTTCGAGGTTGTCTCACTTTTCACCAACATCCCTATAAAGGATTCGTTGGAGATCATTAGACACCTTACCTCAAACGGCATCCCGGGAGACTTGGAGACCCGGGATCCCCACATCGGTGAAGCATTGCCTCAGGAATGCTTATTTTTTGTGCAACGGAGAAGTCTACGAGCAGGCAGAGGGAGCAGCCATGGATTCGCCGCTGTCTCCGGTAGTAGCTAACCTGTTCATGGAGTATTTTGAGGAGAAGGCTCTTAACCAGTACGAGAAAAAACCTAGGATGTGGTTAAGATATGTGGATGATACTTTCGTCATCTGGCAGCACGGCGCAGCAGAACTTCAGAAATTCCTCGAGTTCCTAAACTTACAACATCACTCCATCAAATTTACGATGGAAGCAGAAAAGGACAACCAACTACCTTTCTTGGGCGTGTTATTCACGAGGAGGAGTGATGGGAAGCTGGGACATGCTGTCTACAGGAAGAAGATGCACACTGACCGTTATCTTAACGCAGCCTCTCACAACCACCCGCTCCAGAAGACTTCTTTGGTGGACACACTAGTTCACCGAGCCTGTGAAATTTCTGACGCCGATTCTTTGCCAACGGAAAAGAAACAGCTTCTGAAAGCATTGCAGCAAAATGGCTAGCGGAACGATATGGTCCTTAAAAGGAACGCCAGGGAAGAAAGACAAAGACGGGATTGGGACAAGTCCATCAAGCAGAAGGAACCGGACCCAAACGCATACGATACTATTCCCTACGTATCCGGAACATCCGAGAAGATAGCCAGAGTCCTAAAAAAACATGACGCGTTGCAAGATTTAACTGCACCAAGAAAATAGCGGACGCTCTCCCTGGACCTAAGGACCAAATTCCGAAAGACCTATACGAAGGGGTCTACCAAGTACCCTGCTCATGTGGGAAAGCCTATATCGGGGAAACATGCCGCTCATTGAAAGTTCGGATGAAGGAACATCTCCGGGCAACAACAAATAAGCAGTTTCACCTGTCGGCCATTTCAGAACACCAATGGAGTGAACCCGGTCACGAGATCTCATTCCAAAAAGCAAACATAATAGCCAAGGATAGTAGATACTACCCACGATTAATTAGGGAAGCAATTGAGATCGCAAAAAACCCGGAGAACATTAACAGAGATGAAGGCTACCATCTCCACAACGCGTGGAAGAGAGTTTTCTTGGAACGGACAAATCAGCGAGCAGCCACTAGACGGGACCACCTATATCAGGATGGCAAAATTCCGAGTCCCTCTGCCCACGCCCACGTGTCTGCTCCCGGACCCCGACCTGCCGCCCTTCCGTCCCCCTCGCCGAAGAACAAAGAAGCAACGAAAGTGAAAGTGAGGTGCAGTGAAAACCTATTCGTGATTAATGAAGGATCTCAGGCTTTCCCGGCGAATAGTATTCAGGAATTTTTCTCGGGTTTCCAACCGGGTCAGGTTTCGGAGTACCGACGTTTCGATGGCTGACTCTGCCATCGTCTTCAGGGTTGAAGTGCAGAGCCGAACCGAACCGAACCGATATAGCACTGCGCCTTGCGCATCTTGTCCCGATTTCCAGCTGATGCTGATAAACGGTGGTATGATATGGGTATTTTAGGGCGTGGTTATGGAGAAAGGATTTTTAATTTACGGTGGGCATTGCGGTAAGTTTAGGACGTTTATGCTTGAAGTGCGGATTTTTATCGTAGGACCATAGGTTTTCTAATAAGGGGTTTTGGGTGATGGGCAGTGATTTGGAAAAGGACGAAGCAATGGATTGGAGGTAGGTACTGATGGGTGGTAGCTGTAGATCTTTGTGGAGGGAATCATTGCGAAAGAACCAGGGGGCTTTAGCTATATGACGGATAGCTTGATTCTGAAAAGTGCAAATTTTCTTTATGTTTGTGTCGGATATGGCTCCCCAGGCTGGGTAGCCATATGTCAGGATGGGGCGAATCATGGATTTGTATAGGATCAGTTTGGTACTTAGTTTAAGGGGACTTCTGTGATTTAGAAGGGGGAACAGGGAGGCACGCGCCGCGTTTGCCTTGTTGAGAACGTACGTAGTATGCTCCTGCCAGGTAAGTTTCCTGTCCAGTATGACTCCCAGGAATTTGGCTGAGTTTTTAAGGGGGATGCGGGAGTTACCATAAAAAAGGGCCGTAGAGCAGGGTTTCTTCCACTTTCTTGCAAAGTTGACATGCTCGCATTTGTCTGGATGGACACAGAGTTTCCAAGAGTCCATCCATTCTTCAACTAAGTCTAGGTGTTCCTGGACGTTGTCTGCAGCAGTGTCAGGGCAGAAAGACTGGGATGCAATGGCGGTGTCGTCGGCGTACAGGTACACTTGGGTTTTAGGGTGGGAGGGGAGGTCATTTATATAAAGATTGAAAAGGGTTGGGGATAAAACAGCACCCTGAGGGACGCCGGCGAGGATATTTCTCGGGTTTGAATTGTAAGAGTTGATAGAGACAAAGAAAGTTCTGCTTGAGAGGAAAGATGCTATAATTTTAACAAGAGAGAAAGAGATATCAGTCTGGGAGAGTTTGTAGACGAGCCCTTCTTTCCAGACACGGTCAAAGGCCCGTTTGATGTCTAGAAAGGCGACCTGGGTGTGTTTTTTAATGTTAAAACCAAAAGTAATATGCTCGACAAGTCGGAGGATTTGGTGGGTGGTGGCTGTTTTTCTTCTGAAACCCGTTTGTTCCGGCCGTAGGATATTTAGTGAAGTGAATTCCTCATCAAGGCGGTAGTGGATGACGCGCTCCAGGACCTTACCCATGCAGGGGAGAAGGCTGATGGGTCTGTGATTGCCAGGGTCCTTTGGATCTTTTCCGGGTTTGGGTATGAGTATGACTTTTGCACACTTCCAGGCGGCAGGGAAATAGCAGAGTGAGAGGCATGAGTTCAGGATGGACAAAAGGTGATCAAGGAAGTGTATGGGGAGGTTTTTGAGGTGGTTGTACGAGATGCGGTCAGGGCCGGGAGCGGATTTGGCTTTGCAGTTATTAATGATGGCCTTTAAGTCGGTCATTGTAGCCGCTGGGATAGCAGGAGGAGGAGTAAACGCAATAGATTCGAAAGTTTGGTTAGCGGTGGAGTCAAGATGGGATGGTTTTGGGTTGCAAAAGACCGATTCCAAGATGTCGGCGAAGATTTCACACTTTTCCTGGTCGGAGTATGATAATGACCCGTTATGGAGCAGAGGAGCTGGGGGAGTGGATCTTTTTCGGAGTGATCGGGCGAGTGGCCAGACTGAGTTATCCTCATGAGACAGGGAACTGATCTTTCTGTCCCAGAGGGATTGTTTTTCCTTTCTGAGGGAGGAGGTGACAAGGTTTCGAAGAGCCCTGTATCTGCGGCCATCAATGGGGTGGTGGGTACGCAGCCATAGCAAGTGCAGAGCATGGAAATTGCCGGGTATTTATACATGTTGCGTGGGTCAGGTGTGGCCTGATTGGTCGGATGAGTTTCTTCGGCCCGCTCCGGTCAATCGGCCTTGTTCCCGTGTGTTTCTCATCTTTTTTAGTATCGGCTTCCAAATATTACTTATCTGGAAGCCGGTGTCTCGGTTTAAGTTGTTTTTCTCCAGTCGGATCTCTATTCCTTCTTTTACCACGCGGTCCCAATAACCGTTGGCATGACATAGCCTCTTTGTGGCTTCAAAGTCGATTCTATGGTCATGGGTGATACTGTGTTCGGCGACTGCCGACTTTTCCGGGTAGTGGAGTCGTATGCATCTCTGGTGTTCTTTTAGGCGTTTTTCAATTGTGCGGCCCGTCTCCCCGATGTAAACTTTGCCGCACTCGCAGGGAATTCGGTAGACTCCCGATGACTTCATTCCGCGTTTGTCTTTGGCCGTGACAAGGAAAGATTTTAGCTTCCCTTGTGGTTTGTGAATCGTTTCCACCTTGTGTTTTTTCAGTATTCTTGATATCTTGTGTGATACTGAAGATGTGAACGGGATGCATGCTCTGGCGATTGGCTTTTCTTCCTCCTCTCTCCTACCCTTAGGTCCCGCGAAGGCCCTTTTAAGGGCCAAATCGATTTCCCGAGGCTTGTAATTATTTTGCCGGAAGGTCTTCCTCAGATGTTGTAGTTCCGCTTCAAGGTTTTCTTTCTCGGAGACTGCACTTGCCCGGTGTATGAGTGTGGATAGAACCCCCCTTTTTTGTGCCGGATGGTGATGACTGCTACCGTTAAGATACAGGTCGGTGTGGGTTGGCTTCCTGTATACTTTGTGACCCAGGCTGCCGTCCTCCCTTCTTTCAATGAGGATATCGAGGAATGGTAGCTGTCTGTTTTCTTCCATTTCCATGGTGAACTGGATACTAGGATGTATGCCGTTCATGTGGCCGAGGAACTCGTGGAGGGTCTCCGGTCCATGTGGCCAAACGACGAAGGTGTCATCCACGTATCGAAAAAAGTGTTTCGGTCGTAATGGAGCGGTTCTTAGTGCTCTCTCCTCAAAGTCCTCCATGTAAAAGTTGGCGATGGCAGGGGAGAGAGGAGAACCCATGGGGACCCCATCCACCTGCTCGTAGAATTTCCCATTGTATAGGAAGTACGTCGAGGTGAGGACATGGCGGAAGAGTTCGACAGTCTGCTGATCAAATTGTGCTTGAAGGAGTAGCAAGGTGTCCTTGACCGGTACTTTGGTAAATAGTGACACAACGTCGAAGCTCACTAAGATGTCTCGGTCTTCTAGGTGAATATTCTTCAGCGTCTGCACGAATTCAGCGGAGTTCTTGATGCGGTGTTCGCAAGATCCAACCAAGGGTGCCAAGACGCCTGTCAGGTACCTTGCCAAGCCATACGTGGGAGCCCCTATGGTGCTCACAATTGGCCTTAGGGGAGCACCTTCCTTGTGAACATTTGGCAGTCCGTATAATCTCGGAGGAACGGGCGATTGTGGAATTAGGTTTCTGCTCGCCTCCGGCGTCTGCAACGTCTCTTGATGAGGGCGGATGTCTTCCTTACTATAGCATCTGTGGGGTCACGGTTTATGGTTCGGTATGCTGGATCTTCCAGGAGCTTTTGAATTTTTTGGTGGTACTCGTCCGTGTTCAGCAAGACGGCTGCATTGCCTTTGTCTGCCGGCAGGATTGTGACGTCAGGATTCTTACGCAGGGAAATCAGAGCTCGTCTTTCTCCCTTCGTGATGTTGGGTTTTGGTACCACGGCCCTTTTAAGGACCATTGATACTTCTCCCCTAACTTCTTCCGCTTCCTCCTGGGGGAGTTTGCGGATGGCTTGCTCAATACTCCCTACTATATCAAGGTAGGGAATGGATCTCGGAGTTGGAGCAAAGTTTAATCCTTTGGCAAGGACCAGGGAAGTTGATTCATCAATTTCCGTGCCGGTAAGGTTTATGACGAGTCGTTGACGATCGAGAGGAGGAACGGCTTCCTTTCCCCTATCCAGTCGTTCGTACTTCTTTTTTTGCCTCTCTGTATTCCTGCGGTGCAGCATTTCCCCTTGAACTGCAGTGGTTCTGTCGATGAAATCCCAGTCAGTCGGAGAAAGACAGGCTGCCAATCGTAGGTGGATATCCAAGAGGCATTTTGCGTTGTCATCAAGGGCACTCCTATGGTGGTGTATCCGTTCTCGCAGTAAAGCGAGACTGGTTCGTCTCATGATGCGTCTGGCTGCCGGTGAATTCACCGGGGGTCGAAGGTTGACGAATCTAGGTATAACTTCTTTGTCCCTGCACCTCAGAAGGAATGCGAGGGAGCCAAGAAGTTTGGCTCTGTCCTTCCGTAGCTGCTCACATCGGCGAACGCAGCGATGAATTTCCTCCCCGTAGAGGTGAGTAATGAAGGATCTCAGGCTTTCCCGGCGAATAGTATTCAGGAATTTTTCTCGGGTTTCGGGATTAGAGATCCGACTGGAGAAAAACAACTTAAACCGAGACACCGGCTTCCAGATAAGTAATATTTGGAAGCCGATACTAAAAAAGATGAGAAACACACGGGAACAAGGCCGATTGACCGGAGCGGGCCGAAGAAACTCATCCGACCAATCAGGCCACACCTGACCCACGCAACATGTATAAATACCCGGCAATTTCCATGCTCTGCACTTCAACCCTGAAGACGATGGCAGAGTCAGCCATCGAAACGTCGGTACTCCGAAACCTGACCCGGTTGGAAACCCGAGAAAAATTCCTGAATACTATTCGTGATTTTTCCAGTGAACCTTTAGCAAGAACTATCATTATTGATTTCCACATTTTTCGGGCTGCGTCCGCGTATGTCGTTTAAAAGTACAACAGTTTCGCCAGCTATCCTGCTGGCGTCCTCAGGTCAAGGATGAAAAGAAGCTTGTTGTCCCGTCTTATATAGGAAAAATCCGGCGCCAATACCGGGAAAATTCTTGGCCAATCAGGGAACGAAAAATGTGGAAATCACCTACTCATCGCCGCGGAAACCTTCGAACGAAAACTATCATTATTGTTCATTACATTGTTAATTTTATTGTCTATATATTCTATAATACTGTTGGTGTTCCTGTTATCCTTCTCTCTCTGGACCTCAACCTGAGCGGACCTGCCTACTGAGAGCTCCTGAAAACCGATTTGACCCACCAGAGGCTACCTTCCTGCCAGCTTGATTCTTGGTGCTTTTGGTTTTAGTGAAGTGCAGTGTAGTGTCAACGTATACGTTGCTTCGTTTATATAGTTTTCGTTTTGTGTGTGGTTTGTTAACCGTATTGTGTAGTAGTAGTAATTGATTTAGTGGATTGTGGTGGTTTTTGTCCTTCGACTCTGATTGGTGACCGGTGAGTGCTTTCCTTTTTCTTACTATCTTCTTTTTGGTCCTCTGAAAACCAGACCTTACTCAAGCATCGTTTTTTCCACTTAGGCTTCATATTCAATTCCAAATTGTAACTTATTGTTTGAGCTAAATTTAGCTAGCCCCTTCTAGAAATTTTAGCATAGTGTATACAGGTTAGCTTTTGTTGGGAACTTGGTAATTAAATTAGGATGGCTTCATCCAGGTCCCCTGTTGCCATGCTCGAAGGCACTGGCGAATGCGCGGCTTTAAGGGCCCGTATTGTCATGCTGGAGAGAATGGTGCGGGAGCTTCGATCGGAGATCGCCGGCCGGAGGGCTCCCTTCAGGAGAGATGGTGCTCAGGGTGGGAATACGAAAACCCGCCACGCCCATAGGGGTGCACGGTTTCGTCCGAATGCAACACGTGGCTGGGCGATTAGAGACCTACCCCGTGTCCCATCTCTCAACGAGGGATTGTCTCACGTCCGTAGGGCGGACGATTGGAGGGTCGTCTCTCGGGGCAAGGGGAAGGTAACGCTGCGGCGAGGATTGGACTCTGCGGAGGCAGATACCATCCCCGTCTCCAACAGGTACCAGGTGCTGTCGGATGACAGCACCACCGTACCTGCAGCCCCTATCCCTACTCCGAGGGCACTGCCTAGGGTAAGGCATCAGCGGTCGGGGAGGGAGGGAACCGTTATATTAGGTAGTTCAAATGTCCGGCGTATAATGAACCCACTGCGCCGCAGAGTCCAACAGGAGGGAGGTATTGGATTCTTGTCGTCCGGGTGTATACCGGGCGGCGGGGTACCCCAGGCGACGCTGGCGGTGAAGGCGGCCGTCAGTAATACGGGCTGCTCCAAGCTACGCATTGTGGCTCATGTCGGGACAAACGACGCCTCGGAACGTGGATCTGAAGAGATCCTGCGCTCCTTTAAGGAGATGCACTCGGAGGTGAAACGAGTCGAGGCAGAGTTTAAGGTCCCAATTAAATTAAGTATATGTAGTATTGTGCCACGTGTAGACCGCGGAAGGCTCGTTTGGAGCCGCATTGAGGGTTTAAATCAGAGATTGCTGGGATTTTGCCGGGGAATCGGAGCGGACTTCGTTGATCTGAGGCCCGTCCTCTCATCGTGTCGGGTACCCCTTAATCGCTCCGGGGTCCATTATACTGCCGAGGCATCGCAGTTGGTAGCGCGTAGGTTACACGAACACGTTTCGAGGGTTTAGCATAGCTGGTAGGCAAGAGCGTAGGTCATATATTGGGAAAAATAAAGTAGAATCCAGCGCTTTTTGTCAATTCAGTTCAGGTAATGCCTCTCATATCCCCAAAAAAATTGAACAAACAAATACTTGCGTTAAAACAACATATAACCCACGTAAATTTAATAAAATTGGTGCCTCTACATACATAACAGATAGCAATGCAAGTGAATGTAATTCTTTTGTCTCTGTTCACCACGAATCGTCTCAAAACAGTTTTGTTAGCGTACATAAAACCGAAAAACAAGAAGTTATTAGCCATATTAAAATTATAACATTAAACTGCCGTAGCATTAGAAACAAAATATCGGATATTGAACATATTTTTGTCAGTACAAACGCAGACATAGTAGTTGGAACGGTAAGTTGGCTCACGGGAGATATAGCAAACAATGAGGTTTTTCCAAACGGTTTCACAATTTACAGAAGGGACGGACCAAATAGGTTGGGTGGGGGAGTATTCATTGCAGTAAAGTCACATCTTAGTAGCCAGCGATATGAATGCGACGTAGATGACATAGAAAGCGTTTGGTGCAACATTAAGGACTACAACGGCAGAAGCCTATTCGTGTGTTCATTTTATAGACCCCCAGATTCAAACACAGATGTCCTACACAAGCTCGACGTACAAATATCCACTATCAGCAGCAGACAAAGCAACAGTATTACTATAATCGCTGGTGACACAAATCTACCGTCAATTGACTGGGACAACTACTGCGTAGGAAAATCTGCCAAAAACAGAGATTCATGCCAAGAACTCCTTCATATATTCACAAAACACTCCTTAGAACAAATAGTTAAATCACCAACACGGGGCCAAAGCATACTAGACATCTTTGCGACTTCTATGCCCGAAATCATTACTAACATTGAAATAATAGACGGAATCAGTGACCATAAGGCTATTCTTGTGGAGTTAAAAACTAAGTTCGTCAAAATAAACAAAGAAAAGCGTAAAATATACCTATACAACAAGGCAAATTTTAACGGACTAAGAGAATATTTAAAGATAAAATTACCAGAATACAAGACAAAAACACTGACAACAAATACAGAGAACACTTGGAATTATTTCTTAAATATTTTACGCGAAGGAATGAAGACGTACATCCCGTCCAAACTCAAATGCGACAGTAAGGAACCTAGATGGTACAACGGGGAAGTCAGATCAGCATTAAGAAGGCAAAGAAAGCTACAGTCAAATTTCAAAAAGAGTTTAAAAAGTGACGATATAATTTATGTGAATACAACCAAACAGCTACTAAATGAATGCCGTAGTAAGACGAAAAGTATTATGCGCACAGCACTACACTCTTTTAAATCTAAAATGCTTAGCGAATATCTTGAGGAAAATCAAAAGCCATTCTGGTCCTATGTTAGGGAAATACAGGGTAAACGTCCCACTGTTCACTCTTTGAAGACGGAAAATGGAGAAATTATTACAGATAGCGTGAAAAAGGCAAATATTTTAAACCATTTTTTCCAGAGCGTCTACAACAAAAACAAAAACGCACCAAATGATCCTCCACACCCACCCGGGGAACACATGAGCGATCTTACACTGACCAAGCAGGGAATAGTACATCTGCTCCGTAGTATCAAAGCACACAAGGCACCTGGTCCGGAAGAAATACCTGCTAGAATATTAAAGGAATTAGCTGACGATATTGCCCCATTTTTACACATTGTTTTTCTAAAATCGATAGAAGAAGGCTCAGTGCCTCGCGACTGGAAGCTAGCCCATATAACTCCCATTTATAAAGGCGGCGATAGGGATAAACCAACCAATTACCGACCCATTTCTTTAGCATCGATCTCTTGTAAAATATTGGAACACATTATTGTCACTAACATTATGAAATTTCTTGATAGTAGGAAAATACTAATCCACAACCAGCACGCATTTAGGAAAAGCAGATCTTGCGAAACACAACTTGGTCTCTTCATTCACGATATACTTAGATCGGGAGAAAACAACACACAAGTTGATGCAGTATTCCTGGATTTCAAAAAAGCCTTCGACAAAGTCCCACACAATAAATTGTTACATAAACTTAAATACTATGGGATCAATGAGAAAATAATTAATTGGATTAGAGACTTCTTGTCAAACCGCAAACAAATAGTAGTCATAGATGGGTTGTGCTCAACGGAGAGAGATGTAACTTCGGGCGTCCCCCAGGGAAGTGTAATAGGGCCTCTTCTGTTCTTAATATACATAAATGACTTAAGCACACACGTTAGTAGCAATCTAAGGTTATTTGCTGAAGACACGGTGATATACAGGGAAATAAGGAGCCAACTAGATCGCGAGCTACTCTCTAGAGACTTAGACAATATCTCGGAATGGTGCAATAAATGGGGATTAACACTTAATATAGATAAATGTGCAGTTTTGAAATTTTGGAATAAAGGAAGCGAGGAACAGGATATAAACTACAAAATAGAGGGTTCAGTATTGACTACGGCAAATCAAGTTAAATATTTGGGGGTTGTTCTAACACCACGCCTTTCATGGGGAGCACATATCAGGACAATATGCGGATCAGCTTTAAAGAAACTTGGCTTCATAAAACGGGTGGTAGGGAAATGTAATGAAAAAGTTAAAGAGAGGTGTTATTTTTCTCTAGTTAGACCTCATTTGGAATATGCCGCAAGTATTTGGGATCCGTGGGAGAAAATTTGGCAAAAAGAAATAGATAAAGTCCAGAGAAAATCCGCTAGATTCGTTAAAAATTGTTATGATAAAAACACAAGTGTGACAGCTCTCTTAGGGGATTTTGGCTGGGAACCACTTGAAGTGCGGAGAGAACAAGCGAGGCTTAGACTTTTAGAAAGGTTCAGAACAAACGAGTTTAAATATGACACTGAAGGAATTATAATGTCCCCACACTACTTGGGTAGATCAGACCACAAAGATAAACTAAGGGAGATAGATTCCAAGACAGATAGGTACAAATACTCATTCTTTCCCCGAACAATCAGTAATCATAATAGCAAGAAACCGAAGTCACTTTAGAAATATTAAAAACGTTGAATTTACAAGTCGGAACAAAATTAAACACTATAGAGATGTTAGGTATACTTTCAGGTGCATGTGTATGTTAGTTGGTAGTTTGAGTGTTTGCATGTGTGTGGGGTGTAAGTGTTCATGCATGAATGTATGGCAGGTTTTTTTTTATATATGATTTTGTCGTTATTGCATGCGGTTTTTTTTTCTTTTTCTTTTCTAAATTATGGGTGGTGTCCTAGCACCCCCCGCCACACGCCCTTGCGGCGGCTTGCGGGGTATTAAGTAGATGTAGATGTAGATGTACCCTCTAAATTTTCAATCTCTCTTCTCCGGTGCTCTGGCGGAGGTTTTACGGGTTTCCCTCCGCCCTTGGGTGTATGCCGGGTCAACACCCCTCCCGCTGAAAAGAAAAGAAAGGTTTCTCCGCAAACGCTATCATCTTTGTACCCTGTCCATATTTATTTTTTCCACCCCGAAGAGGAATCTATCTTAAAACGGGGTTTCCGTATTGTTTTTGTTATGTTTCCACCATATATTTTATATATCTCTTGTACACTGTTCTAATACGGAAATAAAAACCTATAAAACTGAAAAAAACTGAAACCGAGTCCCTCATCTTCGACCTGAAGACGCCGAATGCAACTTCGGCGAAATTGTTGTCTGAATCAAACAACGACGCGGTGAAACCCGACAATGCAGAATACTTCAAACGAGGAAGTACTTGGTATGGTGGGCGAGGAGAGGGGTTTGTTGGGAGAAATCATATGGAGGCAGGAAAAGTGGATGAAGGGGGTATTGGCCGGCAGTGGGATGTTGAAGAATGTGATAGAGGGGAGAATGTTGGGCAAACGAGGAAAGGGAAGGAACAGGATAGGGATGTTGGACGGGATGAAGGGAGGAAGAAGTTACACAGAGATGAAGAGGGACCTGATGTAGAGTAGGATGTTGTGTTTTGCTAGGAGTCACAAAATATTTATTTAGGAGCTGTGTCCATCCAAAAACCTACCTTAACCGGTAGATTACCTGATAATAATAATAATATATATATATATATATATATATATATATATATACACACACATTCAAACACGAAATCCCGCCAAACGGCGAACAAATACTCATTCACATAGAAAAATAAAAAGGAAAAGGGATAGGAACACACTCTAAGGACAAACACAGAAGTAGGGAAAGCGGAACCAGGCAGATCACAAGTGAAAAAATATTTCCTAGATCGTGATAAGAACTCCGGATCTTTCCGCTTGCCGGGCGGAGGCTCTTAACCACTTGAGCTATCCAGGAAACGTAATTTACAATGAGATCTGCGATGATTTATGTAACCAAGTGCCCCCCACTTCTCCTGTGTTTGTGCTTTATGTGTGTTCCTATCCTTATATGTGTTTCTAAGTAAATGAGTGTATATATATATATATATATAAATATATATATATATATATATATATATATATATATATATATATATACACACACTCAGGTATAAAGCTTTAAGTTCAGTGCAATTACAGTTTTTTATGCTCCGATTTTATAAGTACAAGAAATCTAAATTTTAATATTATAATTTAATACCAGGTCACTAGAGAATATCAAAATACAATAAAACGTTTTTAAGTGAAGACAGAAAAGTAAATTCTTTGATTTATGCCCTTTCAATCCCTCTATTAACATGGATAGCCAGAATTTTAAATATGTCATTAAAATCAGGACAATGGAATCATTAAAGTGCCTCCCTTCTCTAAACAACTTGTTTTCAACAACGCAAGTATGAGGGTAAAAAGAAACTTAAAACTTCAACAATAAAGAAGTGGAAGTGTTTAAGTATTGTGGAAGTGTTAATTTTCTTTTTGCCCTTATAATGAAGAAATTCCACAAAGTTAAACCTTAAACTGTTATGTGTAACTCAAATATAGTTATTTCGTCGAAGAACTTAGAGTAAGTCATCTCCTGGGCTCAAAAGAATAATTTCGCGAAAATTGCAAGGCATCGGCAATGGTAGAGTTTTAACTGTTTTACGTTTCAGTTTACATGGCTTTGAGTATGAAAGAATACCCGATCATTCAAAATTAAGCTTAAGTTAAACTTAAAGGATTAGGAATCGGGGTTTTATCGAAATTGCATGATGGAACTCGAAGATTCGTATGTAACCTACAGGGTATTCACCTGAAAGGTGAAATTAATACCGTACGCGGCAGTAGGGATAATAGGAAGTACTTGTTCTCCAATATCCAACACCATTGCTGCTTGCATAAGCCACACGCAAGCATCAAGATTTTCCATGAGATTTTATCCAATTCCGTGCCAACTGTGTCGACATGAAGTCAGTCTCTAAGTCCCGGTCTCCCTGCAATAGAGTCACGACCTGTGATATCCCCAAGGGTTTTTTCGGCGAGCCCATTTATTGTCGACGCCCATGCCGAGGGGCAAAACAAATGGCAACTCAAAGGCAAATAGTTTGCTCAGACGAAGAGTGGCAAGTCGTTAGCCCTTGGGCCGTCCAACTCGCGCGTAAAGAGCAGACCGTAGTGCGGGGATGATTCGCGATACTTGAGCGAAGGAAAAGAAATGACAAGACATTAATCGAACTCCATTTCTATTTAATAAATCGGTAACCGAAGCAGGACCCGGGGATATTAGTCCACTTGAAGCATTGATGAAAGGTGCGCCGATATCCCCACAGTGCGTCAGAGAAAATCTTTTGAGTCGAATAAATGTGATTGATTTAAGAGATTTAAGGATTATTTTCTATGTGATCGTTAGCATAATTTATCCGACACCTATCATCAACAAAGTACTTCTTCTCGATACGTGAGAAATAGAATGTTTACGTGGTCCTGTTTCCTAAATAACCATCGCCCTCGTGCAGCTCTGTCCGTTGGCCTACAGCTATTGATAAATGTTTTGTTGTAATCTGTACTTTGACCTGAAATAGATTTATCATTACAAATATGAATATATAATTACGGGATTTTTTTAGACTATAAAGTTTAATCCTCTGGCCGCTGAGCAAACGCATGTACGTATATGCACACAATCTTCACTGCTTGTCCATGTGAATATTATATTTATTTCTTGACTAATCTGCTTCATGTATAACAGACAATTTATTTTTAATCCATCCTATTATCATCGGTTTGTAGCCAAGATAAATAGATGAAATTTCTTCCTTCCGGTATCTCAATATTCTCACCAGCTTTCTTTCATGTCGGCTCTCGCCCTCCCTCTTTACCCGCTGAACGGTCTCCTTCGCATCGAAACCTTTAACATCCTGCTGCCTCGAAGTCTATCCCCGCCCGTCCACTTTTTATGACCTACACCAGTGTTGAACCCCAAGGTCGGCTCGATAGCTAATTGTAGAGTTCACTGGCATAAAGCCCAACGACATGTTAAATCCACGCATTCGAGATACGGAGGTCACTTCTTTTCTATATACCACCTGACGTTTCCAAGAAAGCTCTGTTACCCAGAAAAATCACACATCTCGGGGTTACCTGGGGGCGTCCAAATAACTCAACATGATTTGAACCCCAGATCCCATGGTCTCCAGTCGAAGCTCTGCCTCTTACTTTCCCACCCATATTTTTTTGTTGCCTACGCCTGATGTCCGCCTACTTTCCATCCCCCGCTATACCCGTATTTCAAAAACCTCCAGTCGTAGCTAATCCCCTTTCTACGGAGGCCAAGATTTGAAAAAACACAGCGCTAGGCTCCTTCATAAAAATTTCGGTAAACATTCACATATATTTCTACTTAGACCATCGATTTACTTCAAAAGTTTTTTTCATCGCATTCATTCGAGACTACAATGAGTGTTATAACTTTTATATATCTAATGTTTAACTTACGTCACCTCAAATGCTCATCTGATCACTTTCCATTTGTCCCTTACTAGAGCAGTTAATTGACAAATTTGGCTACAATAACATCGTGTGAGCCAATGAGTTGGATTGAGAATTTTTCGAATGGATAATAGCGTGTCAGGGCTGACATAGTGGAGCCGATTAGTAATGAATGAAAGGAAAAGCCTCCGCCGTTTTCCACTGAAAAAAGTATTTATTCCTACGGAATCGATGTTTTTACATTTTTATCGGTGAGTGAAGATAAAAATTGGAAGATTCATCATGGTGAGTAACGTAAAACCGTCTAAAAGGGTGGAATATTTTTCTTTTAAGAGGATAAATGCGATATAGCTCCTCCTGTTATGATAATTTTTACCATGAACGCTAGGTCCAAAAAATTGGAATTTTTCATTGAAAAATTGGGTTCTTTCAACAAAGGCGATTCGATTGCAGCAGAGAGAGAGTATAGAGAGAGACGAGGACGAGTCGCCGGACCGGAGTCAAAGAGACGGCGGGGCCGGGCGCGTCCGCCCTGGGAAATCGGAAAGTGCGGCGCGCTATCCGTCAGAGGGAAAGCTAATTAGTGTGACCCCCCCGCGTGAGCCCATTTCGGCGCGGGCTGGCTCTGACGGCGTCCGAGAATCAACCCCTCCTCCCTCACTCCCCAACCTTTTGTTCGATGCGAGCGAAAGGAGGGCCTCGGTGCACGGACGTTAGAAGTTGATCAAATTGGTGAAAGAAGAGGTCGTCTCACCGCAGCAACCAGGACGTCCCCACCCCTATGCATCCCAAGCACGTAGTACCATCATGGATTTTTTGTGCTCTTAACCGGACTGATATTTGAAAACGCAATTCCGTTTTACCTCTTCCATCGATTCCACTCACAATAAAATTGAAAACAATACGAAAAAAACTTTTATTTTCAAAGCTCACCGGAAAATTACATTACGGCGAAGGGCTCAAGCAAAAATACAACGTGCCCACATGTGCCGGCGTAGAGTAAAATTATTAAATAGTTAAAATAGACTACATGTAATCTATAACGCTTGAATGTAACCATTCTGAGTAATAAGCATTGTAATTAGGTAAAAATGTCAATAAAATGTCACTCGTAAGTTAAATATCAACTCCGATGCATCACAAGCGCGCAGCACCATCTCGTGCTCTTTTGGTGCTCTTCCTCAGGCTGAATTTGAGAACTCAATTCCGTTTCGCCTCTTCCATCGATACCATTCACAACAAGATTGAAAACAACACGAAAAAACTTTTGTTTTCAAAGAAAATTACATTGCGACGCAAGGTTCAATTAATAGAACAACGCATCCATTTGGGCAAGCGTAGAATGGGCTAAATGTAGACTATAACACGTGCACCATGAATTACAAGTACTGTAATTGGTTAACATATTAATAATATGTCATTCATTTGGTAACAATTTTTCCTTTTGTTCACGCAAAAAAAACTTTATTAAAGTACTACCGGTTTCGACGCATAACAGACGTATCAAACAGTAATCGCTCTTTATCCCCCCTTCCACAGATGAAGCAAGTGATTCCGCGTTAACGGAAGTTTCGCCTTGAATTTCAACGCCCGTCCGTTTCGAGGCAGCTTTGAATTGCAGGGGCGACAGCCGGGACATCGTACACTACAAATTCGCAATGAGAGGAAGGCGACTCCGATGGCTGGAGGCGGGTGACACAGCTGACGGGTATCGCCTTCGCCCGGGACCATGGTACCCACCACAACCGCATCGCCCCCTCCTCCGCCCATTCCACGGGAACGAGTGTGTTATGAAAGGTTAAGGGAGGGGGAGAGAGAGAGAGAGAGGTTAGTTTGTGGTGGATTAATCGATTTGGTCCGTTGGTTTAGTGGCGCGAAGCGTGGAAGATATGAGGCGTCAGCGGAGGAGGGGGAGGAATGGATGCGAAGGGAGGAGGGCGAGGAGGGGGGGTGGGCGGAGGAGGAGCCTATACAAATATCCATGCGCACACATCCACGCGCATGTGTGTGTAGGAATGCGTGTGGGATATTACTTTGCTATGCATCAAGAAGGGGTTTAAAGTGATGCGTTGAAGAGGTTGAAGGAGGGGGTTGTGGGTCGCGGAGGGAAGGAGTGAGAGGCGAATAAAAGAGTGTGATGAATGGAGGTCAAAGGTGAGGAGAAAAACGCGAAACATGGGTTTTGGTGGAGCCGGGCGGAGGGGGGGGAGGGAAGAAGGGGAAAGGGTGGTTTTTTTGGATGGGGGCGAAGGAGGGAAGCAAAATTGAAAGAGAAAAAAAAACGAAGAATGGGAAAGAAGGAGCGAGCACCATCCAATTCCCCCCCCATTCCACAAATTCTCGAGGAGGGCAATTGATTGATTGATTGTATTAGCCCGACGCTCTTTTGTCCGGCATATATTAACTATTTAGGACGTTAAAGCATAAATAAGGATTATGTGCGTGAAGCAGCATCGCCGAGGGGGCGAGAGGGAGGGGACGTGGGGGTGGAAAGAGAGGGATCGAGAGGGAGGGGGCATTGCTTGCTGATGGCGGGGAGTTCCCCGAGGGGGCGGGATGGGATTGGGGGCCGGGGGGGGGGGCGGTTGGAGCCCGCCTCGAATCCACGACGTGAAAGAACGGTGGAAGTGTGTGCAAAGGCAAAGAGCGTTGAGAGACGGGTGAAATTCATTAACTCGGCCCACACGCACGCATTCGCCGGCACACGCGTGCGCGCCGGGCGGCAACCGAGAAAACGCACGCCCGTGGAAACGAACCACTTCTCTCCCTCTCGCGGGATGGCGCGATTTTCAAAGGGACGCACGCCATTGGGCACTTTTCCCCCGGCCCGGTCGGAATCCATCGATCATCGAGCCCTCCCCGGTGCTGCCCCGCGATCCGAGATGAATCAGCAAGGTGGGCATTCGCGGAATTCCGGGACCGGAGGGGAATAGGAGGGGAGGATGGGCGGGGCGGGCGGAGGGTTTGGGGGAACGCCGATGCTTGGAGATCGGGCCACGCAACTAATTGGTGCCAACGTCCCGCGAAAGAGAGGAAAATATAATAAAAATAGAGGTGAGATCCACGGGTGTGCTTTGGGCGCGCACGACTTCCCTCTCGCGTTCCGGCTTCGATGCTCGACGAATGCAGACATTTTGTGGACTAGTGCGTGAGAGACGAGGGTGCGAAAAGGGTGCGAGATATGTCTCCGGTTTCATTCCGCTGACGTCTTCGGGCACCTAAGTTAAACTTTGTTTGGCTGAAAAAGTTTTTCTTTTACAATTTCGTCTTCTAAAAGAGAGCGCAACCCTTTCAGTCATATCTAAGGATAATAATATTTAACTATTATAATAATCTATATTGATAGTCAGAGATATAGTTTTGGTTCATAAAAACTTTGTGGGTATTTTATCGAGTGAGGAGAAGAGAGTTCTAATTCAGAAGATGATCACGTTATTAGGTATGGTTCCAATTTTCTATTTTAGGATCCATAGAATTATTGATTTGAAAACATATTGATTTAAAACATTCATAATTTGAACAAATCTTCTCATACACTAGGTATGAGCGAAATATAAACTCTGAATCAGTTCATCTCTTTAGTTCTTTCTAATCAGGCCGTTAAATAACTATCCTAACTAATTCCTTATTGAAACTTCATGAAACATCTACACAGAATCAACGCATAATCTTAATCAGATTCCATTTTAGGATAAGATTTGTTTTACGTTGGATTAAAAGTGAAAATGTTATTCTTTTTTATACACCACGAAAAGCAGTAAAATTAGACTCTCTATACAATTTTCCCTCACAGAGACAGAATTCATCAATCTCCAAGTCATTTGTGAGTTTTTCGTTTTATTTTTAATGAGTTATTACAAAAAATCTACGTAGGTACTGTTTCATCCCAACACAGGGATGTGTCGTCAACCACTTTGGATATAAAAGAGGGAATTTACTTGTACCTATCAGTTGACGATTAGGTATTCAGCTGAACTTAGGCACCTACGTATTTAATTAAGCCTTGAATTAAATTTATGGTGAATTGTAGACTTAACTGAAAGTGCTATCTAATACCTATAACCTTTCCTCAACACACAAGCGATAAGATTCTCAAAATACACGGAAAATACTACTAAGGCCGTCACAAAAGGAAGGATACAACGGAGTGGAGTGCAGATTCGAGAGAGAAAGTCTCTTACGGTAAACACCGATTCACGAGCACGTGGATATAACGTGTAATATACCAATAAACTAACACCCTGCACTTGGCTAGTCATGAAGCGTCATCAATCTGCTGCGCTACTTCTCGGCGCACATGAGCGCCATTCGCCCGCGGTTCGTCGGGTGCCCGCTCGGGATTAAAGTGGAAAGAAAACTAACGCGGCAAAATGACTGAATTTATCCACGGCTGCAAAGGAAAAGGTTGACGGCAGTCAAACTGATCTTCAATGTAGAAGGTAAAGATAAAAAAATTTCGCGAGTGGGGATAATAATTTTCACGCCAAGATAATGGTGACCGAAGCAAACATCTTAATGGGAGTGAGATGAGATTCATCGTGGACGTATGTACTGCCTGATGCCCCTCCAATGATGACGCGTCTCTTTGGTTCCCTTCCCATTTTATCCTTTACGATCAAGAACTACTAAATGAATAGCTGAGATATGCTCGTATTCATTTTCGACTCTTCAAGTTATTCACCCGAAGCAATGGTAGTCAAACAAGTAGAAATTAAACATAAATGATTACATTCACCCAAGAAGTAAGTCACCTTAAAAGGGATAATTAAACCGCATATAGGTATACTTATATTTAGGAATCATCATACCATTGATTAGCTATGAATAAAAGGAAAATAATTATAGGTGAACGCAACTTCAAATATGATTAATTCGTGATAATCACTCAAATACAAAATTTATTTCGTTAATTACGGAATATTTCACCGACAACATTTACCGTTACTTGTGGACAATTATTAACAATCAAGGGCAGTGGTGGCCACAATAAAGCATTGATGCGTCAATCCGAGGATTATTAACGATGTTTCGTTAAATGACGTAATTCCAAAGTTCGTTTGCCAAACTCAACTCTTAAAAAATGAAACGGAAAAAACCCAATCTGTGTACGCGAGAAAATTAAAATTACAGCTTTTACCGGAGGTTACTTTTATTATTACGAAGTGAATTAGGTGATAGCGCCGCCTGAGCATGGGTCGAATACAGAAATAATTTACGAGAGCATATTTTGAAGTAACAGTATTTACTTGGGCCGCCAGTGTAATTAAATAAGAATTTCGCTGCACTAACGAGAGAATGATGAATCACTCTTTCGCAGGTCTGTATTTCATAGCGTGAAGTGTTTTACTATTTCAACCGCAGACCAATCAAGGTGACTCATGCCTATAAAACACTTGGCACAGAAAAGTGCGATCCCTTTTATCTACGCGATCATACAGTCTAAAGCTTTTAAAATTAAGTCAATTGCGGGAGTGTTCACTTCCGTAAGGCGTTAACAAATGTATTAATGGGCGTCTTCAAGTGAAGTTATCAGGTAAACTGAATATAATTTACTCTTAAATGTCATCGCAAGTAAAATTATTCCAACTGCACAATTCCTTGTGAAGAACTTAAAGATTTCAATTCCGCTAATATATCTTATATTCATTATTCCATTACAACGCAGTATTTCCTTATTTAGCCCTCCTATTTTAATGTTTAGATTAGCCTTTTTCTTTCTAGAAAACCGCTTAACCTTTGTTTTATTAATATTGATTCTCATCCCGTACTTGTCGCCCTGGATATCCAATTCACTCAGCAATGCTTGCAACCCCTATGCTGACCGACAAACTAAAGCATGGCATCAGCAAACCTAACTGATTTTACGAATTCCCCGCCCACTTTCATGCCTACCTCCAGTTCTTCCCACGCCTCTTAAATCATTTCCTCTGCATACAGGTTGAACAGCAACGGTGATAATGGGCAACCCTGCCCTTCCCCTCTTCCTAACACAGCCCATCCGGACTCCCCGTTCCCCACTCGTACCCGAGCAGTCAGAGACATGCACAGGTTGCGGATTTGCCTCCTTTCCCTCCAATCTATTCCTAATCTCTGCAGAATACTCATTAGTTCTTCCCAATTCACACTGTCAAACGCTTTTTCGAAATCTACGAAACAGGCAACTACCTCATGGTTTTTTTCTATATGCCTCTCGATTAATATTCTCATTACTGCAATGGCATCACGCGTACCTCCCCCTTTCCTAAACCCAAACTGATCATCCCCGAAGTAATCATTTGCCCTTCTCTCTATCCTTTTGTTTATGATCCTGAGAACAACTTAAGCTGCGTGGGATATCAAAGTTATTGTCCTGTAGTCCTCATATAATGTAGCCTTTACCTATTTCGGAATAGGAACTAAAACTGAACTCACAAAGTCTTCCGGCCGGATTCCTTCCTCATAGATACTGCGAATCAGCCCATAAAGTATCTTCCTCCCACATTTTCCTAAACATTTCCATAGTTCCGCAGGAATGTTTTCCACCCCCACGGCCTTATTAATTTCATCTCCCTTAATGCCCTTTCTATCAAATAATCTTGTATGTCTGGACCTAAGCTATCTTCCTCTAAGTGATATTCCTTTTCAAGGCCTAACTTTGTTGGTCGAAGTTCATTACTCTACAGTTCTTCTATATATTCCTTCCATCCCTCTTGGATCTTTCTTGTGTCAACTATTACCTTACCCGCCTTATCTCTAACTGTTAGCATAGATCTCCCTTTCTTACTTCCCGATAAAGATTTTACTTTGCTGTACAGCGCACCAATTTCACCCTTTCTCAGCAGACTTTCCATGTCCTCGCACTGCGTCTTCTACCATGCTTCTTTTGCTTCATATGTTGCCCGCCACAATTTATTGTTTAATTCTTTGTATTTAATTTTGCCTAACTCCGTGTTTACATTCTTCCATTTTCTCCGCTCGTCCATCTTTGTAATCATTTCATCCGTGATCCATGGTTTCCTAGTCCTTTTAGCGTAAATGGTTCCAATAGTGCCTTTTGCGGCTTTCGATAATCCTTTCTTGATACTTTCCCATTTTTCTTCGATAGTGCTAAGCTCTTTACCATCCTCCATGATTTCCTCTACCGCCTGTTTGTACTCCTTCCTTTTCAAACCATGTAATTCTTCTACATTTCATTTTCTAACTCGCCGCCCCTGCCTAATCTTTTTGAAACGGACACTACATTTCGTAACAACTAAGTTGTGGTCTGAGTCCGCATCCGCTCCCGGGAAGCTGTGCGAATTTATCACACTGTTCCTAAACCTGTGTCTAACCAGGATATAATCTAGCTGGTACCTTTCTGAGTCACCTGGCATTTTCCATGTATACCTGCGTCTTTTGTGGTGTCTTAACCAAGTGTTGGTGATGACTAACCCCTGTCTTCTGCAGATCTCAACTGCTTTCTCCCCGCGGTCATTACCCATGCCTAAACCGTTGTCCCCCACCTCAATACCATCTCTTCCTTCGCCTAGCGTCGCATTCCCATCCCCCATCACTATCAAATGTTTCCCAGCGGGGACTCACACGATTATGTCCTCTAACTGATCGTATATCCTGTCCCCGCCGCTGTATATTATTCTATAATTATCACTCCAGTAATCCCCGCTATCCTTCCATCTCACCTCGCATAGACCTAAAATATCTATATTTCCCCTTTCCATCTCTCGCTTAATATTCTCGAGTTACCCTGTCCTCAGCATTGTCCTAACATTCCACGTTCCTATTCTAACTCATTTGTTCTTCTTCTCCTGCGTCTTCTGTCCCTCTGCTGCTGTTTTTCCCTTGCAAGGGTTTCGTGGGATGACGACCGCGGAAGCCTTGCCTCACCCGCTGCCGGGCACGACACACGGCCGATTGGGCCGAGCCCCGTAGTTGCCAGGACTCAAAATCTCCGTATTGTCCATCATAATTATCTTGGGAATTATAATGGAGGTGGTTTCCGGATGCCTTCCTCAATAATGTTTTTCACGTGACACCATCACTTACTGGCCGCCCCACTGGGGTCAGACGTCATTGCAGCCGCCTCACTGAGGAACAGATGCTCCGTGGAGTACCTTTCGTCTGGCTCCTAACCTTCGACTTATCTGGCATGGGTGACCCTACCAGGAGCAACTCTTATTACTGCCGCCAGCACAGCTCTAGGGGTCAACGGAACGCACAAGCCCTTCCATCACGTCAACGTTGTAATCCGGGGAGGGATATATATATATATATATATATATATATATATATATATATATATATATATGCTTTCGTAGACGTAACACGGAAGTGCCGAATAGTACAATACACAGTAACACACAATATAGAAACACAAAAAAAGAAGAACACTCACACGTTATTTCTTGATATTTCGACGGAAACAATCCGTCTTCGTATATATCAACGGAAACAATCCGTCTATATATATATATATATATATATATATATATATATATATATATATATATATATATATATATATATATACACACACCCATACATACTGATTAGGTATTTTTTATGAAGATTTTGTCATATTGCTTTGCGTGGCAACAGTATCTCTAATTTGGTTCGAAACCATATATTTCCTTTTTTCGAGGGCTTTCATGCACGATGGCCTCTGACTAATACGAACAGATTTCACAACTTAACGAGACGTTACCATTAGGAATTACCGCATCATATTCTCGATTTTTCTATTGAATTCGCAAGTTCTTTAAAAGAAATCGGCACCGTTTTTACAGCTCCTTCCCGGATTTTCGAGGAAGTTGGCTTATTCCCGAATTATATCCGATTTTATCGATTGAGAAGCCACGCACTTTAATGCCCTTTTAAAGGTGGTTGCATTTCACTCAAGTGTTCGCGTACGAGTATCTCAAAGGTATATTACTGAAAATAGTATTATAACGACGTTTTTTCTATTTAGTAATAAACATTAGCCCTTGGGGTGGTACACTTATTTATTCCAACGATCGCAATAGAATCATATGATTTATGCAAAAATCATTCTTAAACTCAATATACTTTAACCAAATGACGCGTAGAAACATTGCTTTAAAAAGTTGTAGCTAGAGATTGTAAGTTGATGTACGCTATCTCCTTATTGATTATAATATAAAATAAATTTCAGGGTAGATTTTATGTAAATGAGGCGTATTTTTTTTCCCACAGTAACCCATGCTTAGTAGAAGAGGTATGCTTAGTGGTAGAAGTATGCTTAGAAACAATATGCACATGGGTAGATTAGTATAAAGAGCAGGAATATAATCATATTGGGGGGTCGGGGTGGCGCGGTGGCTAGGTTACTTACTTATTTCCCAGCCCTATGGCAAGGGTTCGAATGCCAGAGGTGGCAGGATTATTCAGTATTATCCTGATCCCTATCGGGGGTATCATATGGAGAGAAATTAGTGTAGAGTATGCCGTCCATCGGATGGGACATTAAATTGTGACTCCTTGGCGCTTATCTTTAGGCGCACGCTGATGGCGAAGCCGGGTTTCTCTCCACCCTTCTTTCATTCCCTGTACATCCTACCCCCACCAAATCACCTAAAGGTGCAAATAACCCTGCCTGTCGGTCGTCTCCCCTAAGAACTATTACTCGTAGTGGCTGAGGCTCGGAGGTACCTTTTAACGAAAGGCCCCCGGTGCATCCTCCAGCTCCAGGACCAGCTCCAGCGGACAGGAGAGTTTACGACGACTGGCCCTATGTTCGGAGAAAAGGTTGCCCAGTTCAAACCTTAAGGACTGATCAACGGCGCTCGAGATTGAGAAATCCTGGCCATATGTATCTCACCTTTCCATGGGCCTCAATTGGCTCCCTGAATCAAAGCACGAAGAGGTCTACATTATTCAATCGGAGTGGTTGTTTTGAAGGGTGAAATCAGGCATCCTAAGGTGTGCATCACGCATGCACAGAGTGGGAGTTTCATTCCATTTCCCTGAACCTTCTCATACGGTTCCCCACGAGGTTACGCCATTCATAAAAATAGTGTTTTTTTCCATTTCAATTGGGATTGCTGAGAAGCCCCGCCCGGATCCAAAGCCGCGATCTTCCGTTGAGTAATTCACAGCTCACTTGTCCACCCCACACACGTCAGCTAGATTTAACCCCCACTTGAATCATTTTCTCTGCAGAAGCTCATACTTTCTGCGAAATTTGTTCATAAAAATCAGCCCTGCCGTGCTGAATCGATGCGATGTTTTTAGGATAACGAAATCAATAATAGAATATTGAAGGTCATCTAGTTTTCATGCAAACGAATTAACCTTTCATTTTAAATATTCATCTACATCTGCAAAATAGCTCGCAAGCCGCCGCAAGGGCGCGTGGTATGGGGTGATGGGGCACCAGCCATGCATTCAACCCTCAGTCCTTCAATGCTTTTTAATATATATTAGCCCATTTATAAAAACACTGATAAACGTACACGCAAACAGGCCTACATTCAAATTAACTAAATGATTCATTGAATGTTTCGTTTTAAGTGAACATATTCGGTAGCGGTAGTAGTATTTCTAGCAGGCAACCGACAGCTGAGGTCATTTGCGCCATTAGGGATGGATGGCAAAGGGTGAGCCCGGCGTCGGCATTAGCCTACTCTTAACGATTGGCGCCAAGGGGTCGGTAGCTTAACGTCCCATCCGACGGACGGCGTACTCACTCAAAGTGACCTCCACAAAGCACCTCAAGTAGGGATCGAGATACTTCTGAAAAATTTTCGACGAACCCGGGATGGGAAGCCTGTACGGCAGCCACCGCAACATCCCGATCCCCCTCTGAACCATCACATATTCGGGTGCTTTTGCTCGATTTGGTTATGATTGCGCTTGGCGCGAGGGAAGAAAGAGCACTAGAATTTCTCGATGTTTATCTCTCATATTTTATTCCGGTCCTCAAATGTACAAATGTAATTTAGTGTCATAATAATGCCCTCCGTGTTTCAAGAAAGCCTACGTACCCGGCACCTTCCCAAATGTCCAAGACTTGTCTGCTCTCTTCGTCAACCAAGTGACTCCTTACGAAGTTCTCCTAAATACCCGTCACGCTCTCTCCTCTCATAACAAAACCGGGGAATTTTCCTGAATATTTTACAATGCATAAACTAATATATTCTACCAATACTGTGTTCATAGTATCGATCAGAACTCATTATTTTTCAGAATTCCAACAATATTCACAATCAAAATACGCATACTTCCGCCATTGTTTACCATTTAACAACAAGCATTGCACCAAGCACACAATGATTGTCATTTCTCGTTACTTCCAATATTCGCTGCAAGTGACCTTAAGTTATAACACCCTTCGACGCCCTATATGGCACCCTTTTATGCCCTTTTATGAGGCTGTCCTTATACCAATATAATATAATTACCCAAGTCTTTCGAGGTGAGTGGAGTTAATGCGGGTGTTTCCAGTTATGAGAATGGAGAGGTTTCAGGACGGATCTTAGGTAAGATTTATTATAGCATTATTTCAGCCTTTGTTTATGAAGAAAAAAATTCCATTTTCAATTATCCTTCATCAACTAAGAAGACTATTGCGCAAATACTCGCTAATGGAACCGACGTTTCAGAATAATTTAAGAATTTATATACCTATAATAAGAATTTCGAAATGTTTATTTCTTTTCAAATAAATAAGTGGTTTTTCAAATCACTTTTTTCATTCCAGTTCCGCTAATATTTCAGGTCGTTTAGGCATTCGTATTCTAGCGACTAGTAAATGTGGAAGACAAAGGAGTTTGGAAGATCTTAGATGGCGATTAACTTCTTTATAGCACGAGACATTCCCCTTGTTTGTACTTCATCATTTGTTTTTCAGTTTTTAATTACTTTTACCTATTTTAATAATAAAAAAAAATTATATTCCTTCCTCGACCCCACTCACCTTTTTGTTTTCCTTCTATATTGAACCTAATATCCTATATCTTTCAAACTGTCCTCAACCTACCTTTTCCGTAATTCCCTTATCCAAAGTCATGTCCTCGCCCGCCGTATTTCAAACTTTGCCGTTAGTCTTTCAACCGGCTCTACTTTTCATTGCAAACACGACACCATAATGAAAAACGCTTTTGGCAAACTTAAATTAAAATTTTTTTCGTTTGCTTTTGCAAAACAGGTATCCGTTGAATACACATCGATTCTATATCGCAGATAAGCATGGTCCTGTGATGGTGTTTTAAATTGCGGATGGTAACAGCGGAGGGGGGTAACATGAAGCCTTAAATGACATCACATGATACGTAATTTTAGGACGTGCAGCGGGTCGGCCTTGACGATGGCAGGAGAGAGCCAGCGCACCCCTTGAGGAAAACAACCGAGGGGCGACATGCGCGTGCAACACCCGCCTTGCCCGTGCGACGCCGTGGGTGCGGGTCTCTAGCGCACTTTGCGTTCCTCCGCACGCGGCGGACGCCGTGGGTGCGCTTCCCCCTCGTCTGCCGTTCCCTCATCATCGCCATCGGACGGGTGATGCGGCCACATCATCGAGACGGCGGGGACGGCAATTTATGACCCCGCCCCCTTGGGTTCTCGGAGGGAAATGGAAAACGGGCAGGGGGAAAAGCCGACAAATTGACATGGGAAACGGGGGAAGGGGGGGGGGTGAATAGGAGGAAAGTGGGCGTTTCAAACTCACGCGACGTGGCGTATTTGTTTTCCTCGAGTTGAAAATCGGCGTGGATCGCTCGGGAGGGTGTGGGAAATCACAGGTGTTTGTTTGCTCGGAGTCGTGGACGTGTGGCTCACCTGTGTGGGAAAAGATTGGAAGCGATTGGAGAAAAACCAGCATCGCATGCATGCATGCGGAAATCACACCAGGAAACAATCTTCGATATCTACATAAAATGCGCAACATCAGGAAAAAATTTGTTCAAAGTGAATCACAATAATAGACAAAAAAAAGTGATTGGTTTCTAGCAATAAAAACACTGATAGGCAGCGTGCAGCGGCGACAAATGTCGGCAAACAACAATTTTTAAATGATGGAAAATGGGATTTTGCACCCGCCATTGAATTATTATCCACATTGACATTTAATTGTTTAAATATTTAAAAGTAAAAGTATTTAACCATCAAGAGAGAATTCATTCAAAAACATGTACAGGGTTGCACCCAAAAGTGGTAGGACTGATTTTCTCTGGCGCGAACGGAGCGGTGGAGGGGGGTCTACCTGGCAGGGTAAGTTGGAGGGGGCTCTTAGCAACAGACCAACATCAACCTCAGTCGCCTGTGGGCTGTCGTTGAGTGAGGACACCGTTTTTAGTGAAGCAAATTTTTTGTCCGCGTCGAAAAACAAAATGAATCTGAATTTAGAGCAACGTTATTCCGTGAAGTTTTGTGCGAAACTCGGGAAGACGGCAATGGAGACCCTCGATATGATCAAGCAGGCTTATGGGGACACTGCCTTAAGCCGCTCCACAGTATTTGAGTGGCACAAGTTGTTTAAAGGGAGTAGGGAGCTCGTTGAAGACGACCATCGCTCCGGACGGCCGTCGACGGCAAGAACCGACACCAATGTGGACAGAGTGAGGACACTACTGTACATAGACCGACGCTTAACCAGTGAAGAAATTGCAGACCAGTTGGGTCTGTCTGCATCCAACGTCCAACGCATTATTTCACAGGATTTGGCCACGCGCAAGGTGTGCGCCAAGATGGTGCCGAAAATTCTGAGTGTCGACCAACAGGCAACGCGTGTGCGCATTTCCGAAGAAGTGTTAGCCAATTTGCACCGAGATGAAAATTGTGTGGACAATGTGATAACTGGTGATGAAACATGGGTTTTTCAATATGACCCTGAAACGAAAAGACAATCTGCGGAATGGCACACTTCCGCGTCCCCACGTCCAAAAAAGGCTCGCATGAGCAAATCAAAAATCAAAACGATGTTGATTGTGTTTTTCGACCGTCATGGAGTGGTTCACAAGGATTTTGTCCCACCAGGGGAGATTGTGAATGCGAACTTTCACGTGCAGGTGCTCACCCGCCTCCGAGATCGCGTGAAAAGAGTCCGACCGGCCATCGCAAACTGCTGGGTGCTTCATCATGACAACGCGCCGTGCCATGGCGCGCTCGTCGTCAGACAGCTCCTGGCCAAATACGGCGTTGCCACGTTGCCGCACCCGCCCTATTCTCCCGATCTGGCACCACCAGACGTCTTCGTCTTCCCCCTGATGAAAAGACAGCTCAAGGGACGACGTTTTGACTCGATAAAGGCCGTTCAAGAGGCTTCGACGAGGGTCATCAACGGCATCCCCAAATAAAATTTCCAGCGGGCGTACGGGGAATGGGAGCAACGTTATACTAAGTGTGTAGCAGCTCAAGGAGCATACTTTGAAGATTAATTAGTCGATGTAAGTATATCGTCAATAAAATTCTTGTAAAAAAAATCAGTCCTACCACTTTTGTGTGCGACCCTGTATGATGATGAAGAAAAAACGGTTTCACAAAATTGAAAAAACAAACTAAGATAACATTTTAAATTCAGTATCTCACTAAAGTTTGACAAATATGACATATGTTGTACGTAGATAAGCATTTAACATATATCAGTTTGGGTTTATCATATGTAATAATATTAAAGATAGTGACATCATCAAAGATGCGCGATAAATTAATCCTCTTGTTGGACATGTCGAAGGAAATAAGAGGGGAGGGTGAGCTACCTACGATAACAAAGGAAATAGGTCGCAACATTATCATTGGTATGGAATATGTCGTCCTTTGATATTTGAATTACACTTACACCGGTAGCAGTTACATACACTTTGCAACGGCAACACTCACATACTTCCAAACGTTCGTTCTTCAACGCAGTCACTCCTCCGAATATTATCAATTCTTAACTGCAACCGATACACGTATTATGTTATTCGCTTGTTTTCGGAACCATCCACAGGGTAAATGGGTTTATTACCAGGCGCTTAATTGATATGTATATCTAAAGCTATCTTAGATATCTATCCATCTTAAATCTATATTAGATAAAGTCCAGAGAAAATCCGCTAGATTCGTTAAAAATTGTTATGATAAAAACACAAGTGTGACAGATCTCTTAGGGGAATTAGGCTGGGAGCCACTTGAAGTGCGGAGACAACAAGCGAGGCTTGGACTTTTAGAAAGGTTCAGAACAAACGAGTTTAACGATGACACTGAAGGGATTATAATGGCCCCACACTACTTAGGTAGATTAGACCACAAAGATAAAATAAGGGAGATAGATTCCAGGACAGATAGATACAAATACTCATTCTTTCCCCGAACAATCAGTAATCATAATAGCAAGAAACCGAAGTCACTTTAGAAATATTAAAAACGTTGAATTTACTAGTCGGAACAAAATTAAACACTATAGAGATGTTAGGTATACTTTCAGGTGCATGTGTATGTTAGTTGGTAGTTTGAGTGTTTGCATGTGTGTGGGGTGTAAGTGTTCATGCATGAATGTATGCCATGTTTTTTTATATATGATTTTGTCGTTATTGCATGGGGTTTTTTTTTCTTTTTCTTTTCTAATTTACGGGTGGTGTCCAAGCACCGCCCGCCACACGCCCTTGCGGCGGCTTGCGGGGTATTAAGTAGATGTAGATGTAGAAAGCGCAAGTCTGATATCATGAGAAATCACGCAAAAAAAATTTTGCAAAACAGCACCAAAGAAAAATGAATGCACCCGCCCATTCTTCACTCTCTCAATTTCTTTTTGGTGCACTGTTTCTCCCCACGGAGTGCACAATCTGAGCGCGCAGACAAATGCATTGATTTGTAACACCGAGGCACAGGTTCCCAACCTCTCATATATATGTAACTACATGGGCAAGTTGACCATCCCCATCGCGCGGAAACGAGGCGGCAGCGATGGGCAGGGAGGTGCCTGGCGCATTTGACGCGCCAAGGAGACCACGACGACATGCGCGCACCGCAAGGTTGAGAAACCAATGAGCCCAATGTTATGCTCCCATGGTGCATCGGGGCGATTCCGCGGATGGAACTTTCAATTTTTTTCTCCATCCTTTCCCCACCAGCCTCCATCCGAAGGATCTTCCATAAATACCCGCGCGATTTAAGGCAAAAGCGACGGCACGAACTCTCCCGGAGTGGCGAGAAAGAGAGCGAGTGAGAGATAGAAAAAAAACAACTAACGACCATTTTACCTCGACGCCGAGACTTTCCGAGCAAAAGTGCCTCGGGAACACACGGTCAACAAAGAAACGGCAAGGAAGCTTACTCCCATTTTCCGACGCGGCATACACTCTGCGTAGTAGTGTGCGTGTGTGGGGGGAAGGGGGGGGGAGGGAAGGGGAGATGGCGCGGACAAAGCGGATGTCAGTAGTGTGACAGGGAAGCGACGCACGCCCCATCCGCTTCACAGTGCTGAGAGTTAGTATCCGCGTGTCGTACTCGATGTAATCCCCCGGGTTTCGCGAGACGTTTCGAAAATTAACAGCGTCGCATCGCGATGCACCTCGGGAAATCCGCGTGATAAACGATCGCTTATGTGGATATAAAGAAGAGTATAAATTTTGCCGGCGATGTAGACGATTATTTTACAAGACGCACGGTCGGTTGGCTAAGGAGGTTGGAAGAGATGGGGAGGGTGGGAAAGGTGTGTGTGTTGGGGTTGAGAGAGGGGAGGGTGGGAAGGGGGAGGATTTTTACCCCATTCTCCCAGTAAAGAAAAAAGCATCCCACCCTCCCTCCGCTCTTCCCTCACCCGGACTATCCCTTTTCTGCCCCGAGTTTTTCCCTCGGGAAAGCAATGCATCTTGGGGACGGGATGTGACTGTAAGCAGATCTGGAGCGACTTATAAAAGAAAGATTGGTTGTGCACGGGAAGGGGGTGACCCAGGTGACCTGGATTTTGAGAACAAAGTGCAGGGACCCCGAGAGAAGAATGCCCTGGACGGGCGGCCTGAGAGGGGGAGGGGAGAGGGCGGAGAGGTGTCAGAAATAAAAAAATAAAACGGGAGGGTTGCCGTGGCGACGGGAGCGCATTACTAATCCGCGATGCGCATTTACTTTATAAGAGAGTCGCGCCATCATTGAGCTCACTCTGGCCCGCTCGCATGCACTCCACCATTTGCTTGAGTCTAAACTCCCTGGACAGAATGATGGCTACTCCACTAATATAGTGGGTAATTTATTACGGTTTCCTAAGGCGCAGCGCACATGAGGTGCATTTTATATCGCTTCATATTCATTTACAGCGATTCGCTCACGTTCATCAGTTCTCAAGGACCGTCGAACATCCGAGATCCAACCACCATGCGTTTTCTTCCGTCAATTGTACATGTACCGGATACATTTTTGATATTTTATGACTAAAATAAGTTCTGAAACTCCTTGGTTTCATAAATGAATTCACGGGCAGCGTGTAATTAAAAGATGATTATTTTTTCCCGCGCGAGGAAACGCAAAGCATTTTCTCAAGTGATTCATGATTTGCCAATTCTGACGTTTGAACCTGATTCATGTTTTGAATGGAAACGTTTCCGCGGCCTTTGGAAGGTCAAAGGATCGCAATTTTAAATCTGGCGTCGCGTTAAATCTTAATTTTAATTGTTACCTGTGCTACCGAAACGTCAACGGAACGAGATCAGGCACGGAGGCAGGCAAGCCCGTCTAGAAGACTTCGTTTCCCTCATTATCATCATATGCAAGACGGACGCGATTGACCTTCATCTGCGGGAAATACGTCGTCAGACCACTCTACGAGTGTAGTCGGAACATCTATGGCTTCTTCGGGTGCTCATTTAGACACTTTATGATTTGCACGAGTTTTAAAGTTGGCGTTGTCATCGGAAAAGTTACAATTTTTAATTAAAACCAAAGGAAATATTATTAACTATATATACACTCCTTTTTATGGAAAATCTTACCATTCAAGGAGAGGTTTGGTTTTTCCGGGTAGGGTAAGATTTAATTTATAAGTCAAGATTATTGTACCTTGTGGATGAAATTTTTAAGTGGCTAATTTACCATTGGTTTGCGAACTTAATCTCCGGGATTATAAATTCGCTTGTAAGCAAAAACTTTAAAGACTGCCAAGATATCTCGTATTCGTGAAACTCGGAGATTATCCTTTCGACTGCAGATTTCCTTCAATGGCCCCAAGTGAGTTCTCAAGTGATTAAAGTGACTTCAGTTTGAAGACTACATATGAGGTCATTTTTACAATCACTAGTACTTGAGGGCTTTGCCGAATGCTTTATTTTAGATTAAGTACGAAAGGTGAACGTAAACCCAGCATAGACGGCCACTCTTGTCAAAAAATGCCAAGGTGAAGGAATTATAGCTCACATCCGGCGGAAAGAATACGGCGACTGAAGTCCTCTCCGCATGGTAACCAAATAAGGACTGCTTCCGTTAATTAAACTCCGCGAAAATATCAAGAAAGGAACATAAATACATGATTCGAGGGGTTCAAAGGATTCCCGACGTCCTGTTTCTCTCCGCATTTGCTTCATCGCTATGGATCACGTGCGTCACCCTTGCTTGGCTGCACCCAAGTATTGTCGTCGGGATAGAGTAAGAAGATGAAGAGGACGAAGCTACAGCTGATAGGCAATGAAGCGCCCTTGTGGATGTTTTTGGTTAATGAAAGGAGCATCTCTTTTCATATTCTGTGAGGAAACTTGGTAGCCATCGAGATTAGTTGGCTGAAGTTATCTCTATTAGGCATTCTGTTATTCCAACTAGTCATTATTTCTCCTTCACCTCCCGAAGGAACCTAGGCCTTTGACCCCTAAGTATAAAAATAGAACAACATTTTTTGAGTCCAGGCTGTGGCAAAAGAACTTGTTCCACCCAGGGCTCCGGAAAGGTTACTGATCATCCCTGGTCGCAAAAAATACTTTAAAACTGACCAACATGCCGTTAACTCTAATTCCACTTGAGCCTCCATTCGGCCCAAACGTGTGTCATATCTGCATGACGCACAACCGACGTCAGTGAAGATTCGGTCAATGATATCATATATTCTACTCTGATATCATTCGCTCGTATAATTCGTTTTACGACATAAAAACGACCTTATCCTTTGGAACGGTTGCACATGGATAACTTTGGGTACATCGATACCCTTTCTGTAACGAATCTCTCATATGATGCACAGGGTTTAAAACTGATGTAGCATATCTTAATCAACAATGGAGCCTTGAGGAATAAGAAGTGAAGATACATAAATCACCCATGAAAGCCACTCATCACAGAAAAATAGAAAGCATAGGCGAACATCTGTCTCTGACAGGCTCATTTGATGAATCACGTTTTCGGTCGAAATCCGAAAATAAAAGGATATTACAAAACACCGGCAGTTGAGTAGAGAAAAAAACCTTGGAAGCGTGGACTTTCGTGGATATTAAAGGCAGTAATGCCAAAATGCGAAGGACAAAAGGTTATGCGAAAGCAAAAACCATTGGTTCACGATTCCCCCAAAAAGCCAAAATCCTCCACCGGCGCGATACACGCAATTCACCAAACAACCCTCGAAAGAAAACGTATCCGCCCCTTCGCATTTTTCACCAACGGCCCAGAAAACAAAACGAGTTTGCTTACGTTCCTCCCGCGCGCTAAAGACACCCTTCCACCACCGTGGAGAAAAAAATCGTTAAAAAATACGTGAAAATAAATAAAAAACATCTCACCCCATATTCACCCCCATAACGTTCGTCCATCCATCTCCATTATGCGGGAACGAAACACAAGAGGGAGAGAGCTTTGTTTGAGGGTGTGCGGAGGGGGAGCGGAGGACCCCGGAGGGGTTTTTGCCCAGCCTTTAACGCGTGAGTGAAGGGGCTTGACACTGATTCGAAAAATATCTTGGGTGGGCCGGAAAGGTATGGGGGGAGAGGGGAGGGAGAGAGAAAGAGAGGGAGAGAAGGGGAAGGGGGGACGCTCCATCCTCGTGTGCGTGTGGAGGCGAGGGTGGAGGGCAAGTTGATGAATTGCGCGCGGGGGTGACCTACGAGTGGAGGCAATCCATCGGGGCGACCGCGACGCCCCCGCGGGGGAGGGAGAGACTGCCGGGGGAACGGGCCTCTTCGAGCGGGAGGGAGACGGAGAGCCGAGATGCTCGGAGAGGGAGAAAATGAACAAGATGGGAAGGACGAAAAGGGTGGACGGGTCCCCTGGAACTCCGCGACGGCACATCTGCGCATGCTCACGGGTCGCTGGGACTGGCGACTCACAGAAAATGTGAGGCCGAGAGAGAGGGGGCATATTAGAAAAAGGAAACAAAAGCGTTCCTTGAAGGGTTAAAAAAATACAAGACTTTTTTTCCTCTACCGACTTCGACCACACTCCACCCCCGAAAGCGAAAACGGACTAGAAAATCGCTTTCATTCCACCGGACGAAGAGTCGCAGTTATTGTTTGTTTAAAAGCTCGAGCATAGCACTACACTAACGAGTCTAGGAAGGATATTTGACTTAGACGGACAGACGTTGACGTGGTCAAGAGAGAGGGGAAAGGAGGGGGTGAGGTGTTGGTGGTAGGAGCACAAGAATGATTGATCGCTATTTTCGAAGAAATAATCCTTCCCTTCCACTGCTCGGGGGTGGGCCCGGTGCGATAATGTCTCGAAGTGGATTGACAAATGCGAGCCCACCACTCGTAATTGCGTTTCTTCAAAGTTTAAACAGAACTGCACCGGTAATGTTCAGTACCTACGGACGCCTTGGCAATCCGCTGCCCCGTTTTGCGGTTTGGACGAGGGGAGGAGGCGGCAGAGTGAGCGGGGTAAAATTCGACGCCCGAAATTTCATCTTATTTCACCGCAAATGGACCACAAACAAACCATCCATTTATAAAATAAAATTTTTAAAATATACTATTTTTGTGAATTAACGAGAAAAAACTCGCTCGCTTTCGTCTGCGAGAATATCTAAGTAGAGAATGCGTGCTCACGTTTGAATGCAATAGTTTCAAACGTAACTAAGTATCCGCTTATTTTATGGCGATAAATTTATCCACCGTTCTGTTAAAGACAATAATTTCGCATACGTAAGTCTAAGTAAAATTTTGTGAGGGTATAGTTTATGCATTATCTAATATGTCGCCAAGCGCCCCGATTCTTTAGCCAAGAGATGGCGTCAGGGGGCTGTTTCACCCACCAAAGGAGAAATAGACAATACACAAGAGGAAAAGACAGTGGTTTAGAATTCATACAACATCATGCGTGCCACGAAACGCACTGTTCCTTTCCTGTATGATGTTGTATGAATTCTAAACCACACTTTTTTCCTCTTGTGTATTGTCTATTTCTCCTTTGGTGGGTGAAACAGCCCCCTGACGCCATCTCTTGGCTAAAGAATCGGGGCGCTTGGCGACATATTAGACCCACGGATCTCAGGGTAAATTACGTTTCCTCGATAGCTCAAGTGGTTAAGAGCATCCGCCCGGCAAGTGGAAAGTTCCGAGGTTCGAGTCCCGGCCAAGGAAATATTTTTACTCTTGTGATCCGTTCGATTCCGCCTTCCCCACCTCTATTGTGTTCGTCCTTTATGTGTATTCCTATCCCTTTTCCTTATATCTGTTTCTGTATATGAGTATTTATTCGCAGATTGGCGGGATTACGTGTTTGAATGTGTATTTGGCCAATGTGGCTCATATCTTTCTTCTGGCTATGCGTGCCACGAAACGCACTGTTCCTTTCCTGTATGATGTTGTATGAATTCTAAACCACACTCTTTTCCTCTTGTGTATTGTCTATTTCTCCTTTGGTGGGTGAAACAGCCCCCTGACGCCATCTCTTGGCTAAAGAATCGGGGCGCTTGGCGACATATAAGACCCACGGATCTCAGGGTAAATTACATATCCTCGATAGCTCAAGTGGTTAAGAGCATCCGCCCGGCAAGTGGAAAGATCCGGTGTTCGAGTCCCGGTTGAGGAAATATTTTTACTCTTGTGATCCGTTCGATTCCGCCTTCCCCACCTCTATTGTGTTCGTCCTTTATACGTGTTCCTATCCCTTTTCCTTATATATGTTTCTGTATATATGAGTATATATTCGCCGTTTGGCGGGATTTCGTGTTTGAATGTGTATATATATATATATCCCTCCCTTTGACTACAACCTTGACGTGGAGGGGGGGCTTGCGCGTTCCGATCACCGCCTAAAGCTGTGCTGGCGGGAGTAATATAGTAATAATTGCTCCTGGTAGGTTCATCCGTGCCAGATAGGTCGAAGGTTAGAAGTCAGACGAAAGGTAGTCCACGCAGCGTCTGTTCCTCAGTGAGACGGCTGCAATGGCGTCTGACCCCAGAGGGACGGCTAGTAAGTGATGGTGTCACGTTAAAAACACTATTGAGGAAGGAAACGGGAAACCACCTCAATTATCATTCCCAAGATTTAAATGATGGACTATACAGATATTTTGAGTCCTGGCAACTGCGGAGCTCGGCCCAATCGGCCATGTGTCGTGCCCGGCAGCGGGGGTGGCAAGGCTTCCGCGGTCGTCATCCCACGGAACCTTTGCAAGGGAAAACCAGCAGTTGCAGGACAGAAGACGCAGGAGAAGAAGAACAAATAAGTTAGAATAGGAACGTGGAATGTTAGGACAATGCTGAGGACAGGGTAACTCGAGAATATTAAGCGAGAGATGGAAAGGGGAAATATAGATATTTTAGGTCTATGCGAGGTGAGATGGAAGGAAAGCGGGGATTACTGGAGTGATAATTATAGAATAATATACAGCGAAGGGGACGAGAGCCAACGAGGGGTTGCCGTAGTATTAAATAAAGAGGTAGGAAGAAGCGTAGTCAACATTGAGTCGGTAACACATTGATTATTACTAGTAGAGATAAAAGCAGAACCGACGAACTTGGTTATTATTCAGGTATACATGCCACCAAGCAACCATAAGGAAGAAGAAGTCGATAGGATATACGACCAGTTAGAGGACATAATCGCGTGTGTTCCTCCAGGGAAATATTTGATAGTGATGGGGGATTGGAATGCGACGGTAGGCGAAGGAAGAGATGGTGGCGAGGTCGGGGACTACGGTTTAGGCACGAAGGATGACCGCGGGGAGAAAGCAGTTGAGTTCTGAAGGAGACAGGGGTTAGTCATCACCAACACTTGGTTTAGACACCACAAGAGACGCAGGTATACATGGACAATGCCAGGTGACTCAGAAAGGTACCAGCTAGATTATATCCTGGTTAGACACAGGTTTAGGAACAGTGTGATAAATTCGCACAGCTTCCCGGGAGCGGATGCGGACTCTGACCACAATATAGTTGTTATGAAGTGTAGCGTCCGTTTCAAAAAGATAAGGCAGGGGCGGCGAGTCAGAAAATGGAATGTAGAAGCATTAATGGTTTGAATAGGAAGGAATACAAACAGGCGGTAGAGAAAATCATGGAGGATGGTAAAGAGCTTAGCACTATCGAAGAAAAATGGGAAAGGATCAAGAAAGGGTTATCGAAAGCCGCAAAAGACACTATTGGAACCGTTAACGCTAAAAGGACTAAGGAACCATGGATCACGGATGAGATGATTGATGGATGAAGATGGATGAGCGGAGAAATGGAAGAATGTAAATACAGAGTTAGGCAAAATGAAGTACAAAGAGTTAAACGATAAATTTAGGCGGGCGACAAATAAAGCAAAAGAAGCATGGTAGAAGACGCAGTGCGAGGATATGGAAAGTATGCAAGGAAGGGTGAAATTGGTGTGCTGTACAGTAAAGTTAAATCTTTATCGGGAAGTAAGAAAATTAGACCTATGCTAACAGTTAGAGATAAGGCGGGTAAGGTAATAGTTAACACAGGAAAGATCCAAAGGAGATGGAAGGAATATATAGAATAAGTGTATAGTAAAGCACTTCGAGCTCTATTATCGCCTACCAAACCGACCTTCGGGTTGATTACTGTGTTTATGGATTATACAGGTTCCGTACAACAAGTAACGTGACTTGTTTGGATGGGGGTCCGACCTGTGGGCTCGGTAGAGGGGTCCCCCCATCACTCAGGCGCACTTTATTTCAGTCTCCTCCGGGCATGTGTTAAGACAGGAGATGGGTTTAGGTGTCGTGTGGTAGCTTGTGATGTCGTCGCGCCAGCATGTAGCGCATCGTCGAAGTTTTGCGTTAAACTCGGGAAATCCGCGTTGGAGACCCTTGAACTCATTAAACAGGCTTATGGGGATGATGCCTTAAGCCGCACGTGAGTTTTTGAGTGGCACAAAATGTTTGAGGAAGGCCGGGAGCTCGTTGAAGACGAGCACCGCGTCGGACGCCCGACGACTGCTCGAACCGATGCGCAGGTGGCCAATGTGAAAAATGTTTTGGACGCTGACAGGCTATTAACCGTCGCCCATTTCAGTGAGGAGACCCACCTTTTAGTCGGAACCGTCCACACCATTGTAACAGAGGATCTTGCGATAATGAAAATAAATACCTGCTAGAATATTAAAGGAATTAGCTGAAGACATTGCCCCGTTTTTACATATTGTTTTTCTAAAATCGATAGAAGAAGTCCCACACAATAAATTGTTACATAAACTTAAATACTATGGGATCAATGAGAAAATAATTAATTGGATTAGAGACTTCTTGTCAAACCGCAAACAAATAGTAGTCATTGATGGGTTGTGCTCAACGGAGAGAGATGTAACTTCGGGTGTCCCCCAGGGAAGTGTAATAGCGCCTCTTCTGTTCTTGATATACATTAATGACTTAAGCTAACACGTTGGTAGCAATCTGAGGTTATTTGCTGACGACACGGTGGTATACAAGGAAATAAGGAGGCTAGCTGAACTAGATCGCGAGCTACTCTCTAGAGACTTAGACAATATCTCGGAATGGTGCAATAAATGGGGATTAACACTTAATATAGATAAATGTGCAGTTTTGAAATTTTGGAATAAAGGAAGCGAGGAACAGGACATAAACTACAAAATAGAGGGTTCAGTATTGACTGCGGCAAATCAAGTTAAATATTTGGGGGTTGCTCCAACACCTTGCCTTTCATGGGGAGCACTTATCAGGACAATATGAGGATCAGCTTTAAAGAAACTTGGCTTCATAAAACGGGTGGTGGGGAAATGTAATGAAAAAGTTAAAGAGAGGTGTTATTTTGCTCTAGTTAGACCTCATTTGGAATATGCCGCAAGTATTTGGGATCCGTGGGAGAAAATTTGGCAAAAAGAATTAGATAAAGTCCAGAGAAAATCCGCTAGATTCGTTAAAAATTGTTATGATAAGAACACAAGTGTGACACATCTCTTAGGGGATTTAGGCTGGGAACCACTTGAAGTGCGGAGAGAACAAGCGAGGCTTAGACTTTTAGAAAGGTTCAGAACAAACGAGTTTAACTATGACACTGAAGGAATTATAATGGCCCCACACTACTTAGGTAGATCAGACCACAAAGATAAACTAAGGGAGATAGATTCCAGGACAGATAGATATTACAAATACTCATTCTTTCCCCGAACAATTAGAAACCATAATAGTAAGAAACCGAAGTCACTTTAGAAATATTGAAAACATTGAATTTACCAGTCGGAGCAAAGTTAAACACTGCAAAGCTGTTAGGTATACTTTCAGGTGCATGTGTATGTAAGATGTAGATTGAGTGTTTGCATGTGTGTGGGGTGTAAGTGTTCATGCATGAATGTATGCCATGTTTTTTTTTTCTTTTTCTTTTCTAAATTACGGGTGGTGTCCTAACACCGCCCGCCACACGCCCTTGCGGCGGCTTGCGGGGTATTAAGTAGCTGTAGATGTAGATGAAAATGTGCGTGAAGCCGTTGCCTGAATATACGAAGTGTATTCAAAAAGATAAGGTGATTTTTCAAATTTTGCGAGGAACATGCATTCGATTGTTGATTTTTTTGTTGTGTTGGTACACATGTTCCAAAAATTTTTATACAGTTTCAACGATATAGCATAATTCGTTTTTAATTGACAGATGCAAATGTTTGACGTGTTTAGGTGTGGTCATCGATTTTCCGCTATAAAAAATTGATCAAAGAATTTGCATCAAATTTTGTGTAAAAAATGGAATTAAGTCCTCCAAAACACTTGAAATGTTGACAGTGGCATACGGGGAGTCTGCTCTAAGTAAAAAAAATGATTTTAAGTTCTACAAGCTCTTGCAAGACGGCCGAGGAGATGCCAATGACGAACCTCGCTCCGGATATCGCCCCAGCACGCCAACAACAGATCAAAACGTTGAAGCAGCGAAGAAAATTCTTTTGAAAATCGTCAAATCACTGTTAGAGAAGTTGCTGAGGATGTCGGCATATCAGTTGGCTCGTGCCATTCAATGTGTTCTGGATGTTTTGAGCATGAGACGTGTATCAGTGAAATTCGTTCCGAAACTGCTTAATTTTGACCAGTAGAACCGTCGCATGAGCATGGCTCAAGAGCTGTTGAATGACGTCAATGGTCCTGATTTGCTCAAAATGATCATAACTTGCGACGAATTATGGGTATATGGTTATTACGTCGACACCAAAGCCCAATCGTCCCAATGGAAGAAACCAGGAGACTCAAGACCGAAAAAAGCACGCCAAGTTCGATCAAATGCCAAGGTTTTGCTCAGTGTTTTCTTCGATTACCGTGACGTAGTGCTTCAGTAGTTCTTACCACAAGGTTGTTCGGTGAATAAGGATTATTATCTTGAAATTTGCGCCGTTCACGAGAAGCAATACGAGAAAAAACATCCGGAATTTTGTAAAAACAATTGACGGCCTTTGCACGATAATGCACCTGGTCACTCATCGTTGCTTGTGAGAGATTTTTCGGCCAAAAACAACACCACAATCATGCCTCAGCCACCATATTCTCCAAGTTTGCCCCCCTGCGGCTTTGTCCTGTTCCCAACACTGATGAGACTTATGAAAGGATTGAGATTTGCAACGATTGAGGAGATATAGACTGCGTCGCTGGAAGAGTTAAATCTATGCCAAAAAGTGCATATCAGAATTGTTTCGAGGTTTGGAAAAAGCGTTGGCACAAGTGTAATATATCTGGGAGGATTACTTTGAAGGGGAAAACTTGAATATTGAAGAATAAATAAATATTTTTACATAAACATATAAAGTCATCTTACTTTTCGAACACACCTCGCACGTACACACACACCAAAACACGATATTGTATTCTCGACTCCTCTCTCATGCTTCGCTTCAATCAATGTTGTTCACACGATAATGTTCATGAAAAGTGGTTAAAAAATCATAATACAATTTCAAACTAATAGGAGAACGGTGGCTATTCAGCCAAAATGGTAATATATGCTCCACAAGGCAAATGCAATTAATATCGACTCTCTCTCACTCAAAGCATGGGGCTCCTGAAGATTCCATCCTCTGCATCTGGTAGTGAATAAGTCATAACTCATTGCCTCCATAAATTCTAACAGGCATAATCGTTCGTAAAATTAGTCCACCGTGCAACGTGGAAAAAGACGACGGCGTAAATGATTTTAAAATTATATTTGGTACCCTTTAATAGGAACAAAATGAGGAGGTTATAGCCTTCCGTCTATCGGCCTATATTTAATTTTTAAATGCGTTAGAATGACTGTGAATCGAAATGCGTTATCCCAATATAGCGGAAAACACTGCTTAAGACGCAACCTTAAATTCTATGCAGATAACAGTAAATTATATAAGGAATAGCACTTCGATTCTCTCGTTAACACATTCATACATTTATATTGTGCTAAGGGCCACAAGGGAAAACGCCAAAGAGCTGACCTTTTACTAGCGTAATAAATATAGAAATCCACCCATCCACGCTAAACATTCTCGGGAGCAATCACATTAATCAACATGTTAAGGCCAAGGAAGAGGTCGCTCTGAAGAGGCCATATGCGATTTAATCTTAGCGTATTTAGCTGAATATGGACATCAATATTGCATAAGGGAGTTGATTATGGAAAAATTAAGATGAAAAGTGTTAGTAAGTGGTTATGATCTTCCTCTGCATCAGAAGAGGTAATAAAGTTTGCGAGTCACAGGCTGTTTTTCATACACATATTCAAGCTAAACAAAACATGAACTGATATGAAATAATAATTGATACCCGTTTGTGCAAAAACTCGAAAGGAATCACTTACATGAGCAAATTACGAGAACCATTTTATTCGATAAAATTGAAATTTATGTTACCGTTCCATTTTCATTAGCTTCCGTGGAAAATGAAAGCTGAGTCAAATAATTTAAATTATGAGCACGGCATTAGCAAAAATGCAATTTCACATCTACATAATGAAAAGAGAAACTTTGTAATTCCACAGAGATTTATTAGACGGACGACCTAGGTTTCGACGTGGCACGTCATCATCAGGTACATTTTGTAGAGAAGACAGAGAATATATAGTCACACAAAATGTAGGGGGAAACAAGGGGGGGGAGAAGAGAGAGACAACTCCACGGTCTGAGGTGAGGGTTATGGGGTGGAAGAGGGGAAACCCCAGGGGGGGGAGGTTGGCCCGGAGGTGGTTAAGGGGGCTGAGAGCATAGGGACTAGAAGAAAGGAAAGGATTAGGAACTGCGTAATCTCAGGAAGGGGGAGGTAGTGAAGGGGACGCGTGGGTCAGGAGGGAGAGGGGAAATCCCGAATATACGTAAAAACGCTGTATTAAGAGCCGGTAGGGGAGGTGAAGTGTCTTTAGGTGTGGAAGGAAGGAGAGTCAAGAAGGGGGGAGTGGGAAGGGTACAAAATTTCGTTAACCTTATTTTTAACACATTTCAAAATTTCATATTTCTCTAGTGCGTTTGTCCTTTCTTCTCAATGTGTAGGAACTCTGGCACAAAATCACTCGGATGATTCTCGTCCAGCAGATGTTTGGCAAAGGGAGACGCCGAGTCCTTATTTTTGACGCACGATTGTTGTTCTTTGATCCTTTCTTTAAACTTTCTCCCAGTCTGGCCTATGTATCCTGCTCCACATTGACAGTTTAATTTACACACGCCACTTTTCTCACTTGCAGGAATTCTGTCTTTGGTATGAGAAATAAAATTCCTCATGCACTGTTTGTTATAGAACGCTAGTCTTATTTTGTCTTTGGGGATTTTTCTGCATACCCTCAGGGATAATGGGCCTAAATAGAGAAACCTTCTCCATTGAGCACTTGATATATCGCTAGGAATAGACCCATAAATACAGTTTCTCTTTTCATTATGCTAAGTCGATTCCATGAAGTCATGCCCGAGAAAACGAATTCATATCTACAATTACAACCGGTCATTTGTTGGAATCTTAAACAGGTTTTCGGTGCTCCTTCACGATCTGAACGAGGCACGCAAAATCCGTCCAGCCATTGCAATTAACGCAACATGACGCAAAAAAGACACAATATACGTAATACCGTGAATACTTTAAGGTTTATCTTCAAAAGTAAAACAAACTTTTGGGAGCAAAGTATTCACCATTTTGATATATAATTCCATTTGATACATTATTCCATTTAAGATGGTAAACAATTTTATTTAAAACACCTTGGTAACGAATTTATTTAATGATTCTGTAAGACGTGACATGTTATGAGAAATACAAGCAGATGTACCACTGATATGCACCGTGATATTTGTAGGACACGCATTAATGCAACGGTAGCCCAGCAATCCAAAATATCAACACTTCCCAGGGGTCTTTTTTAACGGTAAAAAGTCTCCTTTCGTAGCACTTCAATAAGAGGCCCTTTGTGGTGCGTCATGCATGTTGGAAAAAAATGGAAGGCACGGCAATAAAGAAAAGACGAAAGCGACTCGTACGGGCAGGGAATAAAAAAGGGAGAGGGCCGTGAGATGCCCTCGGACACGCGCACGCATCCAAGTGCGCACGCACATCGCTGACCCAAAGATTTCGTCCAGCGGGCGGCGGCGCAGGGACGCCGGCGAGTCAAAAAGGATGATCCTGCTCTTTTCAAAACCGCTTCCCCTGAGCTCCCTCCTCTTTTCCTCCACGCGGGCACCGATCTTACATATACATAGATCGAGCATAACCCCCTCCGCGAGGTTTAATAACCAAGAAAGGCTTTCCCCGCCACTTTTACGACACTCGTTCTCTTATTTTCCCTCCCGAACCAACGCCAAACTCCCCCCCTTCCCCTTTTTTGTAATCAATTACCACGAGAGCACTATAAAACCCAGACCGCTTTCTTTTTTGTCAGCGAGACGATGGGAGAGGGGAGGGACGACGATGACATGGCAAAACGACTCCGTTCGGAAAGATAACCTCCTACCTTCTTTCTCCCTTCCACCTTAATCCAGTCTGCGCGGCTGGACCCTCCCTTGCCTCACCCACCCCCCAACCCGTACCACCCCCTCCCCGACCACTCCCCCCCTCCTTCTGTGCGCTGGCACATACACGCACGCACACGAGAGCAAGCCGGCGCTACTCTCCCCCGGCCCCTCGTATCGCAGCATCCACAGATGTGAAGCGGGTCAGAGACCTCCAGACTGTTTTCCTCCCTCCCGTCCTCCCCCGCTCTCTCTCTCTCTCTCCTCCCCCGCCTTCGCATCCTCCTCGTGCGCTCGCGCGCGCCCAGGGGATAGAGCTCTGGCCGAAGGAGTCCAAAAGGGGAGGGGTGCTTGCTTTCTTCCTACTCACCGCGGTGCCACCACGGGTTACCCCCGGGGGAAGGGGGGAAGAAGAGGCGCCTGCCTCCGCCAACTCCTCAACCCTTAAGGCGTTCCGAAGCAAGTGTTTCGGGAGCGAGGGTGTGAAAAGAAGAAAAAAGACGCCGATAATCATTTTGCTGGATTGTAATCACAACCGCGAGCGTTTTGTTGGCCGCAAATGAAGCAATTATCCACTCCCGAGAAGGCCTTGCGCGTTTTCAAATTCCCTCCGTCCATTCGTTTCTTTCCCCTTTTGCACGAGGGATCACCACATTGTTTTGCGATCACTTCGCGAGTTGGGATTGCGACTGAATGTTTTACCAAGTAGGGGTAACTCCAAGGTGTTATACGGGTCATTCCATCGATGATCTGCTTTTTCCTGGAAGTCAGATAAACCATCGCCGTCGTCTGCATATCACTGCGGAAGCCTCAGCTGAATTTGAAATAGTTCACTTCATTACACAGAAGTTAATATGAAAAACTCGTACGTCATTTTGATTGAAGATGGACGATAATAATATGAGCCCATACACCCAACTTTCGAGTCACCCAAGATTCATAACATAGAAGCTCATCATTAGACAATACTCAGAGAGGTAATATTGGGCAACCCGACATGGTGGAGGTAATTGCTGATCAGGGGTGGTATCCCACTAGGCATGTAAGCAGGTAACATAGTAAAGCATCCCAGGGCCTGCCAGACGTCGTCTTGGGGACTTGCGGGCTAAGATTTAGAGATGCGTATGGACTTCCATGCCATTCTCATTTGATGCTACCCACATAGTTATTGTGTAGTACGGTTTTTCCGCTCCTCAAAATGGAAGAGTGAAAATATAATGGTATAATGCAGGATGGGGGTGAAACATTGAACGACGGAATTGAAAGCATTCGGGCAAAGTGTAATGTGAGAATCACACACTTTGTCCGTAAAAGCAGCATTTTCCAGCCGAACATTTTTTGAGATCTTTAAAGATCAAAGCAGAGAGCTCATCGGGGCTTCGGGTATCCTAACCTTTTAAATGCTGATTAAAATGCCGTCATGTTGCACCTTAAAGTAGGCAGTGCCGAAAATTTGGAATTTTAAGATTCATACGGTCACCGTCTAATAGTACAATCCCTGAATGGCAGTTCATAAGTTCAACCGTATGAAAATTCGGGAAAATGAGTGACTGAGCCCGAAATGCCACAAATCCATGTTGGCAGCTTCAAGAAGTGCGCAGTTTTGGCCGGTACATCGTTTAATTTAGTCCGAAGCACAAAGGAGCAATTACGGAGGAGAATCACGCAGATTACATCTAAGAAAAACATTAAATTGATTGAGATACTGAAGAACATCTGGGCATGCGCTAAATTCCTAGTCCACGACAATACCCTTAAACTTGCGTGGTGGCATCTACATCTACATTTACTTAATACCCCGCAAGCCGCCGCAAGGGCGTGTGGCGGGGGGTGTTAGGACACCACCCGTAATATAGAAAAGAAAAAAAAACCGCATGCAATAACCACAAAATCATATATCCACAAAAAAAACATGGCGTGCATTCATGCATGAACACTTACACCCCACACACATGCAAACACTCAAACTACATCTTACATACACATGCACCTGAAAGTATACCTAACAGCTTTGCAGTGTTTAACTTTGCTCCAACTTGTAAATTCAATGTTTTTAATATTTCTAAAGTGACTTCGGTTTCTTACTATTATGGTTTCTAATTGTTCGGGGAAAGAATGAGTATTTGTACCTATCTGTCCTGGAATCTATCTCCCTTAGTTTATCTTTGTGGTCTGATCTACCTAAGTAGTGTGGGGCCATTATAATTAATTCCTTCAGTGTCATAGCTAAACTCGTTTGTTCTGAACCTTTCTAAAAGTCTAAGCCTCGCTTGTTCTCTCCGCACTTCAAGTGGTTCCCAGCCTAAATCCCCTAAGAGACCTGTCACACTTGTGTTCTTATCATAACAATTTTTAACGAATCTAGCGGATTTTCTCTGGACTTTATCTAATTCTTTTTGCCAAATTTTCTCCCACGGATCCCAAATACTTGCGGCATATTCCAAATGAGGTCTAACTAGAGCAAAATAACACCTCTCTTTAACTTTTTCATTACATTTCCCCACCACCCGTTTTATGAAGCCAAGTTTCTTTAAAGCTGATCCTCATATTGTCCTGATAAGTGCTCCACATGAAAGGCAAGGTGTTGGAGCAACCCCCAAATATTTAACTTGATTTGCCGCAGTCAATACTGAACCCTCTATTTTGTGTGCACCATGTACATTAAGCGGAGAAAAAGTTGATGTTCCTTTTGCTATTGAATATAAATTACATTTTCACAACCAGAGTTAATTACGGTAATATTCCAGAGGAAGTTCTGTTGGACCCAACCATGGAGCTAATTTCTCAGCCCCCAGAGTGAATTTATGTGTATTTTAAACCCAGCTTAAATCTGTCGTCATTCGCAAATTTCTTCTTTTAGGACTTAGCAGATGAGGTCTGGGTGAATCAGATGACAATGAGCATTTCAAGCCAGGGATTTTTCAGAAAAACAGAGACCACCATCACCGGGTGAAATTTAAAAGTTACTCAGTTTAATTATAAATATTAGACTTAATTAATTCATAGATTCGCATCGTTTTATACATGGCAGTAATTTCCTCAAGGAGGAATGCAAGCCCGTGCGCTTCATATCATTTTAGTGTTCATATCCCTCTTTAGTTGCATTAGAAATGGAACATTTTATGCTACATTAAACGATTTTGATCTATTTTCTAGCATAATTTTGCCTTGATGATTGGGATACGTTTTACGACCTAAAATGGTTTTCGAGAGTAATTTCTCCGAACTAAATGATGCCCTGAAATTATATTAATATCTACGAGAACAGCAGGCAGACTACATACTAGAAGAATAAAATATGGACTAGTAGGAGACATGCTCGTTTATTCTTCAATGAAGTTCCATTAATTTAAAATACTCTAATATAAGTAAAGTGTAGTGTTGGCCAAAAGTGTACTGACTCATTCGCCTGTGGCATTATCCCTTCAGGGATATCGGTAATTAACATTCAAAACTATTTTTTGAAAATTAGCACCATTTCATTTGCACTGCCGAAAATAAAATTAGAAATTTTTTTAGAAAACAGAACTAACTACACATAGAGTTAGCTTTGTTTCAACGCATAATGCGTTTTAACATCGCAGGAAAAGATTTTAAAGCGTTAAGATGAGAAAATAAATCCAAGAAAGAGTTGGATGAAATTAAAGGACGAATTCTTGGACTCCAGCATCCGTTTCGAAAACATTTAGTTCGGTAACAGACATCCGGCAGTGGAATCTCGAGAATTTCCAATATCACGGGCAAATATCTAAAATGACGTCGACAGCTAAAATCAAGTTTGGGGCAAGATTGGTAAGTAACGACCGGCGATGCACGTAGAGAAACACGTATCTTTTTATTTCTGCTGAAATGGGCTCATTTCACTACCTCTTAAAATTTAGAATACATGTTAGACGAACCGGTAACACCAACTACTCACTCTAATAACCTACTTACAACCAAGGGGATATGGCGACATGGGTTGGTTCTAAGTTCTTTCCTTTAATTCTCCATAGAGAAGCGATCTTCAGATGGTGGCCCAAATAGCCGATTCCACGGACCGGTTTTGGACCACTGCACTAATGGAGCTACAAGCTTTCGCTCACCCGATATAATAAATTTTAAGGTTTTTTTTATTTACTTACTTATTTAGTGCTATTTTTCGCATAAATTTCCTTTCAGGACATCTCGTGGCAACCCGTTAATGAGAACCGGCTCAAAAGAATGACTATTTGTTAAAAAGAAATGAAATAGGGACTTCAAAAAAAAAAGTAAACATAGAAAAATTCGTCAAATAGCGAAAATTAATGAAAAAAAATCAGTTGCCGGATATATTTGAACTATTAACTTAAAAAGAAGACCCTATCTGGTGCTACTTATCTCTTGCCATTACTCCTGATATTCGCCATTACTCAATGTTCCTCGAAACAAATTCGGAATAATTTCATGACGTGCGTGATAATAAGGTAATATGATGTCTCGCTTAAAATTCTGCTGCTGCTAAAAAGCTGCTCTAATTTTAATCTCTTACACCTGATCTTCGACGCATTCTTAACTGAATTAATAATGCTAAAATAGGAGTAATTCAAGTAACAATTATTGAGATTAGAGAATGATAATTTATGTTATCCCTTATGAAGAATGTCTTCTGACGTTATCCTCTAAAATTTCATTTCGCTGTTCGAACATTTATACATACTTATACGCCAAGGCTGAGATCGAACTCGTGTCCTTTGCGTTTCCAGATAGGTGGTTTATCTAACTGAATAATTGTCGTTCGTTTTACGCATTCTTAAGATAATTATTTCATTATTAAGAAGTATTTAGCAGACAGTCATTTTGATGAAGGCACAACTATAACTGAGAGTGCAGGCTTTGACGTCGAAAAAATAAATTAAATACAATAGATATAATTTTTCTCCAATTTTTTGTATATATATATATATATATATATATATATATATATATATATATGGCTCGCGGTAGTCCAGGGGTAGAGCGTTGGACTACTGACCGGACGGTCCCGGGTTCGATTCCTGGGCAAGTCTCTGGGCACCTGCAGCTCCAACCAAGCTATATGATTTTTCGGGTTCCAGGATCTTCCTGGGAAACCATAACCGGCACAGGGAAAGGAACTGGCCAACACTCCCTACCCTGCTAGTGTGTGAATTTCACACGCCGTCGGGCTTAGTACCGGGTGAACGGGGAAAAATAAAGTAGAATCCAGCGCTTTTTGTCAATTCAGTTCAGGTAATGCCTCTCATATCCCCAAAAAAATTGAACAAACAAATACTTGCGTTAAAACAACATATAACCCACGTAAATTTAATAAAATTGGTGCCTCTACATACATAACAGATAGCAATGCAAGTGAATGTAATTCTTATGTCTCTGTTCACCACGAATCGTCTCAAAACAGTTTTGTTAGCGTACATAAAACCGAAAAACAAGAAGTTATTAGCCATATTAAAATTATAACATTAAACTGCCGTAGCATTAGGAACAAAATATCGGATATTGAACATATTTTTGTCAGTACAAACGCAGACATAGTAGTTGGAACAGAAAGTTGGCTCACGGGAGATATAGCAAACAATGAGGTTTTTCCAAACGGTTTCACAATTTACAGAAGGGACAGACCAAATAGGTTGGGTGGGGGAGTATTCATTGCAGTAAAGTCACATCTTAGTAGCCAACGATATGAATGCGACGTAGATGACATAGAAAGCGTTTGGTGCAACATTAAGGACTACAACGGCAGAAGCCTATACGTGTGTTCATTTTATAGACCCCCAGATTCTAACACAGATGTCCTACACAAACTCGACGAACAAATATCCACTATCAGCAGCAGACAAAGCAACAGTATTACTATAATCGCTGGTGACACAAATCTACCGTCAATTGACTGGGACAACTACTGCGTAGGAAAATCTGCCAAAAACAGAGATTCATGCCAAGAACTCCTTCATATATTCACAAAACACTCCTTAGAACAAATAGTTAAATCACCAACACGGGGCCAAAGCATACTAGACATCTTTGCGACTTCTATGCCCGAAATCATCACTAACATTGAAATAATAGACGGAATCAGTGACCATAAGGCTATTCTTGTGGAGTTAAAAACTAAGTTCGTCAAAATAAACAAAGAAAAGCGTAAAATATACCTATACAACAAGGCAAATTTTAACGGACTAAGAGAATATTTAAAGATAAAATTACCAGAATACAAGACAAAAACACTGACAACAAATACAGAGAACACTTGGAATTATTTCTTAAATATTTTACGCGAAGGAATGAAGACGTACATCCCGTCCAAACTCAAATGCGACAGTAAGGAACCTAGATGGTACAACGGGGAAGTCAGATCAGCATTAAGAAGGCAAAGAAAGCTACAGTCAAATTTCAAAAAGAGTTTAAAAAGTGACGATATAATTTATGTGAATACAACCAAACAGCTACTAAATGAATGCCGTAGTAAGACGAAAAGTATTATGCGCACAGCACTACACTCTTTTAAATCTAAAATGCTAAGCGAATATCTTGAGGAAAATCCAAAGCCATTCTGGTCCTATGTTAGGGAAATACAGGGTAAACGTCCCACTGTTCACTCTTTGAAGACGGAAAATGGAGAAATCATTACAGATAGCGTGAAAAAGGCAAATATTTTAAACCATTTTTTCCAGAGCGTCTACAACAAAAACACAAAAGCACCAAACGATCCTCCACACCCACCCGGGGAACACATGAGCGATCTTACACTGACCAAGCAGGGAATAGTACATCTGTTCCGTAGTATCAAAGCACACAAGGCACCTGGTCCGGAAGAAATACCTGCTAGAATATTAAAGGAATTAGCTGACGACATTGCCCCATTTTTACATATTGTTTTTCTAAAATCGATAGAAGAAGGCTCAGTGCCTCGTGACTGGAAGCTAGCCCATATAACTCCCATCTATAAAGGCGGCGATAGGGATAAACCAACCAATTACCGACCCATTTCTTTAACGTCGATCTCTTGTAAAATATTGGAACACATTATTGTCACTAACATTATGAAATTTCTTGATAGTAGGAAAATACTAATCCACAACCAGCACGGATTTAGGAAAAGCAGATCTTGCGAAACACAACTTGGTCTCTTCATTCACGATATACTTAGATCGGGAGAAAACAACACCCAAGTCGATGCAGTATTCCTGGATTTCAAAAAAGCCTTCGACAAAGTCCCACACAATAAATTGTTACATAAACTTAAATACTATGGGATCAATGAGAAAATAATTAATTGGATAAGAGACTTCTTGTCAAACCGCAAACAAATAGTAGTCATAGATGGGTTGTGCTCAACGGAGAGAGATGTTACTTCGGGCGTCCCCCAGGGAAGTGTAATAGGGCCTCTTCTGTTCTTAATATACATAAATGACTTAAGCACACACGTTAGTAGCAATCTAAGGTTATTTGCTGAAGACACGGTGATATACAGGGAAATAAGGAGCCAACTAGATCGCGAGCTACTCTCTAGAGACTTAGACAATATCTCGGAATGGTGCAATAAATGGGGATTAACACTTAATATAGATAAATGTGCAGTTTTGAAATTTTGGAATAAAGGAAGCGAGGATCAGGATATAAACTACAAAATAGAGGGTTCAGTATTGACTACGGCAAATCAAGTTAAATATTTGGGGGTTGTTCTAACACCACGCCTTTCATGGGGAGCACATATCAGGACAATATGCGGATCAGCTTTAAAGAAACTTGGCTTCATAAAACGGGTGGTGGGGAAATGTAATGAAAAAGTTAAAGAGAGGTGTTATTTTTCTCTAGTTAGACCTCATTTGGAATATGCCGCAAGTATTTGGGATCCGTGGGAGAAAATTTGGCAAAAAGAATTAGATAAAGTCCAGAGAAAATCCGCTAGATTCGTTAAAAATTGTTATGATAAAAACACAAGTGTGACAGGTCTCTTAGGGGATTTAGGCTGGGAACCACTTGAAGTGCGGAGAGAACAAGCGAGGCTTAGACTTTTAGAAAGGTTCAGAACAAACGAGTTTAAATATGACACTGAAGGAATTATAATGGCCCCACACTACTTAGGTAGATCAGACCACAAAGATAAACTAAGGGAGATAGATTCCAAGACAGATAGGTACAAATACTCATTCTTTCCCCGAACAATCAGTAATCATAATAGCAAGAAACCGAAGTCACTTTAGAAATATTAAAAACGTTGAATCTACAAGTCGGAACAAAATTAAACACTATAGAGATGTTAGGTATACTTTCAGGTGCATGTGTATGTTAGTTGGTAGTTTGAGTGTTTGCATGTGTGTGGGGTGTAAGTGTTCATGCATGAATGTATGGCATGTTTTTTTTTATATATGATTTTGTCGTTATTGCATGCGGTTTTTTTTTTCTTTTTCTTTTCTAAATTATGGGTGGTGTCCTAGCACCCCCCGCCACACGCCCTTGCGGCGGCTTGCGGGGTATTAAGTAGATGTAGATAGATGTAGAACTCTACCATCACCTACTAAACCGACCTTTGGGTTGATTACTGTGTTTATGGTGGTTTTTATTTTAGCTATCATACGTTATATGGATAATTATTTATACATTTCGGAATAACAGTATACACACGGATTGAAATATTATAATGGATAACAATTGAGCATAGGAACGAAGAAGACGGAAAAACAGGAGTTTCCATCAAAATACGAGGATCTCGGTACGCTCTAGGATGTAATGGAAAGATGGATTTCAGGTCAGCGGGAATGAGAGGAGAAATACAACAGGTATTTCAGACGGGAGGGCATGGCGAGGGCGCGGAATTTTGGAAAAGGAGCTGACGAAGGCGGCAGTGTAGGGAAGAAGGTGCTTTGAGTTTGTATTGTGCGGGAGATGAAAATAATTGCTCGAGCACGTGATTCATGGGCCAACCGAAACACGCGATGGAGCTTCATTCACTCAAATAATGAGATTTCCGCTTCCACGGGGCACCTCGTTGGAGCTCCCCGCTTCTTCAACAACACAGAGACACCGAGACGCCATCAACCCGTGCCCGGCGACCCCTCCGGTGCACCATAAACCCCCCCATCGATGCAGATTGAGAAAGAGGAGAGTGGCACTACACCGAGCGGCGAAGGAGAAATGGGAGGAAAAAACCCGAGGAGGAGGGAGAGAGAGAGAGCGATGGTGAGGCAGGGAAAGGCGGAGGAGGGGAGTTGATACGGAAAGGGGAGGGGGGTCGGGAAGGGGCGGGGAGAGGCGGTGACGAATTGGTGAGGTCGCGAGGGGGCAAGGAGTCCCTGGGTTGGGAGCGCGGGAGACGGGGGGTGAAGGGAATATGGCGGGGGACGGAAAGCGGTCGGCTGCCGGGGCATCGGTGGAGGGGGAGGAGTGAACGGGGGTTGGGGGAACGGTTGGGGGAGGAGGGAACGAGGGTTGGGGGAACGGTTGGGGGAGGAGTGAGGAGGTCGATGCGTTGATGGGAAGAGAAGGGAATGGAGGAGGGAAGCATTGTGGGGGCGTAGCCATGGGGGGAATGGAGGAGGAGGTGGGGGTGGAGAGAGGAAAAGAGAGAGAGAAATCCCGTCGGGGGCGTGTCGAAGTGCGGGAGACGCAGGGGCGGCCTCCTTTTCCCTCCTTCCCCGCACCCGCTCCCCAACCTCCAACCCCCCACTCCCTCCTCCCGACTCCCCCAGCCCGCCCACTCACACCCGCGCACACCAAACGCACGCACGAGAAGGAATGGAACGAAATTAAAGGACGGAAAGAGAAGAAAAAGAAAGAAGCCGAGAGAAACTCAGCAGGCAGAGAGGCAAGCGGAGGATGCGAGGAGTGCGCTTGGGAGCGGGGGAGGGAAGAAAAGGGAGGGAGGGAGGGAAGAGGAGAGGGGGAGGGGGAAAAGTCTTAAAGGCTCGTAGAAGGGGAGGGAGGAGGATGGAAAAAGAGGAAACAATGGAGGAGGCGAGAAACAAAGAGAAAACGCCGTGCGCTATCGAAGAGGCGAGTGCGCGAGCGAAGGCGCCCCCTGGCGGAAGCCCGTGCCACGCCCCTGTCAACACCGAGCGGCCCCATCCCCGAACCAACCTCCCATTCCACGTTCCTGCGCACCGCAGGGTCTCACCCACCCCGTGGAAAGGCTTTCAGTCCCCCACCCACTCCCTACGCCACTCCCGACCCTCGTCTGTCTTTTCGAAACCTCACCGACTGGTAAGCGATGCAAGAGAATAAAATCCCTCTCGCGAATTGCAAGACGCGGATGGGCGATCCAAAGGGAGAGAATCGATTCGGGGGACCCGATTATACCACATGGAGCGATTGGCGCATTATAAAATGTATTCTCAAAATCGGTATCGGGTGAATCGATTCTAATCGTATCAACATTATAAAATAGAGAGTTTAATCAGCATTAAAATCGAATTCTGATAAAAAAGATTGCTTTTGTGTCCATATGAATGAACCGTGCGTTCGTAGTGGGAGTACTGCAAATTCGTTCGTCCAGGAAAAACCACATTATCAAAGCTAAAGGTCAGTTTGCACATCTTAGAACTCAGAAAATACGGAGTTCATTTAATATAAAAAATGGTGAACTGATGATTACTCTCCTGAATTATAAATTACGGGAATTTGAAAGCTTAATACAAAATTTAAGATATTGCGTTTTCGGGAGACTTGTAAAGTGACTAGTACCTTTGAGAAACTCGCCCAATTCAATACGTGGATGCCGGAAAATATTACTAGCCATCGCCATGAATGTAATCGAATAGGATCGCAACTGCAAAGTCAAATAAAAATATACCGGGATTCGCGATGAAATAATGTAACTTCGAGCGAATCGAATCATCTGGATCGCCCGTATCTTCTTCAGTAGCGTCTCGTCTCTTTCGCGTAGGTGAAGCGACTACAGCAAACCTAGGATGAGGAGGGGGTGGACCGGTCACAGGATTGTAGGTGGGAGCCGGCGCATAGACCTTCTCCTCGGGAACAATTAGAGATGGGAATTGTGAAAAAAGATAGCCCCTTTAGGAGAGGGCAGGTGGTAGACGAGATATTCCGGAAATACGAGTTCCTTTTGTCATCCGAGCAGCAATTCAGTGTTTACCCACATCAGATACTCAAGACTCAACGGCGAATATGGAAAGCAACATTGGCAGGCTGATAATTTTCTATGGATAGGTCATATTAATGAAGCCAATGACGTTAATCTGATTATGTGTTTTCAAGTTGCGATTATCCTATATCGCAATTTTTCTCTGATCCTCGAGCTTCAATCTGATGGAGCCATATTGTATTTACTTCGTAATAATGCGTCTGATATATTAATACGAACAAGAATTTAGTTCTCTTATTTTTCTCATTTATTAAGTTCCTCACCATTTCTAACATATGACATACGCATAGTATTCAATCGTTTATATGCATAGTCTGACATGTGTCGTCATTTATTCCTTATGTTCTCGTTATGCTTCACGTTCATCCGAAGGCTCTGCTCGAGTCGAGTGGATAGTTATCAATTTCACATCGCACGGTAGAATGCTGTGTATTAAACAGGCCTGAAGTAAAGTAATATTATTCATAGTATTAAACAGATGAAATGATATCTATATTGAGAAATTCAAAGTCAAATGAACAAGTTGGCGTAGAGTAATGGCAGCATGGATTGAACAAGATAAGGTGGAAGTCGTCTTTCTATCTTCATGTAAAAATTAATTCCAAACTTTCTCCATCCGGCAGCTCAAGTTAATGTTTGCGGGTGTTTGAAAACTTTTTATTTGGGTGAATTCGTATTCATCATAAAATAAAAATTCCACCAACTATTTAACTGCCAAAAGCTGAAACGACTGAGTAATTTTTCATGTCGCCAAGCTAATTCTATTTTTGGCTGACACGAGAAGCCTAAACGGATATTTTAAGGACATGAATCGGCGTTTCCTCCAATCGCTTTCCCATCATATTCCATGCTTCAGTATATCCTAATGCCGTACTTGAAAAATGCTAATTGAATTTAAAAATCGAATGCGGGTTTTGACATCCATATGATCAACTGTGCGTTACTTTGAAACCACCTGGAAACGGTATGACGCGCGTTAAAGTCACCCTGTTATTTTAATCCAAAATGATTAGTATCTGAGAGCCATTTTCGCATGGCATTAGTGAACCTTCGCCCCCGTGTGGCCATAGTCAATACTCATCCATCAGAGAAAATAAAAAAGGGCGCGGGTGCATGATTTAACGGGCGCCTTCTCGGGAGGCGCGGCGAGCGGTTACCGGGAGGGGGGTGAGGGAGCGAGGAAGAAGAGCGACTTCATTTCGGGCGAATTAACTCCGCATCTCATCGAAACGACCTAACTCCCGCATTCGAATAGACAAAGATACTGACTGCGGCGGTCGGTGCATTGCATAACGGTAGCCCCTCCCTCCCCCCAGTCCGACGACGTCGAGAGATAAAAGGAACTTAAAAAGAGGGGAAGTGGATTCCTCCCCGGCTCTGCATTTCCCGTAATTGCGCCTCTGCGGCAAACGCACCACTCCCTCGCATTCCCTCCCCGTCCGATGTGCATCTCTTCTGCCGACCCTCCCCCGCCCTTTTTGAGGGGCCGAAGGGGGGAGGGGAGGGAAGGCAGGCTCACCCGCGGAGAGACGGAGCCACTAGATGGCGCCTGCAATTATTCAGCGCGCAGAGCTTCCTCCTCCTCCCCCCTCGTACACGCTTCGGCTTCGCCCCATACCATCCATCCATCCACCTACACCGAACACCCTTGTCGACCTCCTACGACCCTCCTCCACAACCCCTCTCTTTCTCTTCCTCTTGTGTAGGATTGCCAACTCTCCCGGATTCGTCTTAAGGGAGTCCTGGAATTTGACAGTGATCCTCGGACTCTCCGCACTGCCACACTCAAATATCTTCTCCTGCTCACATATCGTACCACTGCTGGTGCTGGTATTACGAGGATTGTGCGGAAAATTTCGACTTAAGGGTCCATTTTTTTCACATTTGATACACGACCCCTCCCAATTAGTGGGCACCATTTTCAAAACCAGAAAGCTCCAGAAGCTCGGGTACATAATGATACTAAGGCTCGGTTATTCTACCCAGCTGTTTCACCATGTTTTGCCTACATCGTTGAAGTCAATAAATATACTTCACCTTGCTTGGCACTTGATGTTACTTCAGTTATTTTATTTTATTTGTTACTAATATTTATGTCATGAAAATATTTTATTTGCCCTAAGAACATTCAAGGAAATCATAATTCGTGTGTGATTAAGAACATCGTAAATTGTTGATTGCTTCTCGTTCATTACCATAAGAACGTTGATTGACCTACTGGTATGTTTTATTCTCCCCTAAGTATCTTTAAATCCCATCATTATACAATGTCCTCCTACTTTGCCAATTGATATGACGTAAATCGTTCCAGCACTTAAACACATACAATCAGAATACTCACTGCATTCATTTCAATTCATTTAAAATAATTTCAAATCTGTAATAATTTAAACAACTTTTAACAAAATTTACATTTCGATCGATCGCACTTTATTGAGATAACGGAGAACGGCTTCCCAGAATCCCCTATGTTCATGGCCCCGACACCTTCCGGACTCAACCCTTCAGGAGTTGGCAATCATAACTCTCTCCCCTCCCCCAGGGATTCCGCCTGCCTACCCCCGGAACGCCGCTGCACGCACAGTGATATATCCTCCCGAGACTCGAGATTACGGTGGAGTAAACGCCCTATATTATAAAGTCTGCAGGCATATATCTCTTTCCGCTTCCAAACCACCTCCCACACCCCCATTCCCCTGACGATGGTGGGCACGGCGAAGGGGGAAATGGGTTGGGATGGGAGAAAGGGTAGCGGAGAGGTGTTTTAAATTACACCACGCTGCGAAGTCAAAACGGTGGTGGAGAAGAAAGTGATAGAGAGGCATATGGCTTCCTCAACGCTGCGTGGGAGGGAGTGAGGAAGGGGAGCAGGGGGGAAGGGAGGTCTCGGGTTATAATGGGGAAGTGCTTCGCATCCCGCGACCTGCCGCTTACTTTTGCGCCGGCGACCCGCGCCCGTGTCGGCTCGAAAAGGCAACCCCTATCCAGATCCGTGCGAAAGCCCTTGAAATATGACGTTAATATCGTTAAACTGCTCGGCCATCTTAATTTACGGCTGGGGATTCGCTCGGCCGTAATGACCCATAAAGGTTTCGTTTCTTTTTTTCTCTCTTCGAGGACCGCAACAGATAAATAAGATGGCTCCTGATGCAGATAAACTATCCGCGCTCGGCATCCTGGATTCATAATATGCGAGATTGGGTGCTTGCACAATTTGCCGCGGTCATTAATAGAGCCATCCGTCCCCTCGAAACTGAAAGATTGTGCAAATAATCGCAAGTTTGCCGCAATTTCCAATGTGGCGCGCTTAACCTTTAGCCGAACACACGATTTTAATGGACAGCTGGAGAAAATTTGTTTTGTACCGACATAACCGGAGGCCATTTACCCGTACACGATCTAGGTGTGAAGCCGGCCAAATGAATGGTTGCCTGATGGACTGAACTGAAGATCAAAATGTTCCTCACCTTGTTCCCAACTAATCTTGCCTAATTATGATAGGTCACTGGTCTTCCAATGTTTAAGTCCGATGCATCGGATGTTAAAAACGAAACTGGAAGTAGAATTTTCTCTACCTATGTATAATAACTTTCTGTACATAGGTTTGATAAAAACGGCACATCGCGACTAGCTAAGTATATATTCTATGCACAATGTTTATTATAGATAGGAAGCTGAAACATTGAAACACTGGCGAACGAGCGTAATTGAAATGATGATTAACAATGGCGTTTTTGCAGATCATACTGGTTCATTGGTACGTTTACTTATTGATCAAATCTAAAGTGCTTTCCGAGTCAGACATATCTGCGTGCAGCGTTTATACACGTAGCACACAGAAAACAACAGGTTTTCTATCGGTATTTTTAAATCATTTTTTCGATAAGCAATTTCTATAAAATACGCCCATCATCATTTTTGATCGAACGCTAAAAAGTAACTCTGGGAAAAAAATTTTCGATTATCTCCAAGGAAGAATCATTCAAAAAGCATCTGCCATAATGCTCTTAGAAATGACTTTTTACGACACCTGTGATTACATTTTGCTCTTGCAATGACAATAAAATTGATAATATTGTGATTCATAACATTGCTGTAATTGAAGAAATTCATTTCGATAGTCAATTTTCTTAAAATGCACGCACTTGACAGTTCAAAAATACAGACTATTGCTAACCTTGAGTTCAGTCGTAGATCATTACGATATCAAAGTTTTGAATTTTGGCATTCGGTCGAGTTATACACGTAGATATTGTGCTCTTCAATTTTTGTCACCGATGAATGACCCACCTCAATGAAGTGACTTCAAACTATTGGCAAAGCTGTTCTCAGTGTTAGGTCATTCGTATCAGTGGCAATAAGAAGCAGCCATACGCATAAGTTATAGAATTATGTAGTAAACTAACTATTATTTAAATCTTTGAATGGACTCTTCAACTACGAATTTTGAAGTCAGGTGAAGGGCGTTTCCAACCTGGAGATTTTTCCAGTTTGACAGGTGATGGTATTCTCTCTCCGCTTTCCTCTTCGTCCCTCTTCCTCAACATATGCCGCTGGTTCTAACCCCAGCGCGTGCAATGACGTTTGACGTGATGCCTGAAATAATTTTTCACCGCTCACTTAACGCCCGAGTCGACTTTCTCATTAGCACCACGATACCATTTTCTGGACAATGCCTCTAAAGAAACGGGTAAGCAAAAAGTCACAATTGCACTGCCAACATCAGCGTACTTAACGCCTTGAACGTTAAATCTTATTATTGAAAATGTTCATCAAGGAAGTTTTTCTTGGGTGATTTCACGAATTGTCGCAAGGTTCCATGCCTATGGGTTCCACAAACGAAGGGAGAGAAAGATGTGGGACGTATGGAGGGGGTGGGGGGAGATATAATCATGGATGTGATAATGAAAACATTTGCAACGGTTTTCGTGATCACCAAAATGCAAAAAATACTCTAATTTGCGAGTTGAAAAGGTTTGGTTTATTACAAGGATAAAAGAAACTGAACTACTCTACCACATACCACACATTTTACCTCTGCTAATCAAGGAATTTGAAAAGTAAAATCTCAACGTACACAAGCATATGCATTTTCGTATTGACCTTATATCTTTGCATCGAAGGAAACGAACAATGCAAGGAAACAAGCGACGCCATGGCAGGCCACCTTTTAGGTTCAAATCGCCGTAACACCTTAGAGGGAAATACCTATTCCTTCGAAGAAGTCATACACACTAATAATATCTGTTAACTAATGGGTTTTGGTTACACATGGGAACTTAGCGCACTATCGCAAACCCATCTCCTTTCCCGTTTTCTTGGGAGACAGGAGAAAATGGCCTTCACATTTGCACTGCGACAGTAAATAATAAGCGACCTGTGGCTGCCTAAGCATTGTTGCGCAAAGACAACAATGGCGAGCGGCGGGAAAAAAACGCGCGGTTTACACAAAAAAGCATCCGTTTCGCAATATTTCATTGAAATCAATCTACGAGGAAACTCTCGAACGAGGGAAACTGGCCGGCGACGTTGAATGATCACTGTCAGTTTCCAAACGATATGTCGCTGCATTAACTTACCCTAACCAGGCTATCCTTCATAAGCGAGCTTGCTTGAGGCTTCGATGCTCCCCAGCGATTGAATGCCACAAAGGTTAAAGCTATTCAATTGTTTGATCCTATCCTTATATGAGAGGCGTCAAAGATGACGACAGTCATTACGCACGGATTAGCGTCTCATTTAAGCACATATTAAACAACTGGCATACGTCTATCCTCGAATGTCCGTAAATTTTAGCAGTTGGATTTCCATCGCTATCATGAAAGATAGTTGATTCTCCATGCCTGAAATTGCAAGGCGATGAGATTGGAGAACTTTTCTGGTACTGAAAAAAGTACTGAATACAGTTCAAGGGGCTTTGTTATCTCAAATTGTTACTACGTCTCTCGGCGTTACGTAACACATGTTACACAGCATTTTATCGCATAAGTGTCTCATACTTTTCGTTAATTCAATTAATTTTTAGCTTACTCATAATCGTAAGTTTAAAGTGAGCGTGGCTTTGTACTTACCGTTACACAATATGTTAGACACCGACCACAGACAGCAACTGATAACTATCACTATCGATAGCAGGATGTGCACGTATCTCAGCACAAGAGGAGAGGTATACTAAGGTATACATAGGTATTTATCGTAAATCAGGTGCCCAAAAATAGATAATGAGAGCTGTCTACTGCAACCATGTTCGATATTGAATATATAACGGTTTGGAAAATAATTTCAATATGGAACTTGTTCACGAAGTAACACCTGAACGATAATTTGCTTAATCATAACTTCTTCCACGTTACAAACATGAATTTATGTAAAATCATGTAAGTCTTATATTTCATCTCAAATTGATTCATTGGCTGTTAATTATCTGATGTATTTGACAACATAATTGCCTTTCCTTTATGCACTGACCAATGCTAACTATAGCACTGTGAGAAAATCAATCGATGCTTCCTCGTCTGTGATAACGCAACCGTTAATGAATATTCATTCTAGAATAATATCGGTATTGAATCACCGGATCAAATTTACGCAAATATTTCTCTCAGGAAATGACATTACAGCATATAAATTAATAGAATTAAAATAATCCATCAATAAACTGAAAAGTTACGCAGTTAGGGCTGACAAAATGTTTTTACCTGTGTTTCCTTTGGAAAAAACTTTGGAAAAATTGTACCGAATGACTAACTTGAAGCTTCTAGAGAGGCAAGAATTTAAAATGGGAAAACTGTGAATGAGTGTTCAACGCCATGATATTTGATATCGCGTGCGCAGACTTTCAAGGACTTAGGAATACATATTTAACAGAAGCGACACCAATCATATCATGGGATGAAGAAATAAGTAGGAGATGTATATTTCTCCGATGTATTCCGAAAAACATATTCTCTTTCAGGTTTCAATGCTTATTTTAAATTGAATCTTAATAATACTTCAAGGTTACTTCAACTCATACGAACGTTCGGACTTAAATATAGTAATTTGTTACTTCAGTGGATTGAACAATCGGCAGTTGACCAAAGGGTGTCGGGCTCAAAAGCCTATAATACTTCGGGATAATGTATGCGAACATCCAACGTAAGTGACCTCCTTGAGGACCACGAGGGACGAGAGTCAGCTCCAGGCGGGTAAGAGAAAAATTGGTGCCTCCCATTTAATGTAGGTAGTAATTTCACTCACCGGAGGGAATAATGCATGCTGAATTATCTATGTCCCTTAATTTAGACTTGATTATGGTTTAAACCCATTAATAATAAATAGTTTCAATCAAATATTCAACGATTAATTTCTTGATTTTCCGACTCTCCGTTGGAAAAAAATAACTAGCACCTAAAATACTGTTTGTTTTTAAGTAACTTTCGGCTAGATAGACCTCTTTGACTATTATTTCACTCTTATAAAATACAAATAAACTAACCACTTCTTTGATTACATCAGTGAAGCTATCACTATTAAATGAACAGATACTGAGAGGTACTTGAGGGCAATATCGTTTCCGCCCAAGAGCACCGCCCCAACTCCTCATCCTCGGTGGCGCGAATGAATGCGCGGGGTGAGGCGCCCAAAGGGTTGCGCGAATCCGCGACCCCTCGCCCCGCGAACTTTTTAAAGACCGTTTACAAGCTCATTATTCTCGCGGGAGGGAGAAGCGTTGAACCGTCGGCCACACACATTCCATTCGCGATTACGTCGATAGCTGAAGGGCGGGGGTTGATGGGACGGAAGGGCGGGTGGGGGCCATAAAACTCAGGGCGGAGGAGGGATGATAAAGTCAATAAATAAATATAGTCAAGATATGATTTTTTTTAAATGCGTAACCATTCAAAGGGCAAGAAGGGAACCAAGAGTATCTCCTCCCTCATGGAGATCGACTATATCCTCCCCGCGGGGGTTGGGACGGTGGGAAGGTGGGGGGTGGGATGAGCGGTGGGGGCGCAGGCTACTTCCCGGCACATGCGCGCTCAAATCGCCGGCCGCCTGCTTAGCGACGCCGCGCTAAGTGGGTGCGCTGGGGAGGGGGGGTGGAAAGAGGGGAGGGACCGGGGGGAGGGGGGAGAAGGGGGTGCGTGGAGGCAGTGGCGGCCGCCGGGGTGCTTCGCTCTGAGCATCCACCCGCCAACTATTAGACCCCCCCCCCGTGTCCGTATTTACGACGAGGGCGGAGGGCAGGCAGAATTTGTTGAAGTGATCCATTTCCACACTCCCGCGTATTGGCAACGATTTCGTGGCCTCGGAGGAGGGGGGCGGAGGAGAGAGGGAGGCGCGTGTGTTAAGAGTCTTGTTGAGCGCTAGGCGCTCCGAGCTATGAGGGAGCGGAATAAAAGGCGCCGTTTTGCCCGGCGGAGTTACTTTAGACCTTTCGCCTTCGCGTCATGTCGGGCGCGCAATGGGGGGACATGAAGGCGGGGGCCGGGGGGGAGGGGGGGGGTCATTCCTCTCGAATGTGAAAAACAACACGCGCACTCTTCCTCCGCATGTGGCATAAATTGCAGGATTAGCGTCTCGCGAGCGGAGCGTTAAAAGACTTCGATGAAAACGATTCATATTCAGTTTTATCATCCAGACCATGCTTTCTATATAAGTAAATGTGGAATAGGTACTTTTGAAACTACTCCTCGGTGTTCGAAGCAAACTTCGATCTTAAACATTGGGCAGGGGACCACTTCGAACTTGCTTACTGCTCAGTTCTTCGGCCCACTTCAACGTTAGAAGTGATTAAAACAAGAAGGCTCACAATGGAATCTGTCAATTAAAGTTTTCTCGCGTATTCATTTGGCAGTCATATATTTATAAGTGATTTTTGTGAAATAATCAAAATATCCACCCGATTTCTATCTGGCTCTTTCGATTCTGAATGTCCCCTCTTAAATCCCACGGGACATTACTCTCTTCTGCGCATCACTCAAGTCGATCGACCACCAAAACAGGTTTCCTTCTGACATGGGATTGCAACCGCCTGTCATTACTTTCCTTTCTTATCCAAACCACAGTATGCGAGGCTAGTGAAAGCTGAGATCTTTCACAGATAAATGGACACTTAAATTTAAAGAGGAACCAGCAGAAAATAAATGCGGAGCATATTATGTTATTCATGGATGATTCTTCACGGTGCAGCGTCTGTGCACTGGAAGCAATATCAATATAAGGAATCTCACCATTAAAATCTTAACTGATCTTATAGCACACGCTCGTTGGATTTATGGCGAGGCTGCGAGATATTTTCAACTCTAGGTTGTTTCCAAGTACCCAACCAACTTAAACCACCTTGACAAATGTTTCATAATAATTGTAAAGTGAGTCTAAATTGTCTTCAATCAGCCGCCGCAGCCTCCTGCGGTGAAGTAACGAACGAAAAACATCTAACGGTCCTTTCGCTCCTAAAGTCGTTGCCGTTAACGACGCCGAGAGAATGTCTTTCAAAATAACCTTTCAGAGTTACATGAGAAATAATGTCGGCACCGGAGGCATAACTCCTTCCCTAAGGAATATTTTCATGACATTTTTACAGCCCTATAAACTCTTGCACCTCTCTAAGATAGGATATATCCCTGCGGCTAATACGAGAGGAGTCGGGGGAAGAAATCGGGGGAGAAGAGGGGTTTGGATTGTTGAAAAGATAAGCAAGTGCATCTAAAGTAATGAAGCAGGATGCATTGCAGGGGTTTTGCATTCCTAGCTTAATAATAACGGCTAAATGAATTGCTCGCAAATCAGTGAGGTTACATGAGGAGTGTGGAATGACGGCGAACACCAAGATCATATCTATTTGATCGTTTTCCTCTGAATCCGTCGCTCAAGATGGCTGCGGGGACAGCGATGACGTTACGTTTTCTATGTAAACATCCTGACTCAAAATTACATGGAACAGTTAATCATGGAGCATTATTCAATTAATGCAAAGAGATGTGATGAAAAACTCGGGTGCCTTTAATAAATGAAATAAACGAATCGGCATGTTTCTAGGTGGTGTGAAAGATTAGTCGGAAATAATGAAGGATCATGATGGAATCAAGAGAAAAATAAAAGTGGAGGAAATATTGTGAAAGCAGCAAGAACTTTTCCTCGATTTAGGACGAGGGGTTACGGATGCCATCCGCGAATAATGGGGGAAAGTGATGTCAGTAGAAAACACGCGGATTCCAGAAGAATCGCTGTAAAAGAGAACGTTACGTCTCCTGCTGCCTCTAGCAAATTTTAATCATAGCTCAAAGATATAATGGACGTCATTACTATTGACCATTCATGTGATATTTGGTCGAATTTGTCATATTCTGCAGCCAACAGGAGCCTTCAGTGGTGCGGAGTAGCGTGTCCGATGCATACGAATGTTCAGGCTCGGTAATGTGAGTGTACCAACTTAAATTTTCCTATTACCAGGGATCTGATAAAAAATCCATACATACGTAGTAATCGATTAAGTTGACGTTCACCATAGAAGAAGAAATTGAAATGTATGTACCGTATTTCCAATAGAAATCCCCAGACCTAATCCTTTAAGTATATGATAAAAAACTATAGAAAGTAGTAGCAGTTATGGAGTACTTAGATGCTGGATGTGAACAGAGAGCGTTTCAAATGATGTTTCTAACTTTGAATTCTTGGAAATTGCCAATTAATATCCACCGTGGAAGTCATGTTAATTCTGATGATGAGGTTCTTTAGAGACTTAATACACATATTTGTACTTTCTAGTTCTCGAGCATGTCCAAAAATGAAACTTACTCATGCGGAATCCTCCTTTTCAAATTTATTACAAAATTATATACTTTACAGACAACATCTGTCAGAATAAGATAGATTTTACTAGAAATTCCAAGCTGTATTGATAGAATTGAGAACTGTCAATTGAAATTCCGCTTACTTGGAAGAACCAACTACGAAAAATAGCGAATCAATAAGATACCCAAAATAGAATTAAGACACAATGTAGACATTCTGCAAATAAATAGGGAAAGAATTAAGGCACTTGCCGAAATATAGTATGCATAAGCGAGTCGGTGTTTTGTTTTCTGGAGGAAGCCGAAAAAAGACTATGGAACGATGACTGACTCGAAATAAGTGAAATAATTCACCAGCCATGCAGGTGGAACTGGAAAACTTCCTACATAACCCATATCAAGCTTATCATCCACATAAACAGGACATGCATGTCTCTGCATTACCGGGTTCTCCATCCGCGTTGGTCGCTTTTTGGTGACGACAGTTTCGCTGCCGTCACCAACGCCGCTTAAACCTTCGTACGAATAAACAGTACATTTTATATAGATTACATTGCCATATTATGAAAAATATGGATAAAACACCTGGAAGGATAGCTGCGAATTGAGTCAACTCATAAAGCATCAATGTGTTTGTTTAGATTAGACGTGTTATAATGCATTATCAGGGATAATCTAGTTCCAGGCACTTCGACGACTGGGTCATTTTAAACAATAATACGGTGAAAAAAGCGACGTATAAATCGCTCATTTTGACGTCGATAACTCAACATAAGTTTTCCCAGGTCAGATGGCTTATTAATGAACAAAATGGAAGCAATATTTTGCATATATCCGGGAAAAAATTCTAATGACCTTCCTCGTGTTGGACCTCCAGCAGAGATCAGCTTAAAGGTCTCTTCCCTCCCTCCGACCAAAATGTTCACACTGCAAGTCTTGTGACGTCGATCCATTCGAGCCAATGCGTCGATTTAAAACGATGGCGATGGGTTTAGGAGAATGAAAAATTTCACTCATTCTCGGATAATACAAGAAACTCTCTATCTCTCTCGCTCCCAGCCACCCTTCCCCTGACCAAACCCGTGATTGATGTCCCAGGGAGAGAATCTTCGTCTATGTTGACGGCGCCATCGATTATACGTCTAGTCAGACTTGAAAAGGAGCTTCTGATTGAGTCGTCTTATTCTGAAGTCATCACGCCCACTGCCTGCCGCTGGACGCCTTCAATCTCCCGCTCGCATCCCTTATGATTTTTCCAAACGCCTGCGGCGATAACCGTTTCTCTCTCCCCATTCTCCAGCCGTAATTCCTCCTTAATGACACTCAAGTATGTTATAAATCTTTTGAGAAAGTCCAGAGCCAAGTCCTAAAGTTGTCGGATTGAACGTGTTTAATCCAGCTCCGCAGTAATTAACCCGGAGGTTGGCTTTGACCGTTGAGGTTGGAGCCATTTAGGGCAGGAGGGCCAGTTTCTTCGCCTTCGCCACTGCACGGTTTCGGTAAATATAAAATCAAACCTCTTCTTTTCTTACATGGGGTTGTGAAGACGCATCACCCTAAGGTTTGTTTGTGCCCGGGACACTCCGGTGAGTGAGCCGACTCTATCCACTACCAATCCACCACGGTGCCAAGTCCGTTTAAGAAGCCACACAAGGTAGCTTTTATCACTTTGATCAAACGATACGATTAACTAAACCCTAAAATTATCATTCACGCGTCAATAAAGAAAAACCGCAATGATCCAGAGTATTTTCGTAGACATCGACCTTCATTGAACCGACACGTACGATAAGGGTGCGCCCAGGATGGAGACTGATGTATTCCTTAATCAAGCCCACCTCTTTCACTTTCAAAGATATATCCCGGTTTCAAAATTCATTGATAATGGAGTAATTCGTGAAGTCCAGTGGCTCCTCAAGCAGGTTTTGATAGCAGATAGAGAAGCGTTGCAAAACGTTTGGCCCGGAGTACTAAACACACCGGATTCATGCACAAGAAATGAAAATATATCCTAGGAGTACAGGGAAGAATGTTTGAGGATAGAAATAGGGTGACTATAGTCGCAGTCGAAAAAAAGCCATAAATTTCTCGTCGGAATTCCGACTCTTATTGCCCGAATCGGCGACATTGGGTAATCTTCCGTTTGCAGTGAATCACTCACTCTATGGGCGAGCAAATTTCGCATATTATTTAGAGCGCACCAAATGACAGATTCAGACCTTCTCCCTTGAACCTATTTACTGGACAATTGACCTCTTTTTCTCTGCCTTTACTGAGGCTGAATATGTTTCTGGGGCAGTATTACCTCCCGCAGTAAATCCACACAATTACTTGCTCAACTGAAAACGTTTTATCCATAAATGGCTTCCTTATTCCGGTATTTGGAAAAATGTTTCTTCCCCAGCATACCTTAGGGCTGTGCACATCAAGTCACGACTGAATAAAAAATAATCGGGTTTAATTGAAATGCCGTGCGTCTTCTCTTCAGAGTCCTACTGCCACTAGCGTTCCCCGAATTAGTATTGAAAAACATCCTTTAAAAAGAGAAATTTATTTTTCGGTAATAACCAAGTGTATTTTAATCCTTTCCTCGGTGCCAAAATCGTAATTATCCGGGGTTTTCAGCTTTAAACTCTGACCCATCTTCCTAAAGGTACGATAGAGAGAACGCCCTAGGTAGATTTCAATGTAAAACAAAGCCTACAGTTATTACAATTCTTTTTCTATCGGTACATCACTCTTTTGGAAATTAATGGCGCCCGAACACAGCCGTCACGGGGGGAATCCCATGGAAATACATTTGAGAGGACCACGAGAAAAAACCTCTGGGGTGACGCCGTGGATGACCTGGGTATATCCACCGGAGTATCTCGTACCCAAGAGAATGCCCTCTGTGATGTCGTGAAATAGAAGGAGGGTGGTGATGCCATCTTCCCGGCGTTATGTGGGTGCGCGTGCATGAGGCATTGCCGCATACGGACACCAATCATTCCTTCCCGAATAAGGAGTTTCGCCGATTCATTCCGAGGTCGCGACGCCGAAAACTATACTTCAAGACGGTGCGCCGAATAAACCCTTCCGAAAACCACAGGCCCTCTTGGGGGCGCCTACACTGCACAATACATTCTCAACTGATAACCGTCATAACTAGAATTTAAAATGTGAATCCTTTCCGAACCCGCACTTCTGAGTACACTCCACACTTCTCCTTACAGGATGCAAACCTACTCACGTAACACGGAACTCCAGCTATCGCGGTCGGTGTCAGAACTTAAGCGCACAATTTTCTAGAGAGAAGATAGTTACGGTCATCGTCATGAAACCATGGCTATTTCTCATTGTGGATATGAAAAAAACATTTTTCCACCAAGGAAGTGAAAGCTGGAAATCACGCATCGGTCACATATATTTACCAAATCATAACGAAAGTAAAATATTGTACTGGAGGCCTACAGTTTCTAATATAAAAACTAACTTTTAATTGAAACTTGCTTTTTCAAGTTATAGGATAAGAATAAAGTGTATTACTCCATTTTAAATTAATATCTTTCGGGTAGGACTATATCTCTGCGCTTCGAAACATATCTTGAGTCGAAGTATAAAATTTAAATTTTACTGCAAATACAGGGTATTAAATTGAACTGCAAGCCCAACCATCATAAAATATCCAAAATCCCAAATAGCCAACGAAGGGCAAGCATATGAATAATCAGGGAAGGACACTGCCCCATTAGCAAGTCAACTGTCACAAATTTAGCCATCATGACACTCCTCAATCCATTATGAAAAAAACAAATTTGCACTTTTCCACAGATTTTTTTTTTAACGTACTTACCAAGCGTTTCGGTTCATCGAATCATCTTCAGGTACAAGACAATATTCAAATTGTGATGCAGCATATTTATAGCTGTTTGAGGAAGGAAGGGGGGGCGGAAGAAAAGAGTGAGGAGCAAGGTAGGCGGGGACAAAGAGGGGAAATATGGAAAACCCAAAGAAATAGAGAAACTAGAGAGATGGAGAGGTAAAAAGAGGGGGAGAGAAGATAGAGCCCTTGTGGTCATTATTTGAGTGGACGGGGGCACGTAATCTGGTATCCTGGCGGTAGGAAGGAGGGAAGAATAAAGAAGGGTTAAGCGGGAAGGGGACATGGAAGGGATAGAGCAAGGTGGCACATTTGTTTTGGTCATAATGACGAACTTCCACTAAATCTCGCCTGAATCTCTTGAATATATACTCAATCTATGTTAAGCTAGAAAAATGACTTCAAGAAAATTGCGTCAAAAAATGTTGCTTAAAATGTACCAGGCAGGTTTAAAATAAAATTAAAATGGGAGTGGAGCGCGCAGAAATTGTAGCTCATCGAAAACCCCACTTTGAATATAACACGCTAGCATTATTATATCACACCAATGTTTGCGAAATTTCAACTACCACAGTTTTTTATCCGAAGGTTAGCTTGATAGGAGATAGTAGAGTTTCCACACTTTTAAGTCCAACGGCGTGTGAAATGCATACATATGAGTATGGGGGCAGTTCCTTGCCCTGTGCCACCTATGGTGGTCCAGGAGGTCCTGGTAACCGACAAACTACAGAGATTCGGCAAAGCTAAAGGCGCACAGAGGTGTCACCCGGAATCGAACCTTGATCATCTAGTTAGTAGTTCGGCGCCCTACCTACTGTACTAACATGTGAAAGTTTATATTGATAAAAATCCAAGATAGTGCGTGTACTATGCAGCAAAAAAGAAAGGCTCTTTTCGAAAGAATATGTTGACAAGGTTAAGGTCACGTTCAATTTCCTAGTAGCCACAGTAGAGAAATAAATATGAAATATATCAAAGACAACTTCTGAATTCTTTTGGCCTCGTGTCTTCAAGTGGCAGCGATAAAGACGCCAGTGAGTTTTGCCATGTTCACACAAGCAACTCTTAAGAATACAAACCTGTACGTATCCTAACGATACTTGAATTTTCACGGTGTTAAAAACCACCGAGCAGTCCGATATTCTTGCTATCTGATTGCCATCTGAACCCTCATTATTAGAAAGGAGCACTTATAATTTCAGCACCAAAGTATTGATTTTCGGAAAAAAACATTTCGCGCCGGAAATCCGTCCTGCGAGGTGAGTCCACTAAGAAAACGTAATAAAATAGTGTGGCGAGTAGGTATTCCTTCCCTCTCGACCCCAACGGAACGCATCCGTATCCCAACCCCTTGCGGTGAACCGCGAGGAGGGGTGCTTCCTTTGTGCGCTCTCTCCCGCCCCACTTCCATTTCCTCCCACCCCCCACGTCCCAGCCCCAGGGACGTAAAAAGAAAAAGAAACGCCGCGAAAAACTCGAGTAAATCTCCCCCCCGCATCTCCCCGACCTTTTCCCCGACTCGAGGGAGACTAAGGGCTCGGCGGTGGGGACGACGACTTAATCCCGGTCGATCGAGGAGCGAGCGCCCATTTTTATCCCGCCCTCCCCGCCCGATAAGAGGGGGTGGGCGGTGGTACCGCGACGGAGTGAGGCACCGCGGGAAACTCTCCCCTCGTGGGGGGCGCTTTTGCACTCGACCGAGCCGCGAACCGCTCTCGTCTACCTTCTCTCGCCCGGGACGAGCATCGGTCGGGACGGCGGAGGACCCAGGCGCCACTTAGGGGAGGAGGGGGGTGCCCTCTATGGAGAGAGAGCTTGCGATTGTGGAGGGAGGCGGCGGCAGCTCTCCTCCCGCCACTCCCTCCCTTCTCCCCGCACCAGCGCCGTCGTCCCCTCTACACTACTGAGCGCACTCACACACACACACGCACACACCATCCCCTGCACTATACCATGTCCCGTGTGTTCTAGTCTCTCTCTCCCCTGGACCTATATCACTCCCGATCACATGCCCCTTTGCACATATGTGGGCGCTGTGTGTTCCCGCGGACGTATATCACCCTGAGTAAATGGTTTCCGAGCATATATGCGACCGTGTACGAGCGGCCCTCGTACTGCCGCCCACAGGACATGATATAATACATTGCGGCCACATGCCTCCGTACATATGTGCACATTCTGCACCCAATCGCCTCCGGAATAATATATATATATATATATATATATATATATATATATATATATGTGTGTGTGTGTGTGTGTGTGTGTGTGTGTGTGTGTGTGTGTGTGTGTGTGTGTGTGTGTGTGTGTGTGTGTGTAAATATGCGAACGGTTTTCCCTTCCCCATCCGATCATCACCCATTCCTGACACCATCCGTACGTAGGTGTACCCACCGTCCTGGATTCCTCCCCCTCGCTCGATCGGACAATGGACAATACCCAACGGAAAGTTACTCCTTTGGAAGTATCGGTGCATTGTCACGATGGCGAGGATGCCCACGAGAAAGATGGCGAGGGGAGTGGGAGGAAGGTGGTGGGAGAGGGGACCCGTCCTCCCCACTCGAGCCAGCCCACATCCCCCGCGACCAGAATGCCATCTCCCGAAGCGACCCTAGTCTTCCCTTGAACCCTTCCCCCAGGAACAGGAATTCCTACTACTCCGGACATCATTCCCCTGCAACAACTTTATTTCCGATGACAATTTTGAAATTCCCTGGTTACTTATTGGGCGGGGAAATAAATGTTTCCACGACTTGTAACACTTTTTGGGCTGTTTTGATGAGAAATCATTTATCTGGTACTTAAAAAAGCTCAATGTGGCCCGTTTTAAATACCAATCTTTTGAACGGATCCTAAAAACATGATTACTATGTGATGTAGCAATTGTAATTCTATTGGTAATGATATTTATGAAACCTGGATAATGATGTATTGATAACTAGTGACGATTTAATCAGAAGGAATGACAAATATTATGCATTTAAAAAATGGTGAATATTTGCTGGTACGACTGAAGAATTAAGTAGCCAAAAAAGATTCACTTCGTTCGTGTGTGTCACTTAAAAACTTTGAGCGGTTATTTACCGTCGTTTGTCGCCTCTGAGTAACAAATTTACCATTGACTATATTTCATTGTTCCCCGCCATTTTCGTAACCGCATTCTAAATCTAATCCCGTCTGATTGATAACATGAATCATCGCTGAATTAATCGCACACCAGGTGTGGGTGGGTTGGAGGAGACTCACCCGAGAGAGTGGGAGGGCTCTCGAAGGAAATGGTGCTGCTGAAGGGCATTATTTTTCAATCACTCCTTATTTAAAGGGAGAATACGGGACGGATCCGTTCATTCCACGGGACACGCATAAACGACGGGGAGGAAAAAAACATCTCCAACGCTGCCGGGAGGGGGGGGGGAGAAGGGAGAAAGGGGAGAGGCCGAAGGGAAGGAAAACAGATTGCCGTCCCTTCCTCTTAAAGTAAACGGTTTGTAGCGCGATGGGATTCCCCCCCTTTCCATCCTTCCGTTTCCCCAGCCTGCTCCCCCTCCCGCCCCATCCAACTCCCAACAATTGCCTTTTTTTTGTTATTCTTTCCCTTGCCGTCACCAACGCATTGTTTTCTCCCCCTCCCCACTCTCCCGCCTCATCCGCCGATCTCCCCCTCCCTTACCCCACCCCACCTCGTGAATCCACGGCCAAATATATCCTCCTCAACTCGCTAAGCATTTATTACTTCGGATCCGTTTCAACGCTTCCCCCTTCGTTGTCCCCGCACACTGCGTACGTGTGTGTGCGGTGCCTGGCACGCGAATAAAATTTTGGCGCCCGCAAGGAATTCTAAGAGTGGCGGAGTGGACCATGGAACGCCCACACGGCCATGAAAAATGACAAACGGAGCTCAAAAGGCGCGACATCACCTCGGTAGATGAGGCATCAATGCGCGCGACTGCCGATCGATTTGAAATAGGAGAAGAAATTTGATTTTTAGGTGGTCAGGCGATCGAGGTCATTTCGAACGACGAATTTCGGAAGCTTTATTATTTATCGCCAATACACAGACATGCTTTAAAAAAGATTCGAACCCTCGTCCTTCCGGTTAGCCGGTGAGAGAGAGTTAACCACTGGAATAGCCGCGCTTCGGAACGGGCCTGCGTGCGTTCACGGTATCTTCCGACGCTCTGAATGTATTTCTAAACAATTAATTGGAATTTTATAAACATATACTTAACTAAAACCAATAATCCTACGTTACAATTACGTTGATCGTAACCTTCGTGAAAATAGCGTACATGGTTATTTGGAAAATGGTGAAAATTAGCGACGGAAAACAAGATCCATGCAAAAAGAATACAATTATGTATGCGAGTATTAGTTTACACAACTATCGAACAAATGAGAATTTCCGTTTTACAGTCGAAAAAGCAGTATCCCTGTTCGAAAAAATGATTTAAATCCTGAATCCACTATTGGGCTTAGAAAACACCACCGAACCATGAAAATCATTTTGGTGTGCTATGCAAAGGGCTAAAAATCTGGTTTCACCGATTGTTCAAGGAACGTAGAGTACTATGATGGCTCTAACCGATAGAACACGCGCGAGAAATAACGCAATGGCAGCATTTTGGATATCACCCATTCTTAGAACAAAGAAAACATAATGCGACACCTTCCTAGTGATAGGAACTCCAACTTCGGAAAAATACAAAGGTAGGAAAGACGAAGGATAAAACTTTTCACGGATGAAAAATTATTCAAATTTTGGGCTGATTTAATAATATGAACGATTCAGCACAAATTTTCAATCTCGCAAATTGTATGAGAATACGAATAAATCAGCGAGACACTTAAAATTCCTAATGGGAAATGTTAACTTTTCACTTTTGCCCGCCAATCCCGATACTTGTAAATCTCAACCACGGATTCCTTAACTTCACATTCCCTTGTTCATGGTAGGGTGCTTACGTCATGTCGAGAGGCTGACGGACACGTAGAAATAATTTTACGTCCCCCGCATTAATATAGCTCACGGAATGTGTAGATACTTGGGTTCAAATATGATGCAGTACCCAATTGGCACAATAATAAAACCTACGCAACGAATTTGAGGTAAGTGCCGCCATTGATTAAAATAACGAAAGTTTAACGAAAATGGAAGCTCACATCTTCGGTGCAAGCAGGGAAAAAGCAGCCAGGCGGTTATCCGATGAAACTGTTAGCTAGGACGCTCATACGAGCGGGGAATCAACGCCTTTTTCGCGACTTGAGCAGCTCTGAAGTCATTAGCACGTCTCCTCTACATGCCCACCTAAGCCACTTTAGGCCCCCTCATTTGCATTTTCGAAGCGGGAGTAGTAAAAGATATTGCAAGCATTCGAAGTTACGGGTGGTAACGAAGCCCTTGGCATCGTTTGCGGACGCCATAACTCTCCGGCTATTTTCTTCTCTCGATCCTACTCGACATCTAACCTCAAATTCCAACCACGATAACCTATTCTCTTCTCGCCTCCCCTTCCCTCTCTCTCTCGCCGGCTAGCTTCTCCTCTCCAAGATTATCCCCCAATGTGGGAGGGAACTGTAATTCCTCCACAATCGGTTCCTCTTCCATGCACAAGTCGGACGTACCCTGAATATTCAAATGAGAGATCAAGATGACATTTTCGGAAAGTTTGCGGAAGAAAATGAACGGGGCAAAAAAATAAAACCATACATAAGGAAACACGATTTTTTATCTACCTAAATATCCACGATTTGTTTTTTGGTCGGATGGGGGAAATCACTTTTTGAGGGTTTCACTCGTGACGATGGGAAGAAAGCCGCTATTTTAAAACAGATCCTTCCTCCCGATTGTGCGTTCCTCATTTTCTTTTTCTTATTTGAAGGATGGCGTTCCAGCTTTCGTCCGCGCGTCCTAAGCTAGTCCATTCCCTCGATTCGGGGCGCGTGGCGAATCGTTAAAATGACGAAAGAGCTTCGGCAGACGTGCGTTGAATATTTGGTGTTCAAACACCGTAATAGCTTTGGCGCTCAAAGGAGAAGATTAGTATGCATTATACTTTTGTATTTATTATCATCAAGTCTTCTAATCGTCTTCCGAAATATACCACAGCGACCATTTCAAATTGTAGAGTGCACAGGGCCAGAATTTAGACCAATTGGCATTCAAGGAGCTCGACACCAATGGATAAAATTTCGCATTCAACGCTCTCTTTACGGAACTCACTTGATCGTGAAAATGTTATTCGAACTCTATCCTGCCATTATTTTCTGGGTTTCCTTTTTCATGAAAAAAACCTTAAATAAATTTACAACTTACAAATTGAGATCATATTACGATAAACGTTCGAGAGTTCTCTGTTTTTCTTTGGCCGAACACAGAGCATTGCCATTATTTCCATTCACTTGGTGAGCGTACGCCTTGGCTTTTGGTGTCTAATGGTGATAATGGCAAATTGATAATAAGTAAAAATCAATAAATGGCTCCGAATGCTCGGAATTGAGTTTTTGTGGATCAAGAATTAGAGGTTGAACCGGCCTTAATTATGGGGGTAAAAAGATAATTTAGACTTCCACAATAAAGATTTGTGATATATTTCACCCGGCCATGGTTTCGATGCTACACGTCATCATCAGGTGTAACGATGATGCACAGCGCCGAAACCATGGTCAAGTGAAATATTAAGTCTTAATTGTGGAAGTGTTAAGTTTCTTTTTGCCCTCATCATGAAGGAATTCCACAAAGTTCAACTGCTATGTATATCAAGCGGCCTTAATTAGTTTAAGCAATGATGAGTTGTGATTAGTTAATGTAATACCCACCTCGTTATCACCAAAATCTCTCATACATTTGACGTAGGAGTGATTGCTGGGTATGAACCCTGATAAATTAAGTAACTCAATGGAATACCAAATAATACATTCTTTAAAAACTTCACAAAATAACCCCGGATAAAAATATGCACATTCGTTAGCTTCAATAGCGATTCAAATGCCGTTGCACTTTTGCTCAACAGTCGCAGTTCTTCTGCACACATTCCTGTTTTAGAACTAAGCGCAGAGGAAAGATGCCGTTCGTGGAATGTGTCAAAAGAATAGTACATATAAATATGAAACCAATTTCATATTTTCTGTTTCGCTCGCAGCAAAATGTGTGAATATTTTGGAAGAAGATATCAATCCCCAGATATATGATTAATTATGCAAAATGCTCCCTCCTCTTGACTAAGGCTGATTGTTTGATTAAAAGTATTCGATGGATTTTCTGAGTTCTTTAAGATATCATTGAACATATTTTCGCTTCCACGAGATACTCTCATATGAAATCATTTTTGGTCGTAATTAGCGTACCTAATTGATCTGATATTATCTAATTCTGATATTCTCCGAAGTGACGTAATTACACGGGTATTACTGGTGTGTGGTACCTGTGCTTGAAATTCGGAACTACTCTGAAGTAGCGTCTGTTAATAATTTGAAGGCTAGCCAGTATTTTCACTGTGACTCAGTCCGCCGCGTCTAACATCGTCATGAAAATCATTTACAATGATTACTCGTTCACAGGAACACATTGCCACACTCTTAAAAAATGAGGTCGTGGAGTGAGGATATTTTTGCCATATCAACTGAAAAATCCTTGCAAATTGGCATGTTTTTCAAGAACGAGATTAATTTATTTATATGCTCCAAATCTGCAGCGATAAAACATCCCATGCCTTGGTTGAAAAGGAGAATCACGCAAAAGTAAGACATTTCTTCTTCTTCTTCATGTCTTCAATTTTGAGAATGTTTTTCATCAGTGGGTATACGCGTTTGAAAAGTCTCTTTAAATCGGCGCATCTCCCGTAACCAACGCTCCATTACATTCACTCGATTCATTGATGTCTTAGCGTACTGATGTGTGCCCATGTACACCCATGTGTCGATCTCGTCTGCGTTGTTCACTCCATCCGCATCTTCTTCCATCATCACCGCTCGTCTCTTAAAATGCGTCCATCCATCCATTCCTACTCATCTGCGTTGCATTCCACAAACTCCAACCCTTTCCCACCCCCCTCAGCACCTCGACCCCATTTCAGCTCATCCAATCCTCATCATTTTCCTCCCGCGCCGCACCTTAAGACCCTCCATCCATCTCTTCAAGTATTTCCCAATCGTCCACGTATTGCTTCCATGCGACAACGACACAGCCCGCACAAAAGCCTCGATTACATTCTTTCTCAACCCTTCGCTGCTGCGCGCACCGGGGCGGTTGGAGGCGACGCTTATTTTATCCTCACTCGAGATAAGGCCTCTCGTGCGACCCGCGACTTGCCTGTACGCTTCAGACGAACGTTTTCCATCCGCTTAGTGTCAGCGCAGGCGTCGTCGGCTTTCCGGGGCCACGAGTGAACTGAAGCCGTGATCCCCGGAACATCATATCCCCCTCGTATCGAGCGCGAGCCTTCCCACTTACACACACGTCAAATATCATTCCTCGTTCGCACGCCTTATCGTTGCAAAATTGTCCGTGAAAAAATTCGATCCCATTGATTCATCAAAATCCAATGGCGACTTGGAACTGTGCAATACTGCCACGACCCCCCAGGAATGACGCTTTTGGGCCAATAAAATGGTGAATTATGACTCCCTCTTCAGTGACTTGTAAGCCGTTACATGTCATTGAAAGGGAGTTAATAAATCCGGAGATTACGCCACGGACCTTCCAACTCACCTTATTGATTCGTAGGTCACCACCACTCTAAATATGCTGTTAAATAAATAAATAGGTTAAAAGCATATTTTTGGATTTTTCCAGGTTTTAAGTGGTCGATTAACTGTTCGCAGACTGCATCGCAAAGAAATGGTAGGATTAATGAAAACGAAGTGCAAGGGTTATTTTCCTTGATTTTAGCACGTAATGAAATTCCTTGTTCTTAGTTTGCGCTTCATATTTGTGTAATATTACCATTTTAATAATGTCACATCTGTAATAGCTATGAAACCTAATTTCTTGAAACGGTACTCAAAGAAGACGGATGATAATTTTATTTCTAAGGTACCCCAAAGACGTTTGTGAAACCCTGGATGCGCTCCGTTTCGTCCCGCGATCCATAAGGAGTTGAAGGGTTGTGGTTGAAGGAGTGTTCGATGCAAGGGTTAACGCTTGCCCACGAGGTCTTTACTGCCAAAATTAGTCGTAAAAGGATTGCAATGACTCAGACTATTCAAATTTAATGAGAAAGTTTAATGTGTCATGAATCTTTCCGCATCAATTTAATGACTAGCGCGGAAATTTTCTGGATTTTTCGGACTGGAATTTCGTAAATATAATGTTTTCTTCACAATTCCCCCGGGAAGAAACGGGCACGTCATTCCCTGCGCCCCCTCCTCCACGCTAACAGAACTTAATTGGGGAGATAACGTGGCCGAGCCGCTTTTTAATTTTTTATCCATCTCCCTCCCTCCCTCCCTTCCTCCGCCACCTCCCCACCCGCCGCCACACACCGCTCTTCCGGGAGCGAAATTTCCAAAAGATGGCGTGTCGGGATCGGATGAAAGGGGAGAGGACTCCCGATTTTTTCCGCCCCACGACCCTCCCCTCCCCCCCATTCACACACACACACACCACTCTGCCCCACCCTTTCGTTCATCCCCCCTTATTCTCACCCCACCCCCCACCAGCCCCCGGGGAGCACGGCGGTGGGGACGGCGGCGGCGCTGAAGAGCACAATCACGCGGGGGAGGACACGGGAACTCCGGAACGGCTCGAATCTCATCGAACACACGAGAGCCCCACATCGAGAAAAACAACCTCTCCCACCCCACCCCCCCATTATTTTTTTCCTTTTTTCTTCCTATCTCAACAATGCGTTCCCCAATCCATGAGAAAAAAAGAAAAACTCCTCGCTCCCTCCCGCAACCCCCACAGCATATCCTTCCCGAGGGAGAGAGAGAGAGAGAACTCGGCAACACATCTTCCTGGTCCCATCCCCGCCGCCGTCGTCACAGGGCATCATTGTATCTCTCGCTGTGACCGGGCGCTCGCCGGGAAGCTGCGGCAGCGGAGCGAACGGAAACCGGTGAGCACGAACCTGAGGACGGGGAAGCGGGCGCCGTTGAACTCCGTCATTCCCCTCCCACACTTGTATCCCGGCATTGGGATAAATAAATAAATTCAATAAATACAACAAATGATAAGCAAAATAAGTATATCATCATCTTCAGTACTTCATTCTAAAACTGGATTACTGCAGGCCTCCATTCCTCTCTATTCAGTGTTATTTCCCTCAACCTCCTGATAGCTTCTCTGTTTATTCGTCCTTATTAATATGTCCTACGTACTTAAATCTTGGTCTTCCTCGCGTTCTACACACTTCCTCATTTGGAAATAAATAAAAGGTATTTTTAATTATGATGAAATTGTGGATATATAGATAACTTAATTTTCAAACAACATAAATGACAAGGACAATCACAAATCCCCAAGCCACCCCACCGACCGAGGCCGCATGGAATGACGTGAGTTTGTTCGAATACTTTTCAATTCAGAATAAATATTTTCACTCCATATTGATTGTTCGCGGTAATGTTAAAACAGAAACGTAGTGAAAAAAACAAAACCATTTGTAGATGACATCTGACGTGGATGTTAAGGCCGCAATGAAAACAGTCGCGGTCTAAATTGATCTAATCGTTCTAAATTCCGCTAACGTATGACTCGATTTTATGATCAGTTGCCGTAATTTATTACAGAAGTATTTCTTCATTCTCGTATTGATTTTGAAGAATGAAAAGTAATCTTTGACGATGCATAGAATTTATTCCCTATATTATAAATGAAATCATTATTGCCACCTCTCCAGAAATATACGACGAAGTCCCGCTTTTTCTTGTCAGATCTTTTCTTTCCAACCCAGAACGAGATATTGCTCAACTAAACGCCTCCAGAGAAAATGCAGTTTTCCGGCAAATTCCTCAAATTAACACCTTTGTCTCAAGGAGCACATAAATAACTGACCACACTGTAGGTTATTTAAATCAAAACCTTTTGTTAGAGAGCTACAGAATATTTTCTTTGCGTCGACAATGATTTAACTTCACATTTATGCATCCTTTACCTTTTGAAATTGACTGGCATTATCCGTAAAACTATCTCCTCCGCACTTTCAAAAGACTTTTTTTTCAATTTTAATTACACGATTCTCACCTATAATAAAATATTAGTCCATCTTTCCGTAATCTAAATATCACAAGGAGATGTTGTCTGAAAAATTCCTCAAAATTTCCCAGACTTCGTCGGCAGAATACATATGTGATTGAGTATACCAGTCAGGTTCGAGTTTTATCCTGTGAGATTTCTCAATCGTGCCGATTTCTGTTGAGCGATATGGCAATTTTTATTTAATAATTAGAAATTGCAGAGCTACTTGATAAAAAATACATGAAAATGATTCGGCGTAAGTTAGAGATACATTGGTGTATTTCTTCCCTTCCAAAGTTATGTGTACATTTCATAGCTTTTGTATTAGACTTTAAATTTCCAAAGATTTATTGTCAGTATATTATTATTTGTGAAATTACACATATAGTTATTCTCATCTGTTTAACTGGTGAAAAAACTCATTTCGTAATTTCTTTGATTCTTTTAGTCATGTTTCTTTAAATATCTGCTGTAATAATAAGAATAACACCGTAATGATGTCCGTAAAAAGCATTAGGTTTGGAATGGTTTAATCGATCCACAACCAGAGAAAGATTCAGCAATCCCGCTATAAATAGGCTTTTATTGGAGATCATTTGCAAAATAGATATCATTGTAAATATCAAATATTATCATCATGTTAAGTGAGGGAGAATTCCTTCTCCGGCGATGATTTTATGAAACGAAACAGACTGTACTAACTATATGAAAAAATTAGTTCGGAGGGATTGTGCAAATATTCATTTGAGATCACAATGAGTTGTCCTAAAGTGAATCGAATAAGTTGGGCTGTTATCATGCTCCCGGGGGGTCAAACCAACAGAGGTTTATCGTAGTACACATCGTATGTCCGACGTAGTTGTTGAGGTATTCCCGAGGCAGCCCCAAGTCTGCGGTCTATTCGTTATCTGGCGAGCAGGTTTCCCATCAGAAAAAATCCGACTTACACATGTCACTGAGAGCTCAAAATTCACTGTCTTGAGCACATACGAGAAAAAATGTTCAATAAATATGAGACTAAACATTAAATTCACATTCGAGAGTGGTATAAACGCATAGATAATCTGCAACAGTTGGGGATTTTCTTGGGACGTGAAATATTATAAAATCGCCTTTAGAGCCGTCAACTCTATTTCGTGAGCATTCCTTGCGCTGCTCCAACCACTGCGCAGAGGGAATCTCCATTGAAGAGGATGAATCAAAAATAGAGCCCACCAGATGCCCAGTTATGAAAAGAGGTCAGAGTCAGATTTCTAAACATGAAAGCCGGGCCATGGAGATCCACGCAGGTATTTTCTACACAGAATAAAGAAGAAACAAAGCACTATTCAAACAACTATACACGTTATGCACCGAATTGATTGCGTGATACAAGTTTATATTTCTTTAGAGCTTATAAATCAAATGATATTTTCACAAATGAGTTATCCGGACCGCATCAGACAAGTGATTCAATCCTTCAGTCGAAAAGTCATTATTCAATTTAAAATGCCTCTCAGTGCATTGCGTAGTCCCTTAAGAAATAACGTTCAGTCATAATGATTCATTTTATATTTTTAAACATTAAGCACCCCTGTGTTGAACAGGTAACATCTGGCGCATTCATAAATTTTTCATTTGAACAATGCCGAAAATGCGGTTGAAATATTCGGGAAAAATAAAGTAGAAAGGGCGTAAATAGGAAAATAAAGTTATATCGCCATAAATCGGAATAATACAGCCTAAAAACAGTGCCTCAGATTGCACTTTTCGCATATTTCACGAATGAGCAATGATCCCACATGCAAATAATAATTTTTTCTCTGAAAATTCTTGACAAGAACGAAATCTAACGGAAAAAATTATAAATTCGTTACAGTAAGACCCTGAAATACAGGGTTTTTCGCAGGAAATAGTTCGATCGAGTTTATTCATATTTCCATTCGAACGGGGGACATAATTGCCGTGGTCAATATCTCCAATCGCTGTCTCCAGTCATATATCCCCGAACGAAGTCTTGAAAGGAATTGATGTTCAAGAAGAAGAATGCCACAGGGTCGCTTTGTGGTGTCGCTAACGTCTAGAGAGGGAGAGAGCCTCACTGCTCAATCCTAAACGAGTCGTCCACGAAAAGTTGCGGGGGAGCAGAAGAAAGATGAGTTGAGGAGGAAAGGTAGCGAGGAAAGGAGAAGACGAGGATGGGAAGAGAGAGGGAGGGAAAGTGAGGGGGCGGTCTCCGGAGAGGAGATTCGAAACGCCAGGCGTGACCCTGCTGCCCCTTAGGAAGCCGAACGACCGGGTGTGTGGGCGGGGTGGGGTGGGGGGGAAGGGACGGGAGGGGATGGGGAAGGTATGGTTGGCGGTGAAGTGGGAGCGGATTGCGACGGAGGAAAAGAAGTGGGGGGGGAGATGAAGGGAGATTTTTCTTCATTTTTACGAGACGGGGTAGGGGGTGAGAGCATTTCCTGCGTTTTGAGGGTGTCTATCGCTCCCTGGGGCGTCGATCATGAACCTTAACGCACTGCCGCGACGCATGGATCTTGTCGCTGGGATGTCGTCATTCGAATTGGTTTATTCGCAAATTCAAAAGTGCAGGAGTCTCGAAAATACTTATTCGTCGCTAACAAAAACTTCGAACGAAGCTTTTCCTTCGCTCGCATGGTGAACGAGACGACTGGATCCTTCTCTTGAGAACCCAGTGGATGATTATTTTTTTTGTTATCTTCGAGAGAAGAGGAAATGATTGCTTTTAGATGCGTTTTATTCTCTTTTAAAAAGCCGAGGGAAGAAAACGTGAGCATGAGGCAGAGGGAGGAGTAGATGACGTAAGATTCACAAAATAAGAGGCAGGATTGCTTTGAATTGTTCTTGAAATAAATATCGGGGGACTCATAAGAATGCGTTTGTAGTCGAGGTGAGTCCGAGTTTTCTTCTTCTTAAAGGTGTCGTACCTCCGTGTCGTGCCACCACGGATGTGGTTCTCATAATCCCGGACATGAACACAACGAACAGATCGAATGGAAAGAAGCTTTGTATGAAGCACGAAAGAGTTTACTGCAGTCGAAATACCTGAAAACACAGCAATGGAATGCGCAAGTTCGCGTTTTATGTCGAACAAAACCTTTTTAATCTACATTTGAGTGTCGTTTGATTTTCATACCCTCCTTCCCAACAATTCCATGCAAAAATATCTCTGCAATTCCCAAAATACAAATTTGTCCTCGGAATTACTTTGGTACCCTAACTTTCATCATATTCTCAATATTTCTGTTGATTCAAGGGTGGAATACTTTCCTTAACTAACTTATTTTCACCTAAAATTTTCACCACTACGTTAATCGTAGATGTGACATTTTTATCGAGACGAGACGATTGAAATCCTGATCCGCCATAATGTTCGACGGATAGATGTCTATAGGGCTCGAAATCCTAATAGCGTTGCCCACCGAAGTTAGGACATCGCCGCGGTGGGCACATACACGATGCAAAAGCATCGCACGGAGGCAGGCCGCGCAGGATTCGTGGGCCGGCGGATAAGGCGGCGAGAGACTCAAGGCGGACAGGAATTAAGCAATTAAAACCTTCGGCCCGCCTATCTGGGGGGACTACCGGAATTCTCCCGCCATAACTTCGCCTCGTTAACGACAAATTCGCCTCAAATTACGCTCTCGCCACCCGCGCGGCGGGCAGTGCGGTTGCCGCGGAAGCCGCGCTCGGCCGCTCGCCACGATGGGTCGGCGTGGATTTACGATCGACGGGGAAGGGGGGGGGAGCGTCGTCGAAAGAAAAATCAGGAAATAAAATCGATAAATGTGAAACCCCAGCAATTTTTATTAAAAATAATTAAAATTCTTAATTTCCAATCCCCACGACACTGAAGGACTGCTAGGTGTTGGATGAATGCTTGTCTAACGATCAACAATTTGAGCCAATCGTGATTTAGTTAGTCTGATTGATTTTATAATCCAATATGCTGGTGAAGAAGAACTATAAATCCATAGCTTTGTTTCATCTTTATGAGTACATGAAATCATCCAAAAACACACAAAGCCAGGAGTTCAAAATCTTCAACTTTCACGCCTATTTAACTTAGAGGAAATATTGACAATGAAACTCTGAAGATGAAATCACTTAAGTTACTTCATTTTCCCAACAAAGTTTTAAGGCATTGTAAATTGACCGCGTCGCATGAAGTTACTTGGCAAAGAGCCAAAAATATCATGGAATCTCACACTTACGTAAAGCTTGGCGAACCTAGCGAACCTACCATCGGGAAATATGGCATTTCATATAATTTAGTTAATAATGCTCCCGGTAATAATGCTCTGGCCGTCATTTTGAGCTACATCACCATCGTAATATTTATTTCACCTATCATGTAATTTTTGTATAATCTCTAGCACCTATAACCTCTCACACATGACACGGACTTCCTCTTGGTTGCCCAATATTATTTCCTTCTTCTGTGCTTCATACTTTGTTCCAGCTTTCATATCCTTGAAAAAGCTTCTTCCTTTCCCTGCCATGCTCAATTAAAATTTACATTTCTATTAATTCTTCAACGGGCATCTGCCTTTTACTATTTTCTCTAAACTCCTCTTCCTTAATATATTCTCTGTCCTCCTCTAAGAACTTTTCGAATTTAAAATAACAACCTCCTCTCCTCTATCACGTTGTTGAAAATTTCACCATTAGTACTAATCTCTGTTGAACTTACTTTCTCCATGCCCACTTTCCAAACCGTCTAAGCTGTGTTCAGTCACTTGCTTGCGTTTTATCCCAGGTGTCTTAGAAGCATTAGGATGAGTGATGTTTTACTTATCAAAACATAATCTAAAAGTTTTTTCATTTCCATTTCAACAATGCTTTCTTAGAGGAAGTAATATCTTTTCATTAAGGTAATATCTTTCATTCTTGGCTCTCTAGTGCTTATTGATTGAGTGATTTTTAGGTTTTACCGTAGATTGAAGTTAATAATATATCCCTACTGGCGATTCGATCATACCGATTGACTTGAAAACTTGTTATCCTTGTATTGTTGAATTATTTCATTGAAACCTACAAAAATCTTGACACCGAATGATATTATCTTGGTTATCAGACTATTTTTCTTGCTTATTCCTACGTATCTATTGTTATTATTGGAATAAAGTGCTTATTTATCAATTGTACATGACTTTTGAAAGTTAAGCACGGCTCGCCTATTTCAATTATTGACAAATAGGTTTTACTTTGAAGAGGAACATGACAAAAATTTAAGATAAGTTTCAATTAAATTGTTTTATATAGCCTATGTATAGGGTAATGCGTTGGAATCTCTTCAAACAAAAGAATGGAGGTGAACAGGCACAATGCTAATTAATATTGCCACTCATGGAACGACAACTGGCAATAAAATATCTAGTGTTTCCCGATTTTGGGCGCCAATTTGCTACCCTGACCCACGAATCGTATATTTTGCCACGGAGAGAACTATCTTTTTCAGAAGCATTTGCGGTTCACATACACACTATACCTTACCTAAGCCATGCTTAAATTATTAGCCTCACAGCCTGGATTACGCAAAAATGTATGTTACTCGGAATCCTATGAGTAATCGCGGCCCACTCGGTGGACCGGATTGAGAACTTTCAAGGGCCCAATCCAGAATGCGAGTTGTGGTGCCCGGCCTGATGCACGCCAATCTTGGACGTTTATGTGAGTAATCTTTTCCTTCAAAGCGAAATATGAATTTATTTTATCACCAAAAGTGAGAGATTCTGGAGATGTGCGATATGGTGGGGATTGAGGAAGATCCTTCGCCCGGCAGACCATTATGAACTCCTGTGAGGGCCTGAGTTAAGCAAGCAACCGGTCATCCTTCCCAAGGACCACGGCTTCCTCAATGTTCACTTATACTTTCAATTATGTGAAAGGGATGACGGCTTTGGAAAGATGTACTAAAGATGTACATTGGTGCCAAAACTAGAAATTAACAATGCACGAAATATGTCGACAACAAGAAACAGTGCACTGTCAATTTACCGGCTTCAAACGATGGTCATTTCACATCCCCTAATAATTATTTTTCACGCGAAAATATTCAAAACGAACTCCTCTATGAACAAATATATGTGCGCATTCGGCCATGTTGTCATATTTTTGTCAGGTTTTAAGGAATTTAAGGAAGTTGCATTATGATGCATCTAATAAGAAAAAAAGATAATATTCAATTCAAAGCCTAATCAGTTCTCAAAGAGGACCATAGTATATTTCGAAATTTTATCACCATTTAAATAAAACATTTGAAAGAATTCAAGATAATATTTGCAACCACGTGAATAGGAGAAGACGTAATAAAGTCGTCGAGTACAAACGTACCAGAGGTCATCCGACACCTTATCGTGATAATCAATTACTTATATGGAGACAAAGTCTGTCACCACTTTCGTTATTTAACCTTCTCCATGGAATAATGGAAACGAGTTGCAGTTATTTTTGTCTGCCACAAGAGCGAAGGGTGCAACGCATCACAGAGTACAGCTGTACTAGAGGACATCCAAACCAAAACTGGTCTTGAAATCTGAATCTCTATTGCGTGGAGACTGTAATCACTGCCGTCATTCAACCTCCTTAATGGGAGCGCCCAAAGATATCTTAAACACGATTGATACACACATCGATTGGATGTCCGATTGTGATATTCTCATGAACCTTGAGCTCACATTTACTTTCATCGGAACCATGTGGCGGCATAGTCAAAGTGATTAATATTTCAAGTGAATATGCTTTCTTGATGTCTGCATAAAGTATTATCTTGAAAGTACTTCTCAAAAAATTAATCATCACTTTTTCGGTCGTACTCCATCGGGCCAATATATTCTATATACCTATTGCGTAATATAAGCTCATTAATTATAAACGTAAAATTTAATGGAAGGTTACAGCAAGTTGACTCTGGTAATTGTGAATCCTGTAAACACGGGAGGTGAGTTCGAGTGCTTATCAATTGCCATCTCTCTACGTTGGCATTAAATTATTCCAAATACCAACACCATCATAAGTTGTTTAATCCACATTTTCCTTCTGATTCTATCTTACCCACACGAACATTTCAGTTTTCTTAAGGTTTACTTTCATACGGTGTCTCGAAAGTACTCCTTCCATTGCATTCGGTTATGTCTATCGGTTTCCTAGAGTGGAACTCTACCGTACCACAAAGGTTCTTCCGAAAAAGTACCGCTCTACGGAAGCATCATTTTCCATTGAGTGGTCTAATGGCGGATTGTGGAGAGAGCGCTGCCCTTGGAAGCGTGGGCACGACTCTCTGGGCACCGAGAAATGAACTCGAAATGAATGGCTACCGAATGTTTCCTCCGGGCATGAACGCATTCAGATGAGCATCACGCGGCGGAGGAAACGGAACTTGCCCCCTCCCTCCCCCGCCTCCATCCCAATACGTATATTAGGGCCTTGCATTAAGTGGGGTGAGGTGAACTACTTTCGCAGCTATAAATACAATCCCCACGCTGTAGTCGTAATGGTTCCCTAAGAAGTAAAGGATTCTGATAATGAAAATCTTTAGAACTCATAATTTTAAGAAAAATATGAAATAAATCTTTATGCGAATTAATATTTATGAATCGAATCACACTATTTCCATTCCTTAATTTTAAAAACGGTTAAAGAAAAGTTTTAATTTTAATCTTAATTAATTCTAAAAGAATGCGCAAAAGTATAGTATGAAAAGTATATCCACATATTATTTTGTCTTTCGATACAATTAATTAGCACTTTAAAGTAGTCCCTGTTTATATCTAAATCAGAGTTGCAGAGTTATTGCCACACATATTTGTTTGAAGATTAGCGCATGCAAATAAATTTAAACTTATCGTAAGGCAACAACAGTAATCGCTCACTTAAACGAACAGGTAAAATAAAAAATCGTGAACCTGAACAAGGACGCGAATGTGTTTCATGAAGGGGACAAAAGGAAAAACATTGCGTATCTTGAATAACGGACCTGGAATTCGACATAAAGAGAGTAAAGATCGAAGGTTTCTTTTCGTCCGAAAAAAATCAAAGCAAATGGAATAAAATAAATGAAATCCCTTGTGTTCCGAGTGGGGTGCGGGAGTGGAGGCGAATGATGAGGAAGTGGCCGAGCCCGTTCACCCGTGAGCATTGGGTCCCTCCCGATCCTTACTCCTGGATTCGTCGCCAAGACCATTGTCTCACCCCCCCCCTTCCTCCCCCCCCTCCCCCCTTGGGTGGAATTCGGGACTTGGGCGCGTGTGTGTCCATTCGCAATTGCAGCAACGACGCTCCGAGGAATTTGAAAAGCCGGCAACCTCCACACCTCACCCCCCCCTCCACCTCACCCCCCCTCCACCTCAACCCCCAAAAATAAGAACCAACTCCCACTTCGGCGTCTTCTCCCATTATCGATGAAAAGGATACGAATCACGAATTGTGTGCATCTGGAACGCATTTACGGTTACGTATCGGTGCGTGAATGGAAGGAATGATTTGAATTTGTAAATCTAGAGGTTTACAGTAGTTGTTCCGCTGGATTAGGTAGATGAGGTTAGTGAAGGCAACATTATATCCAAATCCTTCGTAATTTTTCCAAGATTGAGCACACATTGAGATTATAAAGTTTCTATGCATTTGGAATATTGAAACACTAAGACGATTGTGTCTCTAATGAAACACTCACTTGTTACTCCACCCTTATACACAGGGGAAATTCATTTCAGCATCGATTCAAATTGCTCGTTTTGTAGCATATCGCCTTCTTTAATGATATTATAAACAGCCAGGTTATTTGACGATTTTTAATTGAAAACTACCCCGACGCTCAGCAACCCTACGTTGGTTATTCTCCTGACGATGTAGCGTTTGAACGTCCGCTACAGGATGTAACGCGTCATGAAATCCTTATGCGCTCAATCCCAAACAATAATCCGTTTTATTACATTTTCTTCTGCAGCACTCCTTGCTTTTTACTGCCATCTTCACGCTAGGCACAAAATACCCAACCTCTCCCTCCCTCTTCCCGGTTTAATCTAAATTCTTTCTACTATCACAGGAACAATATTCCTCTGACACCCAATCCTTCCATTCATTTTTTTCTGCGTATTTTGAGTTTTGTCCGAAAACTTTCTCCTCTCATTTTCATGAAAAGAGCCTCAAATAAGTTATTTTCGATGCGTGAAATAAGAGGGGAAAATACCTATTCAACGTTAAATTATGCACACGGAAGAGCATTTACATAAATATGGATACAAGTTAAACACTTGGAAGTCACAATAATATCTTACATATCACTACCGTAATAAGTTCATCTACGGAATTACATTCAAGAAACTTGGTATTCAAAACAAAAAAGGGAAAATATTCGAATGACAATTATTGGGAGGTGTTATTTTGCCTTGGCTAGAACTCATATTTGTAAGGGGTCAATCCTGTAGCCAGTATAGATTTTTTGTGGAACTCGGTACCGATATTTCGGTAAACTATGTGACCATCAACGGGGTCACGTGACCACTGGTAGTGCTTCGTCAATGTCGTCTTCCCCGCTGTAAAATTCTAACTCCTACTGATGGTCACCTGGTTGACCGAAATATCGGCACTGAGTTCCAGGAAAAATCCATTGACTATAGGATAGGCAACAAATAAACTCACAGCCAATAGTTAACACCCGCTTCGCTTATACCTTATCTGGAGGTAACGTTCTTTAATGTTTACTGGTGTCAAATCATCGGTATCACTGGGTTTATAAGGAATAATTAATAAAATACTGCTAATGAGAAATGAGGACTGAGGATCCTATGGCGCCTTTTAAGGGGAAGAATGGATGAAATGGTGCTTTGTCTGAGGCACTATTTAATCCAATGCCAAGTTGTCAAATACTGTTTTCTGCAAATATAATAAGAGGAGTATTGCAGCAGCTGCATAAATGAATGGGAGTACAAATGAATCTCCTGCACAGTTCGAGACAACGACAGTAAAGAGACATCACATGGGGCCATTCGAACTCCGGAAGGTAGTGTGATTGGGAATGCCAATGTGTAATCACCACTCGCTCTCTATTTAAGCAGCTGCTGCAATACTCCTCTTATTATATTTGCAGAAAACAGTATTTGACAACCTGGCATTGGATTAAATAGTGACTCAGACAAAGCACCATTTCATCCATTCTTCACCTTAAAAGGCGCCATAGGATCCTTAGTCCTCATTTCTCATTATCAGTATTTTATTAATCAATCCTTATAAACCGAGTGACACCGATGATTTGACACCAGTAAACTCTGTAGTAACCCCAGTACATTATCAACTAGATTGATTCTTCTTATTTGCTTATTCTATTCTACGATTAATCCCTAATAAATTAGGTGGGGTAAATGCAGTGCTACATATCATAGATATTTCGCTATTTTAGGTATTTTACCTGTATATCAAAGGAAAATCCGTTGATTAGAATTTTATCAACTCATCCCTCGTAAAATTGCAACACTTATGCAAGGCCCTATGTTGCCTCATATGTTTTTTTTCAACAGTTGGCTTCCCTTGACTTCTTGTTTTAGTCTCACGTACTGATGGAATTGGGGGCTAGTCTCACTCTCTCCATGAAAACCATTTAGGCCATACCATTTGAATGCATCCAGTATTTTGGGTCGTGCATACAATATCGCCATTCCATTGGGTAGCTATCCGTGTTCCAGTGATGGCACATCAAGAGTAAATCCACCATATCTACATGTTTTCAATAATTGCGACTTATAAGGCGGCGTTTTACTCTAATTGTTTCATCCCAAGCTCCAAAGTACCTCCGTGGTTTTTCCTTGCGACACAACTTGTGCTTACTTTGAGGGTTCAATACTTCGGACCTTCTCGGCTTCATGAATTAAGTTAGTGTCAAACGGGTTCCAAAAGCTAGACGCATGCCTGCTCTAAATGTATTTGACTACAGCAAGATACCAAAAGCCCTCATTTCCAAATACCGACGGAGTAATGTCTTGCGCCATTAATGGGCGATAATCTTTTATTTTCTCACATATGAGGCAAAAAACAACAAACTCCACGCTGGGAATGGGGTGTAGTGGTGGATAGACAATGGCGGCGATGCAAAATTTTTGGTTGTAGAAGTTGCCAATTTAATAAATTTCATGATATGGAAACCGTCGATTAGGGTTTCGTATCCAAAACAGGTCCTCAAATGAGTCGTCGTCGGGCTCACGAGCGATGGAGAACACCTGAAGATTTTTACAAAGAATATCATCTCAATTCGTTGTTATTACAAAAAGGAAATAATAAGAGGATTAGTACTAAAAATCAATGAACAATTGGTGAACGTATTAGCACCAAAATCTAAACGAACAGAACGCACTCTGTTATTAAAAGGCTGATTCATGGACTCTGAGGAGAAGATCTAATGTCGGACCTGATTCAGTGGCTCACATTACAATTCCCTCTTCTCGCGTGAGTTTGATTAACATAACCAAGATCTCGGAAATTTTTAAATTAAGAAAGTAATATAGAATGTGCATTCAAAAATGCATAGCTCAAGACGCGGTTTTGTAGACTTTAAGTAACGACGGATGGAACTCCAACAACTGGATTATTATTTGAGACTGCCAACAAATCAAAAAGGGTCAACTCTTTCATTTCTATAAAAGGCATTTTTGTGTATCGCTTAATCGTTCAAAACATGCATGAAGTAAGCTCTTCTAAATAGACGCAGTGAGTTTGGCGAGGCGCCGAGTAGTCGTTCAAGGGTTCAGAGAAGAAGGTGAAAAGAAATTTCTAAAAACAAAGATTTTTTGATGTTAGCATTTCCTTTCGCTTATGCCGCGAACGTTAAATACGGCAGGAAATAGCATTGCCATCAATCTGCCTTATTTACAGTCAACCAACCTCATATCGTCATTAGCCTAATTTCCCGATGTCATTCAGGGTTTTTATTATCGCTGTCGGTTCAGGGTCGCAAGGAAACCCGCATTCATTGATTATAAAGATCGTATGAGGTTTAACATTCCATTCATTCATCGTGTTTCCTGAGGCTTAAGGCTCAGAAATTGGCGATTAATTTTGGACTTTGATTTCCCTCATATTTTGTGAAGCGTTGCAGGTAAGTATTTCAGTAAACCTGGGGCTGGAGTCAAATTGAGTAGTATCGCAACCCTGAGTCACAAATTGTTTCAATTCTATTTGCCTTGGGTTGTGTCAAATGTCATTCACATAGCTTCCGAATCGAAATGCGGGAGATTACCGAGGGTTTACTCACCGTAAACACAAACGTGCACTGTGACGTCACTTAGCATGCTTGCCTCCAGTCACAATTTCAGAGTGATTTATAAGGCATTGGGTGCATTCCAATTCTCGCTCCGAGCGCCCTGAAGCGCCAGCATATCAAATCGCCCTCGCGTTCACGCATCCCCGCCTCGGAACGTTTAGTACGCGCAATTTCAAATGTTGAGGAGATAATGATAAAATGCAAGAGAAACGATACAATCTAAACCCAGGCGGAGAAATCATATCGTTAGATTCGATCACCGATATAAAATAAGATAGAGAAGAAACCATCACCGAAAGAACCAAGCACTCGTTCTTCCCTCACACGATACGTAATCATAACGAAGTCTAACCCAAACACTCGAATATATTTACTTAAAGACAAGTCAATCACTCAGTCAATTATTGCATGATTCACAAAGACATGTAGAAACCAGTAGTTGCGTATGCATGCATGACTGTTGCCCAGCCACACCCCACCCCACGCTTCCTTGCGGCGGCCCTCAGGGCATTTCATGTAGATGTACGTAGATGCACCCTCTTACTTGAGGAATTCCGGAATATATACACCCCTAAATACAAATACACGTATGATGAGTTTAATGTTGACATCTGAGAAATGATTCGAAGCCCAGAATAAATCCTAAGGCGAGTGACCACAGTGAGAAATTAAGATGAAATAATCGTTGGATCAACCAATTGAATGAATTATTTTTCATAGGCACAATCTATTATTATGCAGAAATATGCAAACAGCCCATGAATAGATCTTCACCTATTTGTCATCCGAATTATTTATTCCAATGCCAAACTTTACTCATAGGCTGCTGGCTTAACATTAGCATTCCCAGTAGCGACTGGCGCGATCGAAAGTATGTCTTGATAAGATAAATAATAATAATGAAACGTAGAACAACTTTTTAAAGTGAAATGAAATAACACTAGACCTTTCACAACACATAAAATGCTTCCAAGAGATGTAGACCGATCTCTTATATCGATGTTTAATATGGACTAAAGTAATGTTTACCTATCCGATAGAGTACACTCCTAAAACCACAACCGCACATTTAACGACTTCATTTTTTTCCCTTAAGCACTCGTTTCTCGAATTGACTTTCCTTCCGAAATGCAAATGCCACGAGGGTCATTTTTAAGGTTGCCTCTTCGCCATAAAATCAAAATCCTTCGACAGTCGATGGGAAATTGCCTCAAAGAAGGGAGGACCGATAGAAAAAATTGCATGATTCGACCCACCTCGGTACGTACGGGACGAAGCGAAATAAGAAGAGGACGAGGGTGGTGTGTCGAGGGTTGGGAGGGAGGGCGAGACGAGAGGAAGGAGGGGAAGGAGTGGGGAGATTAGCTGGGAAGAATCCAGGAGCATGCTCTTGCGGGAGCGCACGGAAGATCGGTTGTGGGAGAGGACGGACGGGGGAGGGGAAACCTTATGGCGGCTGGGAGGAGGGGGGCCGGGGGGAAGGGAAGGCCTCCGTCGTGCTCGCTTCCACAACGCGACACGGACGTACTGCATACAATAAAGGAGTACGGAGAGTAGTAGGGGGAGAGGAAAGGGGGAGGGATGGACACCTCTCTCCCTCGAGACCGACTCTCCCTCGCCGAGCTCACCTCCACCCCCTCCGCAAATCCTCCCCACCGCCACCCAGTCCGACCCCCTAGTCCCCTGAAATATCGCCTGCGCCCATCTGATGAGGGAGGGAGAGAGGGGCGGCTGCGCGAAGGTCGAGGGCTGAGGGAACGGGCGGGGTGGCGTCGTCTGGCGCACGGAAGCGGGGTTGTAAGGGGTTAAACGGAGCGGAGGGGGGAGCGTTCGAGCCCCGTGTGTGAGCCGAGGATTGTGAGGGAGATTCGAGGCGTCTCTTGGGTCGTCCTGGGAAATTCAGGCGGGAGGAGGGGCGATTGGGGGCGGGGGGGGGGGGTCGGATGGGTGGCGCCGGAGGGCGTCTTGCGTCGCGGGGAACGCGGAGGACAAGAGTTTTGGGCGTGGGAAGAGTGGGGACGTCGGTCGCGAGTTAGACGTGCATCGAATCACCGGGATATACGGAGCATAGCGGTGAAAGTCCCAATCGGTCTGCACAGAATATTCAATCGGCCCAATGTAGGACGGTATACATTTCAGTGGACGGAAAAATCCGACTGCCTGGTCACGAAGGTGAACATAATATTATACACATCAGTAGAATAATTCTATTAATAGAAGAATCACGGCCCGAATGGAAGCACTTGATGATTGGGATATTAAGTGGGGATAATAGAAATAAAATTATTGAAGTCTTCGGCATGAAGGGCTCCTTCTTGGAAAAATTTAGTCCTTGAAGAAAGATGATAAGCATGATTTGAAGACTTGATATGTGGATGTATGAGTAAGATGATGAAAGCAATGCACGAAAAGAAGGTGAGAAGGTGATCGAAGATTAGAAGGAAGGAATATTTTGAAGGATGGAATAAGAATCAAGAAAAAGAAAAAATATGAGGTGATGAAACAGGATAAGGTACGTAGCCTAAAATAACTATATAATCAGAGCAATTTTGGAAGCACGCAAGGCTGCGTAAAAGTAATGAGAGGCAGTTCAAATTATTCTCCATGGCTGACTATCGCTAATAATTGAGGAATTTGTCCAAGAACTTTAGGGAAAACATTTTTTCGCGTTAAAAGATACTCATTTAAATCACTTTTTCGCAGGTTTTTGAATGATTTTCATCCCTGAAAAACATTCAATTTACGGTGCGTACTGGTTTCCCTTGAGTACAGTTCAAAACAATGGTGACTCGCTGCAGCTAATCTTTTTTAAATTGAAAATATAAAATCTAGGAATAAATGTTTCTGAGGATACAATGCCCTTTACTTCCTTTGTATCTATTTTATTTTCCACCCTGTTTAAGAACACCAGCGCACGAAGGTAATTATGGCATTTGTAAATATTTCGATGTCAAAAAATGGACACTGTCACCATCTCGCAACCTACATCCTATTTCGCTTCTCTCAACGACGTCTCTGCATGTTGCAGAGTGAGTCAGGACACCGCACGTAAAAGAAGGTGAAGGAATTAAGTGATACCTTTCAAATGAGGTAACGTGGCAGTTGGAAAGGAAAGTGTCCAGGTTAAAGGAAATGGCCGGCGTTGTTTTATAGTTTCCAAGGATACAAATAAATCTACCCCGTGAGGTTTTAGATTGAAATCGGGACAGGGTTGGTGGCTTCAACGTAGAATGCGCCATAAATATACTAACGCCCGTATTTTAAGTCGTCACTCCAAAGTCAACCCCATTCCCAACACCATTAGTGGGACTCATTAGGTTTCATAGAGTATTTTAAACATACGATGCTGGCGATTTCGTTAAGAAAAATACTCAAAAAGTGGATTAAAGATTGGAGGGGACGCAGACCAAAATAGAAAGTGCAAACGCCGTGTGAATGGCAAAATGGCCTGAAATTCATGTGGGAAATGAGTGAGTGGAATTCGGAGTTGCAACATAGAATACCGACCTAATTAATTCCTCGGAGAGAATTTCTTCCCTTTCGTTCCGTGATTGTTTGCGGATAGGGCGAGATCTGAGATATCTACGTTTGGCGGACAATTTTCGATTATATTATTATTGTATCATTTCACATATTTTAGCAATATGTTCCCCGCCAGCGGATAAAGTCAGTATTTTCGATGAAACGAAATGATGGGGTTGTTTTAAAATGCATGGGGATAGGACTGAAAGAAATGGTTGCTGAGAGAATGGAATAGTCACCGTCTGAAATTCCTTCCAAGCCAACCACTTCCCTCTCCACTTCCCACTTCCCCGAGGCGCGGGCCCAACCCCCGCCAGAAGCCCCCACCTCCGAAGCTGAAACACAGAGCATCCACCCTCCCCTCCCATGCCCGCTTCCTCACGGCCATACTCAACCAGCCGCCTTACACGCCCCTCCCCCACCCCACCCCTCTTGTTCTCGCTCGTTCTCCGTCTTCGGGTCAAACCCTCGCCCCCATCCCTCTTCCCCGCCGTCTCACTCCCCTCGCCGCCCCTCAGTAGTTCCCTGACTTAACTACGCAGCCAACTTCGACTACCTACCTATTCTGACCCACCCTCCTGCATTCCCTTCACCCCCCATCCACACGTCTCTCCCCTCCTCCATTATTTTTTCGCATCAAAACGGAAAAAACGGTGGAAATCAAATCCCGCATTCTTCGTTGTCTCCCCTATTCTCCCTTTTCGTCCTATTCTTTCTTCTCTCCTTACTCGTTAATTTTTTTCTCTCTCTCCCTCTCCTTCCCTGTGTCCATTTCAGGGGCTCCGCACGGTTCATCCCCCCCCCCGTCTTTCCCTCGCTCCTGCCACCCCCGTGCTCACGCATATATGTCTCCGCCATCCCACTTCGCTTGCTTCGGATATATTTTTATCCGGTTCCCTGAGTCCTATTCTTTTTCGTCCCTGAGTGTGGTCCGTGTTCGACCCCCAACCGGGAGCATCTGCCGTTTTAGTCCATCCCAACTTCCTCCCCGGCGACCCATGCGATACTCGTTCGTTGATCGTTGCTAGGACGTCGCGAGGGAGCCATAAAGAAACTGCTGTCGGCCGAAATTCAGGAGTTGCACTGTTCGAGGCATGGTTGTGCTCTGGGATGAGTGGTGGCTGGGTGCTCTCTCTCAAGGGAACAATTTTTAGTGGTGGACAAAGTGGTGAAAATCCGAATTCACCGCAAAATTTCCGTTTCGAAATTTTTAATGGATATAAAGATTCAATTAATTGAATATGACTGGCTAATTTCTAGGAAATTACTGTTAGTATTAACGAAAATGTTCGCGACACTAGGATTATTAAGGGTAAATAATATTTTGAGCTCCCCTGGATATGATTTTTAAATCGTTTACTCACCCGACGATGTCTCTCCTTGTGTGCAATAGTTCAGATTTCTAAATTTCACTTGGCTTATATGGGCCAGGGAACACAAAATTCACCGATGTTGGTAGTAAAAAAATTGATGTTTCATACTTTTATAAAAAACCAGATGAACTAAATACACACTGAAAAAATTGAACGAATGGAAAGAGAGCTAAATTGTAGAACTAATTTTGAAATTCTAGTTTAACAAACTTTTTCCGACAGTAATCATTTAAGGATTCGTTTTGACTTTCTACGTTTTCCATCCAAATATCAATCTTGATCTCAAATTAAATGTCGTCCATGAATTGCATTTTTTTATAATTTAAATAAAATTCCACGCGTCATTTTCTTGAGAGGCATGTTGATGCAATCTGGACTTGAAAAGATATTTAGACTCATAAAAAATGATAAGTTTAGTTTACAAAACCACAACTAATGAAAGGTGACTGTATAAAGAATTACGCTTAAAAGTTAGATAAAGCAAGTAAACTAAAATTGCATTGAAGGCAATGCATGTGTGGGAAAGAGGATCGTGTAATTTAGCAAGTGTCCAGTAGACGAGATGGAAGGAAGGCTCGTATGAGATGGAAGGAAGCCTAGTTTTTAAAAGAAAGAGTTGAAACCTAATTTATTTTCACGATAGTTCATTCGAAATAGCTATTCCATTATTTCCTAATAACCGGAAAGTAAATAGGAATTTTTGCAGTGGGGCTGCCCCTACTAATCCTACTATATTATTTCTCCTTGGTTTCAATATCCTTTCGGAGCATTTAAAACAAAATTCTTTGTGCATTACCTACGCTGTCTGTATTAGGTAACATAAAATATCCATGTGAACTGTTTTGAATTTTCTTTTTTTTCTTAAATGGGATGAAAACTGCGGAGAAAGAATTATGTGGTCAAAATGAGATTTTTTGTTATCAATAATGCGAACTTGTCACACAGCATGAATCGGTAAAGAACAAGCTGTGAAGTTTTTCTGAACCTCAAGACTCGATTCCTTTGTAGGGTCAGTAGTTATCACCTTTTTCCCGATAACGGAAAAAGGCTATGACTAGTGGTCCCCTACTGCGTAGCCAATTTATACCCAGTATTCATGAATCCGAGCATCTATAGCTTTTAACTACATATTATGGACTGGTATCCTTAGATAACTGCTTATTTTGACACTCATTGGTATTTATGAGTGCCTATGATAGTTAAGGTTGTGAAAAGTCTTAAAGCTTTTGTATCTTCCACATTTATAGAAGGCCGTTAATAAAAAGACCGAGTTGAAACTACAAACGTCCCATCAATTCTCGAATCTCAAGTAAATGAGCACATTAATTTGTGTTATCTGTCAATGTTTGCATTCTGCGTGAGGGGAAATTTTTTGAAAAGCTGAAATTTGCTTTCAGCAATCGTTTGCTCTGTGCAAACAGTTTATGCTTCCTGTCAACCTTGCCATAATAAACGGCTGAGTATCATTATCAAAAGAGTAAACACTAAGCTTTTCCAAAAAAGGTACACGCTTTTTCTTTACAGCGATAGTTCATCATCACCCCATTAGGTGGTAGAAGAGACTCCATAGTCTTGATCTCGCCCCAAAATAAAGACGAATATCAACCTATCTATCTATCATCATTGGCCGGTAGGTTTAAGTCATTGATAACGGCCTATCGGTTGGGACCTGAAACCGAAGTTTGTTCGTTTATTTTGCGGATAAATTATACAATATTCAATTACTTTTTTGTTCAATTGCTAAAGTATGCCTTTCATGGGGCGACCTCTAATTATCAACTGAGGGTTCATATGCCAATTGGGAACAAGTGAAATTTCAGAATAATAAGCAGCTGTGCCAACCATAGTAATCAAAAAGAAAGTTGATACTTTGGTACGTTGGCATCAATCGTTACTTTATATCAATATCCTCTGATTTGGAAAGACTCACTAAATGCGCCTTTTACTTTGGAAATTTGGAGCATACCCTGGAAATTCCCTAAGGGAACTTTGTAAGTAGCAATGCATGAAAACACTGGAAAACATGTCAATGAATTTAAGGTGGTACTGCATCACGTACACAAATGGTTTGACAGGAAGAACCAATGCCAGGTCTAAATTAAAAAGCTGTGATACATTAATCATTGTAGAACATAAATGAAAATAGGGCAGTGTTATTTCAATGAAATGATAGCTTGACGCCTCGAAAGAACTTAAACGTGAGCCCTTAATTTATGAAATCAGGGGGAAGTAACCAGTTTGGCAATCGAATAGCATGGCAACAGAGGGTAGCGAGTTTGAATACCGCACTATTATAAGGTTGCTATGCTTTCTCCATGATTTTATACCTGAGTTAGGTGATAGGCATTAGCATTAGTATCTAAAACATTGATCTAAGTACTTCATTCTCAATACTTAAGATTCACTTAAGAATGGTGAAAAGTTAATACTCCGGTAGAGGATAACATTGGATAGGTAAGAACAGGTGAACTCCATGTTGCTGCTGGATGATAGGCCTGCCTGCTGGTTCTCTCACTTCCCCGACCCTTCCTCCACCGAGAGTCGATCCCCAGCCCCCGAGACCGACCGTCACACAATTCCTCTTTCGTCGAACTATCCCGGCTTCGTCTTCTCCCCCGCCCGCTCCCCAGACCATCGAGTTGCCGCTCGCTCGCCGTTCGAGAGCTCGCCGTCTTCGGAGAAGGACACGGAGGGGGAGGACGATCAGAGGGCCTCCGTTTAAATCTTGCTTCGAGGCAGCGATGTCGATCGAAACGGCAGCAAATCATAAATACGAAGGGCAATTGATTAATTCTCTAGAAGGGTAAGCCACCGGCAACAAATTCAAGAGGACCGTTGGTGGACGAGGCGTCCATGGTGTCTGGAAGCACTTTCATATCACACATCGTTATTTTTTTTAAATCGGAAAACGCTATCAAACTATAACGCAGAGTTTTTGCCTTAAACAGCACGATACTGAGTAAATCATGAGATGGAAGTTGCCATGTTGTGTATAGATCAAGAATGTATAAAAAATATAGGCGTACTTAAAAACCATAGTCTTCAAGACATGATCGATGGTGAAAATAGAATAATTTTTAAGGTAATCGGTACAATATCTCTTCATAATTTCGAGCTATGTATTCAGGAGAATTATGTTGCACATTACCCCGTGAATTATCCTCGAAAAGTTATTTAAAATACAAGAATTTTACGATAAAATTCATCAAATTCTCTAATGGTGAATATTCAATACCTGATTATTTTCCGAATCAGAGAGCCATATTTGTTTTGGACTCAGTTCAGTACATTTGGGTAAAGTTCATTACCTAATGCTAACGAAAAGTGGTTGACAACGCACTCAGATGGTCAACACTCAGGTTGCTTTCATTCTTGAGGATTAATGGTTGACGCCAGTGCTTACAATAGAAAAATACGAGGAACAAAAACTCGGTAAAAAAAGGAAATAAACTCTTTGCGCTACTTTCCCTACGAGGCCATAACACGAGATGCGCTCCTCTCCTCCTGACCGTTCCCAGCCTGGCTGTCTCCACCAGACCATGACGCACCGACAACATATCCACCATCCAAAGCCCCACTCGGAACAGCCAACGCCGAATTGAAGGAGAGGACATCACTCATAAACTGCGCAACCATTGGTCACCACCGTATTCTTGGCATTCCTGGCAAGTAAGACTCCGTCCCTACGCTCTCTCCCTCACTCCCACAAATACAAACTCAAGTAACAAACTCCTTACAACCCCCCCCTTTTCCCATCCCCCATCTTCCTTCCACGACCCCTTTCTCCTTCCTTGCCCTCCCGTTCCCACCCACCAACCCGGGCTCACATACGCCCCTTTTCTCCCCTTGTCTCCTCTCCCAGCGATCCTTTCCCCACCCTCACGTCGTCTCACCACCCCTCCGTGAGCCGAAACCACCCCATTCTCACCCCCCACTCGGGAGGAGGAGAGACTCCCTCCATGTGACTCATTGCACGATCATCGTGAGCCTGTGTGTGCCCGGGTAGGAGAGAGAGAGAGAGAGAGAGGGGAGGGGACAATGGAGGGAGGAGAAGGGGGAAGGGTTCGTGGGGAGAGGATGGGGGTTTGAGGGAGGGGAGGAATGAGAGGGCGGGGGCGAGCATCGATGCGCCCGCGACTCGAGGAATTAATCGATTAACGAGGCGACATCTTAAGGGGACATGTCTCATGATTTCTAGCCACAAATCCGCTCGAGGTGGCTCCAATAGCGACGTACGTTCCATCATCCTCATCACTGGTCAGCAATGGTTGGATCGGTTTGGTGCCGCTCTCCAATCAATCCTCCTTTCTTATAAACTCTCTTCATTTCTGCGTCCACATTTATCCCCACTAACGCACTGCATCTTTTGCTCGACGTATCTCATCCCTGAGTTTCCTCTCTCGTCCATCCCATTCACAATCGCCTCCACTGACCGGGTCACAAGGTTCCTCTATTTTTGCTCTTTATCGTTTCCGAGTTTTAATCAAGCTTAATTCTTTGCTGACACTTAGTTGAGCATCTTCCTTCACGATTTCGTTTATCGGTCATTTAAAAAATCAGACGTTCTGAATCAGTACGACACTTCTATTGTTCTTCATCTCTTAAAAACCTCTTCACTGATTATATTATCGTCCATGACTCTATCGCGGAATAACATGTTCTGGAAATGTATTCTTCAATATTATTGAATAGTTTTGTTATCTTTAAGGAGAGCTTTCTTTCGCATAAACGTTACAGGTTTGTTTTTCGGACAGCTAATAGAATTTTCATTTGCATATATTTCTTATTTATTTTGTGCCTTCTGTAATTCGCGAACTGGATGGAGGGAATAGCTGATGAAAGTCATATGGTCAAATAGATTAACAACAGTTGCAATATATGGCACTGTTATAGCCGTTACTCGGTGGAATCTTTCCTTTATACGAATAACAGGTATACAATAATTCCACAATTATTAGTTATTTACAAACATGGTTTCATTGCTGTGTGGTATCATTAGTTGGCAATGATCATCAGGGGATTATCACCTGATGATGCCACCCAGTGATGAAACCATTGGTGGTGAATAAATATTAATTCTGGAACTGCTTTGTCGGTAGATCGGAAAAATACTTTCAGGTAAAAAATATTTATTATTCCTCTATTCAATTAATGTAAAATACTGAGTTTGTCAACCTTTCATTGCGTGTGCCATGCCACGTTAAGCGATCATCCTATTAAAATGCAAAATACCACGAGATCAACCACAGAATCATTTCCCGGCAGCCCTTTGTGACCCAAATTTAAGGATTTTCCGAGCCGGATCTGGCCCTTGAGCCATGGTTTGGATACCATTGTTTTAAGGTACCACAGCCGCGTGGAGAATGTAATTAGAAAGCTAGATGGTAGGGAAGAGTCATATGAGAAGGCTAACGTTAAAAACGCATACCTGTGGACAATTATTTATAAGGAAAGCATTTTTGGAAAAATGATTTTTTTGAAAATAGAACGTAGTAGAAAGCCGAGTGAGAACAACCTTCGATGTTGGCAAATTGCCACAATCAAAGATGATGAAAATCATTTGGGCTGATCTGTCTGATTTGAGACCATAAGAAACAGGTCACGCCGACTGCCTGAGCCAACGTGATCCTAATCGGATAAATGAAAGGAAAATATAAAAAATCTCCTCCCAAACGAAGTATCTGGATATTTAATTTATAAATTTACCTTCATTTAGACGACAGAGCGGACCTCAGATATGAGGTTCTTTAACACTTCGAACTATATATAAGGACAAAATCTCGAAGATGTTGACTGCTTCATAACAGTTCTCGGTTTTCCGAAATGCTTAAAACCGAAGAACAAGGACCGACCGCATCTGAATCCGTCGTCCATCGGAGCGCGGTCCTTGAGCATTGAGAATCGAAAGCTTCTGCACCCCAATGAATATTCTGTACATATATGCTCCCAAGAAGAGGTGCGACTGAAAACAGAATTACCCTTCACGCTTCGTGAAGGCTGCTTTCACAACTGCATCCTTGGTCATGCTTCCGTGGTAATCAGTTACCCCTGGCGAGCCCAATATGCAGTCTTAGGCGAAAAATCCTCGTTGCTTAGGAAAATATTCAATATCCAAGTAAAAATTGAAATTAAATTTAAAATACTTCGCCTTTCCACATAAACCACTTTTATTACTACCTAGGTTTCGAAACCTAGGTAGTAATAAAAGTGGTTTAAGGGGAAAGGCGAAGTATTTTAAATTTAATTTCAATATGAAGAATTTCCACAAAGTGACGCCAGAAACTGTTTCATTTTCCAAGTAAAAATGTTATCATATAGTGCCCTGAACTCACTAATAAAAGCAATTTAAATGAAAACTCTAAGATCAATTGCTACCCATTATTTAGCTTAGGCGATGTACGATTTAAAGACTAAGCTATGACTCAGGAGGACTGACGTGTTTTTACCAAAGGGTTTTATGTTAGGGTCTTAGACTGAGGAAAACAAGAAACTATTTATGCAATGGTTGTGTCGTGCTGTGGATTTCTTTCACAGAAAGCACTTCGTCGAAATCCTTAGAGCAAACAAACGGACACATATGAAATGAGAGAGGATGCGGGAAACGCTTCATTGTGCAATAGGGTCTCATATTCAATTCGTGAGTAAAATTCAACTAAGAAAAGAGAATGACACAATTGAACAACTAATGCAGGACATGAGATCGAATTACGAAGAGTGATCCCCCTCCGATCCCCCACGAGCGCAGGCTTGTGGATTTCCGATCGGAAGGGGGAGGAATTTGAAATTTCAAGGACCATGAGTAAAGAGCATCAACATATAACTGAAACGCCAGAAGTTTTAAAGGTAGAAGGAAGCAAAAACTATTTTGATATGCATTATTACTTGCATTGTGCCTCGGATGTTAAGGTACGCTGAAGAAAAAACCAAGTATTCGATATGCATGGGTCATTGAAACCATCCTTAATTCGATTGATTTATCGATTTCCAAAATCGAAAAGAAATCGCCACTCGCTCGAATAATCATCGAATTATTTTTCGACTTTTTCTTTCGACTCTCGATGGACTATTTACGCAATACATTTTAATAAATCCATGATTTACCAATGTTCATTTGTTACAAACAGTATCACGTCGTGATGCACCTTCGAAATTTACTTCCAACTCCAAGGCTTTTTTTTAGGATCTGAAGATGAGAAGGAAGCGGTGCAGTGCTTTAGACAAACAATTATCATTAGAAGTGCATTGGAAACTTCTCTCATTGTCACATACTCGTCATTGTCAACATATTTATATGAAATATTTTGACATTCATAGAAAAGGAAAACTTTATCCCACTCCACTTTTCTTGCTCTAATTCCCAAAAGGCATACGTATGATGAGAGACACTCGGTAATCAATTTTTTAAACACATATCTGTGAGTGTAGTATTTCACATCATCACAAAAAACTTCGTGGGACTTAAAAACAAAAAATTACTCCTAACATAGATTGTTTTTTCAAAGCGAAATCTGACGGAATTTATTAGACGTTAGAGGGGCAAGGAAGATAAATGGATATCGGAGCATAGAAAAACGGACTGGAGAAAACAGGTGGAGTGGGGGGAAGTAAAGGCGAAAGGATGGAAAGACAAGGGATTCGAATGGCGCCGAGACGAGAGAAGCGCCCGGGACGGTGATGCGGGAGCGGCGGGGAGCAGGGCGAGGGGAGGGAGAGAGAATGAAAAATATCGAGTGGGAGAGGGAAAGGGGTAGGGGGAAATGCCCGTCCATTGCGAGGCGTACGCGAGAGAGAGAGAGAGGGCCGTGGGAAGAGAGATGCGGGAATGGGCGGTGGGGGGGAAGGGTGCCTTGGCAGGAGAGGGGTGGGCTGGGGGAAGGAAGAGGAGAGGATGTGGAGAAAGGCGATTGTGAGGGGGCGGGAGAGGAGGGTGTTCGCGTGGGCGGAGTCAGGGGCATTGGGGGGAGGCGGGGGAGGATGCGGGGGCGAGAGAGAGAGCGGATCGGTGGGTGGGGGAGGCACGGAAGTCGGCCCCGGGGGGGGGGGCAAGAAATGAGGAAGGGGGGAGGGAGAAGCGGGTCGGCGTTTCCCGGAGGAGTGGCGTGTGGACGTACCGTGGCGCGGTGTGGTTTCGGGGCCGATGGCTCTCCTCCGTGTACTTTTTAAGTGGGCGTGGCGTCATAAGGATTGCGCCACAAGCACTATAATACTCCCCTTCATCTCTCCTGCATCTTCCTGCATGCCTAGTCTCCTCGCATGCAATTCCCTCCCACACAAATCCCTCCCCCTCCCAAACTCTCTCTCTCTTCCAAATACTCCTTTTTCCATTCCATTTTGGCTCGGGCAACGGACAGGGAAAATAACCGCGGTCCTCATTAGGGAGATTAGGATGAGGAAAGTGAGGAGGGGGAGGGAATGGGTGGGAGGGGATGTGGAGAAATAGGAAAGGTAAGAAGATACGGACGGGAAATAATGAGTGAGGGAGACCCTGGGGGGGGGCGGAGATTTGGTCGTTGTGGTTGTATAGGAGGGGCGGTGAATCAGTGATTGGACCTCGATTGGCACCGTCTTCGCGTCTCTCTCTCTAGATTTTCTCCAGCTGCTTTGTTTTCATTTTATGTATTTTTTCCCAACCTCGCCTGATATCTCAGGGGAAGGATCGTCGTGCCATAGGGATCCTTCCCCCCCGCCCACCCTCGCCTTCCTCCCCCCCCTTCCCGCTGCTTTCTCCGGGGAGAGTCTGTTTCTCCATTCTCCATTTTTAATCCCTCCAGCGGGACACAATTATTAACTCCTTCCTTAGCGAGTAACCACCCGATAATCCCTCTGTCCCAAAAACGAATAATAAAAATGCCATGGATTCAACGATTGGTAAATAACTTGGGCCAGGAAAAAATTTCCCAACGAATTCGGTGTTGAATGAGGTTTCGCTTATTAAGGAGCTTTAATGAAAATCAAATTTTGAAAAACTTGATGAAATAATCAACCTCCCATATCTGTGAAGATCTCAAAATCATCGCACGGAAGGGATCAAAGGACGCACTCCCACGAACGCAAGCGACTTGGACTTGCGTTATCTCAGTCTCTTTCCGGCCAACTTTTAGTTCTAAAATGAAAAAGACATATGCAATCCTCATCCAAGGGTCCCGTTTAACCGCAAATTTCAAGTGATCACTAAGAGAACCATGCCAACTCCAGTACCATAGTCTGAAGTCCACTGCGGCACCGTGTAAGATGCATTCCATCCGTTGTAGCTCTTGGATATGGACTGGAGTTAAGTTATTCGACGTTCCTGGTGAACCATCGGCGATTTGGAATGCTGTCTCCCTTGAGAAGACTTCTAAATTGACGTCCCATTAACTCGGAGAAGTAGTCATAAGTCGTTTTATTAGTATCAGCATGCTATGTGCATCACGTAAATTGAGATTCATGGAGACACGAAAGACCGCTGCTTTCATGAATGCGTTGGGCGAGGAGGGATGGCTTGAGCTTCGAATAATTTATAAGTGTATGTCAAACGCATCCCAATCCTTTGTGCAAGGCCCGCCTCCTGCAGTATGCAAACATCCATAAGCCTGAATTTAATAAAAACACCGAAGCTTTCATTGTATCATTAATACCAATTTTCAAAAATAAGTGCAAATGACAGCTATAAATGGAACAGTTGAAAATACATTGAAAATAAAACCCAGAAGAATATTAATTTTTTAACTGCCCAACATATCAAATACTTTTAAATTTCTATGAAAATGTTTGGTATGATATTTGAAATTTTAGATAGGCTTGTCTTAGCTTTTGAAGATATTCAACCCATGTAATTGACCTAAGGGATGTAAATGACAATCTCTAAAATATTATGGAAAGATATTCTATCACAAATGTAATTGCCATTGAAAGTGTAGTAGAACTCTTAATCGCAGAAACTTCAGTTCCAATTAGTTCAGTTCACCAGAAGATAGGAACAGTTGTTACAGCTGTCACTCGGTTAGTTACTTAAACGAATTTCAAACTTGAAAACCATTAAGCTGCGTAATAATCACAAATAATTAAACAAATATCTAGGTCGGTAAAAAAACAATAAACTGATTCCGTTTCCTGACAAAACATGCTGAGCTTAGGATAAGAATATTTAAGAAACGACTGGGGAGTAAAGACAACTTTGATTGATTTACTGCAAAGGGCAAGTTACTTTTTGTAGGCAATCAACATCAATGCGAACACACCACTGAGAGGGGACGAAATTAGTATCCTGCTGGAATAGGGGAGGATGAACGGCTTCACTGGAACTGATTTTTGATGACATTTTAAAACTTAACATTAAATACTCTCTGAGCTCCCTAGATCGGCACATTTATCTAAATAATTTGTAACTTAATTTATTATAAGAATGTGTATAGGGAGACTGTATAGTTGCACTTGTAATAGACACTACCAGAAATCACTGGCAATGCTCAGGCAGTCAAAAGAGCGATCTATATCGTTGGAATGATATGATTCACATGCAACTACTAATTATAAAAAAATTGCAGATTCAGGTGTGATGTGGTGAAACTTCCATGGTAACAGAGACGAAAACTCTGGCAATTTTCACATGATAAAGATTTATTTTTGACTAGATTTGATGTACTACATCATTTAGTCGAAAATAAATCTTTATTTTGTGGTAAATAGTAAGAGGTTTCTTCTCTGTTATTAGTTACTATTTACTTTATTATTTTGTCATTTCCTTATTTTGTTTTATTGTATTTTATATTAGCTTAATTATTTTACATTTGAACCTCGGAAAAAATCTTACTAATTTTACTCTACTGTACTTGAATTTTACTTCTTTTTCCTTCATATGGCAATATTATGTGTTTTTTTCAATGGGGTCTCAAAAGAAGAGGAAAATGCTTTCAATTTTTTTTCTGAGATAGAAACCGTGAGAGGTGACAGTTGCCCGATTCAAGGAATCTCTGGCATAAATCCGGTCTGGAACACTTATGCATGCCGTATTTCCTGATTAAGTGGCGCGCCTACGTATGAGAAATTATCGGCGCCGTTACTGCACTGACAAATACTAGCGGGAAAATACCAAGAGCCATTTGGAGGAGGGAAGGACGTTGACAGACTCAATTAAATCAATTTTCAACAAGATAGGGAGGAGTCGACCGCCACCCGACCTCTCTGAGCGGCTGGGAAATCTCTCTCTGCCGTCAAATGGCAAGCCATCCTCCCCCAAGGTTTCCCAACGCGGGATTCCGATATTTCCAGCCCCATCATTTCCTTGCCCCGGCTGATAGACATTGAATCTCCAATTTCACACCAGGATGCATTTCTCACTCGCTTCACCGAGCTGCGATTTTACATATTCGCTCCGAGTGGAAAAAATTTCACTTTCACTAAAACCTTAAAGTGCTTGTCGAATCGGAAGCCAAAAATGTGCCGTGGGATCCAGCAAGTCCTCCGTAATTTAGTCGACGATTTTGGGCATAAATCTCGACAGATGAGCTTAAAAGAATTCGACTATGGTTATGGAAATAAATGTGTCGCTGAAAACCAACATATGAAAGAGGCCTCAAACATAAAACCTCGATCCATACCACTCGATGGAACGCGAATGTGTGACGTTGCAGGGACACACCTCGAAGAAAAATTGCAGCAACCTGCATTACCATCGGTACGTAAATTGCTCGAAACAATAGCTCATATAAAATCATGCGATCTCGTTGAACACAAGACGTAATAATATTAATAGATTTGGCAGCTGTGTGGTGAATCAAAACATGTAAGTTGAATGCTCTCCAGCGAATAGAGCAGCCAAATCAGTGAAGGAAATAAAGAAAGCTGATATGCCAAGCTCATTATTTTTTCACGATTTTGCAACCATATTTTTTTAATAATTTAATTTTTTTTTAATGGTCCAATGGGCGATTTTTTTTAATTTGGCGATACCCTGCGCTGTTAAGTTTTAACAGGGAAAAATGGCGTAAAAGCAGAGTGCATAATTTTACAGTAAATTGATCTATCCGTTAGGTCTTTTGTTTGGTCTCAATCTACAGTCTTCTACCGCTTACGAAAATATCGATACTCCTGACACTTCGGTCAATATTATTAAAGTTACCTCAAACAACCCAAAAGAATGCTAAAATTCATCTCGTATGCGGTAAGTTGGTCTCAGTTGTGGGATTTCCCACAAACCAATTTGCTCGTGAATTTCCCAGGGTGGGATTACCAAAATATTCCTGTTAGGAACCACGTAAAGGAAGGGCGATTGTGGGTGGCTGTTGGTTGTCACTGGAGAGCCATAAATGTTCCCGTTAACAGGTGAAAGGCTTTCATATTTTAACGTTGCATGTGCTTGTGCTATCGTCGAGTTCATCCCTTGAGTGAGATTATTTCCATGCAAATAACTACGTGGGATTTAGTTATTATAAGTGCTTTTTTAAACTAGGATTAACGATTGAAAGCAAGCAAACAATTTTACAATTGAATTTTTATTTCCAGGGTTTTTATTCATTAAAAGCCAGAGCAGCAAAAAATCCCCATATAAAAATCTTAAGGGGATAACTGAACCCAAGGTTTTATTTTTAAAAAACCCGCGTCTCTTTTTAAGTGAAAATATTTCCATGTAGTTACCAGCATGTAAAGAGTTTGAGGAAATATTTTTTCCAGATAAAATATCCCCGCATGCACTGAAAATTCTGCGCTTATCATAGGCAGGAAGTATGTTTCACTAATTCCAACAAATTATTATCGAATAGTTTCACGAGCTCAAAGACAAACTACTTTTATTATCTAAAATGTTTGTGGAATGTATCATTAAATTTCTCTTTTCAATCCCAAAGCGCCAACCGCAATGAATTACCAAATATATTATAAGGTATCAGTTAAAAAAGGTTCTTCATAACCGAATTTTTTTAAACCTTTAGGAAGAGAAATGTTGAAAATTTATTTCCCCAATAAAGGGAAAGAAACCATTTCGATAGGCATGAAGGGAATTCATGATTTTATTGAATGGCTATCTGTCTTTATGAGGGATTATTTTCCTGAGTGCTGGCTGAGGGCTAGCTTTCCTCAGCCTGAGTGGCTTCAAGAAAACGTATCCCTTGTGTATGACTGTAATCGATCATATGCTTTGTTATATTTGATATTTAATCTTAAAGGAAAACCATTCATGGCCATTTGAGTATCCTCCGTGTAATAGATTCATATGTACCTTCAATGATAATTGAGCTCAATTTTTTAATTTCATTCAATTTAAAATAAATACTCGGGAATGTGTTAAAGCCCCATCCTGGCGTTGGAACCTAGTAAGTATATTTAATGTTCAGCAACGAATTGGACGGCTACAACTCCAAATCCGAGTAATGACTTTTTTCTCATGCCTAGATTGTCACTCATACTTTTCAAAATGATAATACCGTTTTCGGGCACTATGGAGGTAATTAGTAAAAAGGGACCAAGTCCCCCTTATTACAACAATTTAAGAGGAAACTGGATCAAATCTGCACCTATGCAAAGATGATTTCTGCTAATTGCATCTGTTCATCCCACACATATGATAGACATGCTACGTTAGAGTTAGCTGCGTTAGAATATCAGAGACAATTCTCAACTGGCGGCAAAAGTAGAAACTATTATCTAATTTCAGTTGAACAAGAAGGCGCGTTTCATAAAAGGCATTTCCTTTGCGTACATGTTAAAACTATCGAGAGATGTGACATTAATTTTTATAAACTTCCCAAAAACTCGGCTTCTTTGTTTCATTTATGGAATAGAGATGTTTCTTAATTAAAAAGACCTTTTTTTTTCTTGGTCATAATTTCTCCCAGTTGTATTCATGGCAAACGATATGAACAAATATACATAAAGGTCATATAAGTATAGTCCTGGGCATCCACATGTACTAAATTCCACAAGGGCTATCTATAAAACAAATAATATTTCAGAAAAGTTCACAAATAGTCTCTCTTTTGCAGTAACAGCGTTTTTACTGAGTCGAATTTCCGATTAAGTTTTTATCGCGTGAAAAGACAAATCTAAGGAGCCATATGAAATACACTTTTATTCATTCCGGAGTGCGTTCAGCATACAAACATAATAAATTTTGCTCTGCATCGCGATTCGATGGAAAATGTTCCAGAATCGAATCATTACCCGATGATAATTTCACACGTCTTCACATTACGAAATCGTAAAACTCAACAATTGGAAGACACGCAGGAGATCGAGATGGTGCGGGGGCTAACGTACTGGCTTCCCACCCTGAGGGCGCGGGTTCAAATCCCGGCGGTGTTGAATATTTTTCAGAGGTATCTCGATCCCTACTTGAGGTGCTTTGTGGAGGGCACTTTGAGTGAGTACGCCGTCCGTCGGATGGGACGTTAAGCCGCGGACCCCTTGGCGCCTTTCGTAAAGAGTAGGCTAATGCCGACGCCGGGTTTCTCTCCACCCTTCATCCTTTCCTGTCCTTCCCCTATGGCGCAAATGACCTTAGCTGTCGGTCGCCTCCCCTCAAAACTACTTGGAAGACACGCAAGCGTCCCGGAAAGAATTCAAATTCCCTCTGACCTCATTCAATATTAGTTAAACAGTTAATCGACCCTAGAGATGGAGTCTTCTCATCTTCGAAACTAAACACCAACCCTAGGAAAAATGTCAACGAGCGAAACTTGAATATTTCCATTCCCACGGGGAATTTGATTCGCCCATTATCATCACCGAGAAAATCGCCCAAACCTCTCAAATGCCCCATGATCACAAAGGCAGGCAGAAGAAGGAAACTCGGAGCCTGATTCGGGAAAAATATGATCGTCCCGTTCAAACGCTAAGGGAGGGTGGGCTTAGGAGATGAAAGCGGGACGGTACGATGCGTGCTATGTGCGGCGCTATTACGCGATGCGGACTGGTTGTCGCCACGAAGGGAAATGGGCCGTGGGCCTTACGAGACGACGCACTGCATTACTAGAAGGGGGCGAGCGAGGTCTTACTAGCGAGCACGCCACAAGGAAGGATTGCGGGGGGAAGGGGTCAGCCGGGGAGGGCGAATGGATTGGATGAAGAGCAAGCAGCAGCAGGGGGACGGGGGAATGCAAGAGACCCTTGCGAAGTAGAGGACGTGAGGAATAGACGGCGCGGAGAATGGCACAGCGGGGCCACCACCGGGGGGAGGGGGATGTCACTGCCGAGAGAGGAGACTGCATGAACTTCGTATGAGGGCAGGGCGCACGCGTAGTTTATCGTCCCGGGCACCGGAATGTTTACCCTCCCGCCAGAAAAACGCACAAAAATGTCAGCGCCGCTTCGAACATTGAGGAGCCCTTGGGCGCAGTCCCAACGAAAATGGTGAATGATGAATAATCAAACATCATCCCCGTTCACGCGGGTGTGAGGTGCACTGCAGGGCGGAGGAATCACAGAATGTGTTGGACCACCAACCATCACACGAATTTCTGAAGACCATCCAGTACTCAAGCCTTGGTGATTTCTCACCTTAGGGCCACCCATGGCAGTAAGGGCGAAAGTTAGGAACCGGGTGGAAGGTTGTCTACACACAGTCTGTGCCGTAGCGAGGGGATTGCGAGGGCATCTGACTGCAGTGCGGGGCGACCGCCAAAGTGGCGGTTTCTTGCTGGGAGCACTCACTCACAGGTGATGAAGTCAACCGGACAGCATATGAATAATATCCTCGCCCTTTTAAACTCCCTGCGCCTAAGTATACTGCAAAGTAGTGCAACCCGTCGCACCCTAAAAATCAAATAAAATTGCGTACAATTATAAATTTCATCTTCTTCGCGGTTGTTATTATTATGCGTTTAACCGAAATATTTCATTATGATCACTTAGTTATCCATCGCGGAAAAGGCTAAAACAGCAGGGGGGAAAATGCTTTGATGGGTTTACATTTCACATGCAGAAAAAGTAGCGATGAGAGTCCACCAACAAAGTTTAAAAGATTAGGTACTTTGAATGGTTAATTACGAGTAAGAGTTTCGGTTTAGAAGAGGAGAGAACGTAAACTGGAGCATTCGTGAGAGTATTTATAGGAAGAAATATAGAACACAGCCTTGGATTCAAGGATTTTCGCGATGGCGGTTGATGGAGTGGAGCGGGAAAGTGAACGAAGATATTGCAGAATATAGGAGTAAGCCTCGAATAAGACTTCTGTCTTATTCGAGGCAGCAAAAATGTTTAATGCAAAAGTGTGAAAAAATGAGATTGGAGGAGAGATGATGAGAGGGATAAAAGAGAGAAAAAAATATGAAATCTGTTGTGAATGGGGAGTTGTCGAGAAAATTTGCAGGAATTTCCTCCCAAAGAACAATTATCTATGATGGTCAATTGAGGATTCTTCCCTAAATATTTATAAAGTTGTGTAGATATTATTGAAAAATGTACATGCTCCATGAGAATTGCTGAATATTTTATTTAGCTCAAAGTATATTTCTCGTAAAACAATCATAGAAATTAATTAGTTGAAAGTAATTATGACGATATGTTAAGTATTTTTGAAAATATGGGTTAATATACGAGCAAAACCCGTAGTTTACCTCAAAAATAATGTTTTTCAGAAAGTATTATAAGCCATATCATTATTAAACTGTAGTAATTGTTTGTGTGGTCAATACCTTACGCTAAGCTTATTCCAAATGCACCTGCGTGTATGAATTAAAATTCGCTAGCAGAGAGAAGCAAATCCTCATCTTTGACACCTCTAATTGAATCAGACTGTACGGGTCCGCCTACTAAGTCGCAATTATCAGTGACATGCAGGAAAATAAAACAGGATTCTCTGTTACATGTATCACTCGTATTTTTTAACTTGTCTGCTGAGAAAATGGTAATAGAGAAGAAATATATGCAGGGTGCAGTTACGTTAGACCTTCAGGTATACAAATTTGGTTAGCAAGTGATTGCTATCGCTGCTACATAATGGAAAAATTATGGAATGAGAATAAACCTTTAGAAAAATAAACCACAGTAATGATATCAACATGGCTTAGTTTAAAAACAAATGAGAACTACGGAATTGATCAAATATGAAATATATACAGGGCTTATGCAGTAATTTGAATGTGTAGAAGTAATAATTACACGTATTTTCAGAATTCAAGAAGAATACCTGCTTTAGACCAAATATTTCAATGACTATATCGATGTCCAAGATTTGAAATATGAATGTAAACGGACCAATGAAAATATTCATAATTAATGCCCAAAGTTCTTATGCAAAGAAGAGGTGAGTCAAGACTAAGTTGTAGCACAGCGTAGAATTTTTCAGATACTTCGTCTTTTGAAAAATAAGTTTTAGGTAGATGGGATGATTTTTGAGATGTCCATGTGGAAGTATAATGGGGAAAAAATAAAATGGACAGACAGGTTGGTTGGCTTACGAAAAAGTTAAATGACGTGGACGGAGAAGTGAAATTTGTTTTCGGTTGGAATTCGACGAAGGCAGAAAAGGTAGAGGGTCATGTTGAATAGTAGTGGAATGTTGTTGAAGGCTGGAATAGAAGGTAAGTGGATTAGATAAGTGGAGGGGTGGGAGGAAATATTACCCAGGTATTTTAGACAGGGTGGACGAGGTCAAAAGAATAAGGAGTTAACGTAGTGCGGGTCAAGAGTCTTATTTTTTTTATAGAACCTTAAGGAGTCTACGTAGATGATTGATAAATTCATGGTATCGACTGAAATCTACCACTAATCAATAGCGTCCTAATAATAATAAAAATAAATGATAACATAATTACAATTAAAATATTATCGTCGAGTGAGGTTCCTGAATGCACGATACAGTGAAAAGGGAAGGAGAAGTTAATACAATAAGGATTGTTCTTAGCCTGGCAATAAGAGAGAACGCAGCAAGCTGTTTTGGCATGCCAAAAGTTGGTAAATGAGGTGTGAGTAATAGTTGATTCACAGCAGTCACTCGGTATTGAGAAAGACTAATGAGGTGTTAGTGTAGCTGAAATAATCATTTATTTTTTTGTCGATTAGTGCTTTGATTTCGACTAAATCACAACCACTTCTAGGGATAGAACCAACACGCCTCTAGCATTATCCTCCTTCTCCACTCTTTCCATCAAATTGCGAGGCTCTCAATCACTCAATATTATCGGTACAAATGAAAGAAATTACCAAACAAATCAGACTGAAAAAATAAAAACCTTCGCAATCAGAGCTCATTGTCTGAGCGACATAATCTTCTCTCTTAAGCTTTCCTCTGAAAACGAGATCATATCCCGAAGAAATTCCGTCAAAACATTTCTCTTTACAAAACCAAAACCTAAGAAACATTTCTATTCGACGACATTTATTTCATTTACACATTAATGTGAGACGACATACATTTCAAGGTGGAATTGAAAGTAAAATTATATAATGAAATAACACGAATAAACCTTCAGAGTATTGAATAAGTTCGTTTGTGAAATATGAAGATTTAGTGAACAATAAGCGAGTCATCCTTTTCCAATGGACGGATGGAACTTTGGGGAAGACGGCTCTGTAAAGAAAAGACCATTGGATAAAGGCAGCGGTAAACATTGAACGGACTCGTATGGACGTACTATCAAATATTGTGATCTTGGAAATCCCAGAAAGGAAAATGTATGGAATTACAGTATCAAATCCACAATGTCGAAAAACAATTAACATGATACGTTTGCATGATAGATCGCAACCATTGGGAATAACTAACGCATTACCTTAGGATAGAGTAGAATTTACTAGGACTTCAAGGAACCAACCACAATCAGATGTTGAAAACGTATTAATAGCCTCACCGTACGACAGTAGGAGATCATGAGAATGAGATTAGAGAGATTTAGTGTAGATCCGAGAGATTTAAGATGTCATTTTTCCTGCGAATGAAAAGGAATCGAAACGACTACAAAAGACCATGCTCGGGGGAAAATATTTTTTAAATTCTAAGTACCCTATCATGTTGCCACTATTTCATTGTTTTTAGCTTTTCACAAACGGCTCGTCTTGTATACGTAGATTAGTATATTATACACTCAGACACATTGGCCCATGCACCTGCAGTTAACATAATTTGCCTTATTTGAAATATTTGTGACTAGAAACGAAGCAATATTTATTTTTTGACAATTCACGCCTGGTGTTGCAAAACGCTCTGCCACGCACCCCAGAGGTGGTTTATTATTATTTCAAACAAATCGAGAAGTTTCAGACGTAATGTGGTGGAATTTGAATATAATAAAGAACGGCGAGTAGCAATTTTTTGCTAGATAGTGGAGAATTGCTACATCTACATAAAACCCCGCAAGCCGCCGCAGGGGCGTGTGGTGGTAGGTCACCACCCGTAAATCAGAATGAAACCACATGCAAAACCAAATCATGTTACCTCTACGCAAATATTAGTTCGTTCAAGCACTCGACAAACCTTAATCATATCAAAAAGAAAGTACTTACATGCAAAAATATTTAATAACGGGATAAGTCCATTCAAATCATGCCGTAGAAATATAAAAATGATGTGTCTGTTGAATGAAAAGAAAAACATGCATGAGGAAACATGCAAGACATAAACAAATATATAAACTATCAATTCTAAATATCTCCTAAGCGATTGCTGTCATGTCTATTTTGATCTCTAATGGTACGAGCAAAACACGACATTTTAAATCTCTCCCTTCTACAATAAATCTGCCTGATTTAATGTAAATGATCTGATCTACCAAAGTAAGCAAGTGGGGCCCTGTAATATGTCCTTAGCACCCTCAGATAAGTAACATGCCTCAAATTCACGCAGTAACTGTGTTTAAAACTACGGTCAACTAGTGGCTCCCATCCTAATTCTTCCAATAGTGTTGTGACCCAGCTATCTTGTTCATAACAACTTTTCACAAACCTAGCTCTTCGTTGCACTCGATATAGTTCCAAAATTAAGTCTACCTCATGAGGATCCCATACACTTGCAGCATACTCAAGGTGGGGCCTAATTAACGGGAAATAACAAAGCTCCTTGGCCCTTTCAATACAATTCCCAAGTATTTTTTTTATAAATCCTTACCATTTGTTAACTATTCCACAAATTTCACAAATGTGTTTTCCCCATCATACCCTCTGTTCTTTATTGTTATTATTATTCTCACGTAGAATAGAATCATACAACAAGGCATCTAAGCTTGTACAAAACTGTAAAGCAATAGTTGAGAATTGTAGGTATACTATATGAAAAACCCCGTGGATGCAATGAATTTCCGAGAACAGTCCATAAATCATCGAGTGATTCCCTCCAATGCCTCGAAGATTAAAAAAAAACCTAGACTACCTTTCGCCAATTTCGTGTTTGAGATCCCTCATTTCCACGCACCTCTCTCCCCGGCCACATGCGTCACGGCATGACTTAATCTCCATTGGCGCCTCAAGAGAGTTCTCACACTGCTGATCATGAAGAACCCTCTCGGATTGACCGGCAAAACAAAACCCTCTCTACACAGCTGCGTTTCCAACTGGATTTTATGGAATGACGAGGAGAAAGGAGAAGTGAAAGAGGGAGGGAGAGAGAGAGATAAAGTGGAGGGAGAGGGACGAGAAATGACAAGAGGGAGGAGGAAAGGACAGGAGGGGGATCTGGGGGGGGGGGGAGGGGGGAGACAGGATTGGTATGAGAGAGACAATGGACACATTGTTCGCAGTGCGTGAAGAGGGGAGGAGAGAGGGATTGTTAGGATGAGGACCAAGATGCGAGAGCCTGGAAGGGTGGGAGGTGGGGTGGGTTGAAGAGGGGAGTGGGGGTGGAGTCCGTATGGAGGGTGCGTGTGTGTGTGGACGGCATGAGGGAGAAGGCACCGGGACAGCGCCGCGAGGGTGGGAAATGGCATACGTAGGTATTTTTGTCTTGGGAGTCGTCTCGAGATTTGAGCGTCGCGAGGAGGAGGAAGGGGAGGGAGGGACACCGAGACAAAGATGGACGAGATATGGAAAAATAAAATATCCGAGCATAAATACTAGATTGTAAGAAAAAATACATCTTTCCTCTACAAGATGAAATGCCTGGCTCAGCACGGAACATAAAAATAGTAGTCTCTTGAGTTATATGAATTACGGTGGGTAATTAATGTGAGGACCTTATATCTAGCCTCATTGTCACAAAGGGTAATTGTGCTTTTATTTTGCCTTATGTTCAGCATGGCATAGGAAGATGGCACGATGAATTATAGAGACAAAACTTGTAAAGCCTTGTGCTTCATTTTGATGTGGATATCATCTTGAAACGGTGAAACGGCGTTCTGAATTGCAATTAGAAGTTAACTGCAAAAAAACTGGTAATTTTTTAAAGAGTTAACCCATTTGAGGGCAAAATAATATAGCATGTGGTTTCCTTCCACAGATCGATGGAATTTTAAATATTTTATTCCATTGAATCGTCTCGGTTGGGTACCGATATTTCGGCAATAGCTGGGAAGACAAGAATATTTTATGTCCAACACAACTGCCGAAGTGAGATACTTTCGATGAGCGTTCTCCCAAAATGGTTTAAATGGAAACTTCATCAAAATAAAGAAATAAACTATGTTTATCAACCAATGAGTTCCATTTTTACAGAGTCACTTCCCGATGCGATGTTTATTAAAGTAAGTACTACCGGTCTGATTTAAAAATTATGTAGGCTGTGCTATTACGACTTCGAATAAATAAACTTCAAATGCCTTTGATCAGAGCTTCGGTCATTATTTACCCGTTAGATTTCACGATTTGTCCGTACAATGCCAAATAAAAAATCCAGTCAGTACATGTCAGGGTAACATCGTACACTCAGAGGTACATGTCCCATTGCCATGAGGATTAATGGCAGAGAGCAGCAGATGGAAGAAAGGGAATGAGAACGGATAGAGGTCACTCGATTGCCCTAAACCCTATCCCAAAGAAATCCCTCCCGTGCATTATCCAATCTAGCCTCCATCCACAGACGAACGCGGAATCCTCCAACTCAACGCATACACGTCCATAAGGATCCACCGTTATGTTTCATTGGGACCCCCTTTTGTTTCCCATCTTCGATTCGCCTTCGTTTTTTTATCCTCGCCTATATTTTTGTCTTTTTTCATTACCATTACATCTCCGCCTTTGAGCGGCAATGGATGGGAGAGAGTTCTGGAGAACGGACAAAGGATTCCTTTTTTATATCGGGCGGAGGACGGCGTCCGTATTTCACTCGCCTCCCGGGATGACGAATAGGGTTATCTCCCGAGAATATCCCACCGTTTTCGATACGAAAATATTTCTTCGGGGATGTCGGCTGAGAGCTGCACTTGGGGGGGGGGGATGGTGTGGGAGGCGAAACCTGTGTCCGGAGTTCCTTCCTCTTTTTTATTCCTTTATTTCCCTCGTTGTCCCCGAAACAACCTTTATGTTTCGATAAAGAAGATCATATACCTCGTACCTTATTTCGGGGTTCGATCTTCTCTTTACCTTTCACTCCCGTCATCTTTATCTACGCTCCCCCGTCTCTTTCCTCCTACCCCCTCCCCCTCTCCCTCCCCGGCAAGGACTTAAAAAAGGGGGGTTGGGGGGGTGGGGGACTGTTCGATTGTTTCCCGCACCCGTCATTTTTTACGATTGCCGCGATCTCCGCGCCGCCGAGTGAAGCAGAAGAAGGGACGATGGGAACGGGGAGTGGGAAGGGGGGAGGGATGACAAAATATGGGGAGGGGGGGGGTGACTAATACATTATTCCGGGGGCCGCGGTTACCTCGTGACGTCATGGGACGTTACCGTTTTGACAAACGGGGTACGGAGAAGAGTGAAACGACGTCTACAGCACTGCGGACGACGCGGCTACTCGAGTGGGTATGCGCAACCGAATAAAGGGAGCCGTCTTCTTTTTTTTTAAATATAGCGAAGACGGGAGAAGCGCACGGCGCCGGGAGACTGAGGGCACGAAAGGCATCGGCGCACCCCGTGCAGGACATTACACTTCATCCATAGATGTAGCATTTTGAATATTCCAGGGAAAACCCGAACGGAGGACGATACGATCAACTGGCTGGAAGGTGTTTTTGCGTTTTATAGCCTCATAAAATAATTATTAATTGTTATAATGAGCTTGAAACAATACCCCTCGGGCCCAGTCACCCGATATGGACCAAATTTGTTTCGATCATCATCTGATGGGGCATTTGGCTTCTCTTCTCACGTCCAACCACCGTGTAGTTGGCGAATAAATTATTTTCTCTCTCTCTTCTGTCGCGAAAATAAGAATTTATAGTAAAGTGTACAGTTTACACGTTCCCTCAACGTTTAATTTGTATTCGTACGCCCTTTTTTCCTCACGAATTATAATTCAAACGAAAAAATGTGAGCTACCAAACTTTAAACTTCATAGTAGTAGTGGTTATTAGGGGAGGCGACCGACAGTTAAGGTCATATGCGCCATTATGGATAGACGTGAAAGGATGAAGGGTGGAGAGAAACCCGGCGTCGGCATTTTCCCACTCTTAACGAAAGGCGCCGAGGGATAACACACAATTTAACGCCCCATCCGATGGACGGCGCACTCAAAGTGCTCTCCGCAAAGCACCTCAAGTAGGGATCGAGATACCACTGAGAAATACATTTTGCCTCCAGGATTCGAACCCGGGCCCTCTCAGGGTAGGAGGCCAGCATGCTGGCCTACGCACCAATTCGATCTCCTTTAAAGTTCTTGTAAGTATGAAATACCTTTTGTGATAAAGTATTGATGTATTTCAATATGAGTTACGTAGAAATATTTGAGCAAATAATGGCAAATACGCAAGTGAGGTACGCGAACGCGTTGTGTTTACCCTGGATGATGGTTTTATTAGTCCTGAGCGAATGTGCCGGACAAAATCACCATAACAATATTCAATTTTTCATTGATCTATTGAATGATTCTACGTAATATTTTATTTCCCCAAATCGAAATTCACGAAACGAGTTGCTAAAATTCAGCGACAGAGTTAAATTCAACGCCAGAACAAAGTCAATCGTGCAGGCCTGACCCTTAACTCTCCCGATAAATGCATTTCTAACAACGAAATATCATCGCACAGCAGGATGACAAGAAAGGCTGGAATGCATTTCATAGAAACTGGAAACCTAAGAACTCCGCACTGAAAGACATTGGAAAGATATTGTCTTAAGACCTACAGTGGTTGAAGAACGATGGTTTCACAAAACTATGAATTCGTTTGGGTCAATATGCGCTTCACGCCGCAATCCTTCTAATTAATCTCACAGACCAACAGCAGATGTCGCCGGCGACGCGACGTGCCGTAATTCCTCCCCCCCCCCCCCCCGAGGCGCGGAAAATGATTAATGATTTTATGGATACAAATATTGGCTTCGGCATAAACGGTATACCTTCGGCCTTCCCTTAACGTATTCCACCCGAGTGAAGAATGCATGGAATATTAAGCGACACCATCGTAGCTCATCCGCAGCGCGACTTTTTTCAGAGTTGAAAAATTCATCGTCCGCGTCGGTCAAACTGCGCACCGCAGCGTAGAGAACATTTTTCTAACGACTGGAAAATTTCAAATGGGAATAATTTGCAAGACGACAATTGATCGGAGCTGGGATCCCGTTGCTTTCTGATAACACGCCAACAATCTCGCCGCGGTCCACGGCGCGGCCATTTGCATCACCGTGCGATGCATGCGAGACTCTTTGATTGGTTCTCCGAAAACGCTACGCGCTCGGGGTTGAATATGCGGCGGCCTTTGCGCATGTCAACATTTCATTTCACGCGACGGCGAGCCAAAAAATAATAATAATAAAAGAAATGCTGGACAAATGAACAAAAACCGAACAGCCTGGGGTGTCCTTCGTCGCGAAGGCCCTTTTGTTTTTTCGTGCGTGGCGCCGTCTTGAGAAAAAATAAATAAATGAAGACGTCTCGGCGATAAGAGCTTCGCTCGCACGCACGCACGAGGGACGAGAATTTACGTGGTGCTTGCCTCGGACCCCTTCCAACCCTCTCCCTCATCCCATTTCCCGATTGTTGGAGGCGGGGCTGACTGCTCCTCCTCTTGGATTCCATTCGCGAAGTGCAACAATTGCGTCTGTCTCTTGTCCCACAATGCACCGGGACGCTTCTTCCCCCGAAGCGAGTCTACCAGAAGCAATGAAATCAAAATTCCAGTCGGTGTCCAAATTCGATATTCCGATTTCGACGCGAAGAATCCAATTTGCCGGGAATAAACCGAAGCGATGCATTCACGCACACACACACACACGCACCATACATCATTGGGATGGGTGCATTTACGATTAGCACCCTCGATGAACCCTCGATAGACCCGACAAAGGGACTCCCCGTAACAATGATGTGAAACCAATCAATCTTAAACAATGTAAAACGGGAAACCCTTTACAAAAAAGGCACACCGGAGAACAAACAGAGTACACTCGACAATTCAGAATTGTTGTTGACATGTAATTATCGGTATCACCCTATATCAAAGGATCAAATCTAAAACAATGTCGTTCTGAATTAAATAATTTCATTATTTAACTCTGATTGGCTAGTATTCTTCTGCCAGACGCATACCGGTCGTTCCGTTGATTTCCCATGATTCCCATGAGCTCCCTGCTCCCCCCCCCCTGCTCGAGATTATTGGTGCATTAGAAGTGTTGTATTTAAGGCGTTAGTGAATTGTATTCACTTCTACTAATGCTTTGCTACAATTTATCTCTCAATGGATGTAAAAATATCACTGATATCAATATGGATATGGTGTCACTGATATGGATAAGCGTATCGCCGAGATTTGAATAGTGAAAAATTACCTAACAGAGTGATTTTACTTTGCCATTCTAGAACTAACCGAAACGAAAACTATAATCGAAAACTGCACCTCTAATAGCAACACTTCCGTTAAGTTCATTCAGCTTGCTTATAAACGGTGAAATCCACAGCATGAAATAGCAACCACAACTATTGACTTTGGTGGGAGCTAATTCAACGTCTGCCTTCGGTTGGCTACACTGTTCATTTGGTTGACTCAACCATGGTGCTTATTCCGACCACGTGGACTTTTAAGGTGCTTCAACATCTCCGAGCAAATTTAAAAAACACACGACACCCCGTCCTGATGCGTTTTAAATTGCAAAATCGTAGTGTAAACAGTGAATTTAATTTTCCGAACATGCATTGTGGCAGATGATTTATTTACCGACTTCCCACGAGACGCTCCTAGATACACTGGCACGCCTTTGGAGGCCAAAAAAAAGGAGAACGTTAATATGTAATGTGGATATTGAGTCCTGCTGAGACGTGGAAAGCGCACCAATAAATACAATGAACGCGAAACGCCGGGGGATAAACAATTGAAAGAAGCGTGAAATATGGCTAACATTAATCGCACCGCGGAAATTCTTCCACGTGCACAAATTACCGCGTGCGCATATGCAGTTTTAAGTGTTCCCCGGCTGTGCTCCTCAACCAGATCCAGATAAGCGGCGCCACGGTAATAAAACCGATCGCCAATCAATGGTAGAAAATGGCTGCCACGAGCTAATGGTAGCAAGCACACTCGGGGTTTCTTTTTAATACCGGCGTTAATGGGAGAGAACTTCGACGAGAGCGAATCAGCGCGACTCCACCTTGCATGCCGCTGGACACGGAATGCACCCGCTCCCCCCAATCCCACCCACTCTCGGGATTAGCGACTCCTGGCACACAATTTTACGGTCACGGGACGAACTCGGTCAAAATATAATGACCCAATTGATGATAAATCATCCGTCCATTTAATGACAAGGTCATAGCGAAGGCATGACTTCCCTATTTGCTGCTCATGTGAATACGAGAACTGAAGGAGTAAAAAAAAATAACCTTCCAGTAAGTAATACCGAGAGAGTGCGAAATTTTTGCGAATTATTTTACTCGGGCACAATAGCCTGCGAATTTCCACGGTTTACGGCCGTGCAACTGACAAAAAAATACTGTAAGAGCGAATTGTAGCCTTTTTTCCACCCAAAGGAACAAAACATAATTAATTAATCACTACAGCAAACCTAAAATAGATAAATTATTCCCGTTTATATTCTTTGCATTCTAGGTTTCCATGCAATTGAGTTTACTACAATTTTATGGAGGGATAATCAACATTTTTAGATTAGAGAAATCGAAAACATCTACGAAAAACGAATAATTAATTATCTAGCATTGCATTTTTTGGGCACGCGTGTTGAAAATCACCACACGTGAGTAAGACAGAAAAAGTGATTCGGGTAACGGCTTGCAGCCTAAAAGAATAAACTTCCAAGATCCCAATTTTCAATCCTTCACTCCGCGGGTGACGTCTGTCTGACGGATTTACTGTGACCACCCATTCTACATATATTTCTTAAATAAGTTCTAAAACAACTTATATGCCGTTGCGAGGTATGATTCTCTAAAAAAGCACACGCAAAACGATAAAATGAAATGATAAAGGAAAGTTATAAAGCCATTATTTCTCAAATGTCCACAAGGAGGCAGGGCAAAATGTGGCAAATATCATTGAAGTACCCTGGACTTCAAAATACATGGGATACCCAAAACATTGGATAGAACTTTGCATAATAATATGTCACATATATCCTACAATGAGAAGAGACAAACGAGTCAAAGGGATCGTAAATTCGTTCACCAGTAAAGATGAAGGCGAACGCATTTGCTATCTTTTTCAGAAATATTTTATGCCAGGTTAACCCATCAATGTCATCAAAGTCATTTATCGTAAAAATAAATTTGAAACCAAATGCGAAACCATCATGCAACAAACCTTACAAAATGTAATGTTTCTAAGTTTTCTCTCATTTATAAAAATTGAAACGCATACCCCATTTATATGGAACCTATATGCAATATATATATATATATATATATATATATATATATATATATATATATATATATATATATATATATATATATATATATATATATACATATACGTATACATACATATTCCGAAAAAGGTAAAGGCTACATCATGTGAGGACTATTGGACAATAAGTTTGATATCCCACGCAGCTAAAGTTGTTCTCAGGATCATAAACAAAAGGATAGAGAGTAGAGCAAATGATTACCTAGGGATGATCGGTTTAGGTTTAGGAAGGGGATAAGTACGCGTGATACCATTTCAGTAATTCGGTTATTAATCGAGAGGATTGAATGAATGTAAAACTCCAAAATCCGTAAACAGTTTACCTTTCTAAACAAAGTACAAATGAAATTAGTTGGCTAACGCCACAAGTCAAGAAGGGGTAACAGGTAAAAAGGAAAGGGGTAAGAAAGGTGAATACGAATACGCGTATTCACCCTTCTAACAATATGCGATTCGGCAATGAAAAATAAACCACGCCCTTGAATTGTCGCACTTCCAGGAGCCTGTTTATGAAAATAATCACAATTTGGCATTCTAAGTTGATATGCCTGGATAAAAAATCACTCAATGTACGCCTCAGACACAATCTCCAAAATATTTTGAGAACAAAACAAATATTATTAACCTTGAACGATATACACAGTCATATAGACACATATTATAGACACGTCATATAGACACGTAGTATTTGTATCAAGTGATCAAGATTGAAGCAAATCACCATCATAAAGCAATAGTTGTACAGGCTGTCTACACTAAATAATATTTCCTTAAGCCATAAAGGGTAGTTAATTTCATTAATATGGCTCCTCAGTCATCAGAGATTAACAAATATTATAAATTGAAAACTAAAATCGGTTAATTATCAGAAGATATCCGTTTGAAAAAACCTGTATATCATATAATATATCCCCCGATTTCATAAACAACTTATCACTTTACAAATTGAAAACATGCTAAAATCGACGAACAAATAGAAACGAAATATTCTCAAATCTGAAATTAACTTCCTGTACGCTGAATGAAGTCGCGTACAAGTAAAAACTTATGTTCTACATTTTGAAATGACAAAACAGCTAACCGGTTTAGAATTTCAGGTCTGGGAGGAACTTGAAAGAAAGATCCCTACTGTTGTACTCAAGAAACGAGAAGATAAGACCCGCATCTCAAACCGCAAATTGAAGCGCTTAGTTTGTGAGTCAGCTTCCCTTGCAAGTGATTCTATTATATAATGAAAATGTCTACAACCTTTTACGGCTTAAGGAAATATTTTTTAATATAGCCAGTCTAAAAAGACGCCGTTAGAAGCTCAACTCATCTCTCCTACCTATATTCACTTCAGAGCGGAAACTTATGACATGCGACTGAAGCTCAAATCTAATATTCTTTTTAACCGCATTTGGTCCATAAAACCATAAAAAAGATTTCACATACCAACGTAAGACATGAAATACCAGAGAAATTTCTTGTTTGTATCTGACTAGTTCCTTTAGATGGGACAAACTGAAATGGGGAAACGAGCTATTCAAACTGTTATAAAACAAGTATTGAATGGATATTTAACATTTATGTATGCCCAAAGATACTTCTCAATATCCTATTATATGCATTAAACTACAATGTAAATTATGGAACTCCGAATACATAATCGGTGAAATACATAAAAGGAAGAAGAAAAAATAAATCCAAAGGCACAAGTGATGGATTGCATGCAATCCAACACAGGTGCCATGTTGGTGCCTGATTCTCCACTCCAAGGGTGGAAAACCGTTCTAATGATTGCATTCAAAAGGCAGTGTCAAAACCCTTCGCTTTTATAACGCTCGGCGATAATGGATCGGCACAATATCCCAAAATATATCCGCCCCACCACGATCACACCGAAACAGTAGTCCATCAATCATACGATCCCGTATCGAATGATACCCATGCGGAAATCAAAAGACCGCAGGACACTTCTGCATGAAGATGCAATTGAGGCTACATATATGAATACCGGAATACTATACTATACTAGTATGCTGCGAGCCATCTTGGACAAACTGCAACTCTCCACACAATCTGAATCACTGAAGTGGTCACTGCAGGCACTTACCTATGAAAAAAAGAGATTAACAATAATTTAATATTTAAATAAGAATTTTTGATATTTCACGAATTCATTTCATGCCTAATGATTTTTACTTGCAATTAGGGCGCCCATTTATTGAAGGTCAGGAGTAATGCTGGGAGGGCACAGAAATGTTGGGTAACAATATTCCAATGTTTAATTACACAAATTGACCTGCCGCGGCTGATGTGACCTCGGAATGCATTCGAGGCTTTTGAAATGATGCATATGTAACTGAGGAGAGAGAGAGAGAGAGAGAATCGTCACGTGATTGCTCCATCGGCCATCCGCCGATCTCCACATCAGATCGGACGACGCAGGAACAAGGAACTAATTTCCCGAGAAATGCATCGAATAAAATCATGAAAATAAAAACAGTTGAATGCTGTTTATGAATGAATATGAAGCAAAGACGTTTTGTCTTTTAAGCAGTTTTATTGGGCGCTACTCTTCGGCTTTACAAATTTCTTCTTGCGAGCATAAAGCCATATTAGAAATACCTGTATATTTCTTTCAAGGAAGCTGATGTAAACTAAATGTGCGATATTGGAAATAGAATGCATAAACGCGCTCATGTTAATGAGAAAATGATAACCGCATACGCAAATAGTCATACGTATAACATAGGGTCGTGACGTTAGCTCCCACCACGTGCTTGAATTCGACGGATTATCAAAGGATTCGTTCAGTTTTGTTAAGCATTCAAAACCCTTAGTGTCAAGTATTCAACAAATATTTTATATATTTTTATATTATAATTGCGGAATATTTTTTACACTTAGAATTTTGAATGTTTAACAAAATTGAACGAATCCTTCGATAATCCGTATGAATTTATACGGATTATCGAAGTTAATATATATACGATATATATAGATACATATATATATATATATATATATATATATATATATATATATATATATATATATATATATATATATATATATATATAATTTTTATTATAACGTAATCTACCGGTTAAGGTAGGTTTTTCGATGGACACAACTACCAAGTAAATATTTTATTACTCCCAACAAAACACAATCCAGCATCCTACTCTACAACAAGTTCTTCATCATCTCTGTGTAATTCTTTCCTCCCTTCATCCCGTCCAACATCCCTATCCTCTTCCTGCCATTTCCTCGTTCGCCCAACGTTCTTCCTTCTATTACAGTCTTCAACATCCTACTGCCGATCAATACGCCCTTCATCCATTTTTCCTGCCTCCATAGGATTTCTCCCAACAAACCCCTCTCCTCTTGCACCATACCTAGTACTTCCTCATTTCTTTCTTCCTCATCGTTGCTAGGACTCAAATTCTCTATAGTGTCCATCATTATTTTACCCTGTTAAACCTTACCCTGTCCTCAGCATTGTCCTAACATTCCACGTTCCTATTCTAACTTATTTGTTCTTCTTCTCCTGCGTCTTCTGTCCTGCAACTGCTGGTTTTCCCTTGCAAAGGTTCCGTGGGATGACGACCGCGGAAGCCTTGCCACCCCCGCTGCCGGGCACGACACATGGCCGATTGGGCCGAGCTCCGCAGTTGCCAGGACTCAAAATCTCTGTATAGTCCATCATTTAAATCTTGGGAATGATAATTGAGGTGGTTTCCCGTTGCCTTCCTCAATAGTGTTTTTAACGTGACACCATCACTTACTGGCCGCCCCACTGGGGTCAGACGCCATTGCAGCCGCCTCACTGAGGAACAGACGCTGCGGGGACTATCTTTCGCCCGGCTCCTAACCTTCGACCTATTTGGCATGGGTGACCCTACCAGGAGCCATTATCATTGCTCCCGCAGCACAGCTCTAGGGGTCATCGGAACGCACAAGCCCTTCCACCATGTCAAGTTTGTAGTCCATGGGAGGGATATATTATCTCTGGTAATTAATTATTCTTCATATTCTTAAGCTCCGCCCTCATATTTCTGAAAAGCAAATTTTTTTATCGATCAATATTTATTTAAGACGTAGTTCGTAATTAGACTGAGTAGAGACTTCTTGCGATCTCGAGAAATTCTTCATCAATATTTAAAGGCAGGATTTTAAAGATCCCAGTAACATCACGAGAACCAACCCCACAGCAAAACATTACGAGAATACATTTCAATGGATACTGTTTCCACGGGAGGGAGAGACACAAAAATGAAATGAGTGAGCACTTTGCGCACGAAGGCAGGGAGGGAATAAATAGTTCTCCTTCCGTGAACTTCCACAACACGTAGTACTAATGACTACAATCCAGGAAACGGCAAAATAAGAATTTCAAAAAATTAGAATTTTCACGAAGTAGAGCCTCAAACCGTCAACTCCAAAGGTAATATTGCTTTAGGATGGAAAACGTGCGAACTCTTTGGGATGGAGTGGGACTTGAATGCAGAGGAAAATTTCAATTAAACTTGCAATATATCAGAAAAATTGGACGGCGTAGAATCGGACCACACGCGCGCACACACGCATACATTTGGGGGGTGGGGAGGGAAGCAGCACACAACGCGACTTGCTTTGATGTTGAACAGCCGGCAAATGCCGTTGAGGGCAGTCGCCACCTCGAGGAATCCGTGGAATGTTATTTCGCGGATGGGATCGATCAGAGCCACGGGGATGGGTGGGGGGGAGGGCCGGGTGTTTCCTAGGGTGGGGGAGGGGAAGAAGCGAGGGAGGAAACAAAACGAATCGAAAACCCATACCGACAAAAAAAATAACGCCGCGCACTGAAAAAATAAAACAAAGCTGAAAAATTGAAAACTGCGGACGTCTCCGCCACTCTCCGGGTTCTTCGGTTGAAGTCTGCCGCCCTCTCGCATCTTCCGCGGAGGTGGAGATTAATAAAACCCGTACAAGAAAACGAAAAGAAAAGGAACTACTTCAATCCTTTCCCCCATCACCCCCATACGCGCTGGCAATCACACCTTTTGACTCGGCCCGCCGCCTCGTCGTCAGCGCGGTTGAATAGGGGAGGGATGGGGGATATATAGGATAACTATAATAACAGAAGGGGAACGTAAAGGATAAAAGAGTAAGGGACGGGGAGAGGAGGAGCGGGGGAAAGAGAGATAGAGTAGGAAAAAGGCTTATATTGGGAAGGGCCTTTTGCGGTGAGACGGAGTTGATGGGAAAATGTAGAATGCTCCCTGCGTATCTGACGTCACGCGTGCGTAAAATGAATACCTCTCAAGATGATGCCGTAGGGCGGGGGCGGAGGAATAAGTGGGGAGGGAAGCGAAAGGGCGGAGGGGGGGGGGGGTAGAATAGAGCCCGGTCGTGGGGGAGGTGAAGTCCCGTTCTCAGGCACTCTCCCAATCCCCCATCCCTCTCACACAGGGATTGGGAGAGTCCTCCGTTACACACACACCCCCTTCCGTCTCCCTCCTCCCCGGATCCCTCCCTCCCTCCCTTCTTCCGCTCTCTCTCCTGTGGCACACTACCACCCCTTTGTCCTTCCTCGGGATCCTTGGCACGCGCGTGACGACTCGCCTACCCGCCCAACGCGACAGCCAACACGCTTTTAAGAGGGAGTGAAGACGGGAAGGCAGACCGACATCCACCGCCGACGAGCACGAGGCGGCGGCGGCGGTTGGCGGTGGCGGCGGCCGACGGGGGATTGACGGTCGCGAGAGGGGGGAGGCCTAACGAGAGGGAAGCGTCACCCCCCGTTCGTCCTTCTTATCTCTCCCTCCCGAAACCTCTTTCCTCCATTCCAATGCCTCCACTCCGAAGGCAGGACCTCTGCCGTACTTCCTACCGAAAAAAAAATTATCGTACCGTACTTGGAATAAGTTTGCCGTATTGTAACTGTCAAATTATTACTATTAGCAGTATTCTATAGGTTTAGAATAGGTTTTCGATGGCCACGGCCTCCTGCATTTGTAAGCCCTGACTAACGTGACACAAAATGTCCTTAAATCCCGTACCGCATGCATCTCAGTAACCCATAGCTATGCATACTTTCTGGTTTCCTTAATGCCATCCAAAATGCCTATTCTTTTTTTCCATCCACATCGCCTTCTTTCGCCAAACATTCTCCCCTCCATCTTCGGCATCTCGCTGCCTATCAGTATTTCCCGTAGTCACCGAACGTCTAACAAAACATCCTCTTTCCCCATACAGTGCCTAGAAATTCATTTCTTTTCCTCAAGCCTCAGTTAATTTTTCCTTCGTTTTTCTCTAAACCTGCGTCTTTTAAGTTTCTCAAAAATACCGAACCATATTTCGTACAGCAATGCGACTTTTGAGAGACATATCTACATATCTTTCTACTTATATGTATATATCAATAGATATATATATATATATATATATACGAGGGTCATCCGGAAAGTAGTACCCGTTCGTGAAATAAAGACACAAAAGTAAATATTAACAAACATAAAAAATTTGATTTGAAAGAGGATACTTTAAACTACTTCTCAACATAATCTCCAAGCAAATTAAGGCATTTGTCATAACGTGTGACAAGTTTCTGTATTCCTGCTGCATAGTCCTTCGCCGCCAGCTCATTGAGATACGCGAGGGACCCATCTTGCACAAATTTTTGCATAATGCAGATGGTGTTTAACAATTTCATGAACAATTGTTCGAGAAACATTGGGAAAATGCTCACAGATGTCATCAATTGTGACGCGCCGATCGTTCCTCACGAATTCGTCAACTGAGCTCACCAGTTGGTCTGTAATGACAGACGGTCTCTCCGAACGCTCATCGTCGTGTGTGTTCCCCCTCCCCATGTTGAAGTTGCGACACCACCGCCGAACAGACGATTCGTCCATTACATTGTCTCCATACACCTCCTTTAATTGGCGATGAATATCACATGGGCGAACGTTTCTTGCATTGAGGAATTTAATCACTGCCCTCACTTCACAACTGGCGGCGTTCTCAATTTTTTTAAACATTGTAAACAATCACAGAAACAACACAGGCAATGCTAGCGTCACGCAACTTGGCTCAGAGAAGGCAGACAAGCCACTGAAGCTATCTGACCTCGTCCAGCGGCTACTCGCGTCGTCAGCACTTCATGCGGCACGAACGGGTACTACTTTCCGGATGACCCTCGTATATATTAATATATATATATATGAATTCTAACCCACTGTCCTTTCCTTTCCTTGTGTATTGTCTATTTCTCCTTTGGTGGGTGAAACAGCCCCCTGACGCCATCTCTTGGCTGAAAGAATCCGGGCGCTTGGCGACATATTAAACCCACGGATCTCAGGGTATATTGACTATCCTCGATAGCTCAAGTGGTTAAGAGCATCCGCCCAGCAAGTGGAAAGATCCGGTGTTCGAGTCCCGGTTGAGGAAATATTTTTACTCTTGTGATCCGTTCGATTCCGCCTTCCCCACCTCTATTGTGTTCGTCCTTTATATGTGTTCCTATCCCTTTTCCTTATATCTGTTTCTGTATATATGAGTATTTATTCGCCGTTTGGCGGGATTTCGTGTTTGAATGTGTATTTGGCCAATGTGGCTCATCTCTTTCTTCTGGCTATGCGTGCCACGAAACGCACTGTTCCTTTCCTGTATGATGTTGTATGAATTCTAACCCACTGTCCTTTCCTTTCCTTGTGTATTGTCTATTTCTCCTTTGGTGGGTGAAACAGCCCCCTGACGCCATCTCTTGGCTGAAAGAATCGGGGCGCTTGGCGACATATTAGACCCACGGATCTCAGGGTAAATTGACTATCCTCGATAGCTCAAGTGGTTAAGAGCATCCGCCCGGCAAGTGGAAAGATCCGGTGTTCGAGTCCCGGTTGAGGAAATATTTTTACTCTTGTGATCCGTTCGTTTCCGCCTTCCCCACCTCTATTGTGTTCGTCCTTTATATGTGTTCCTATCCCTTTTCCTTATATCTGTTTCTGTATATATGAGTATATATATATATATATATATATATATATATATATATATATATATTAGAAATTTTGGCTGGCATTGATGGCTGTAGAAAATTTTTACTAGATTAATGTTTGAAATAATGCGTTTTGAAGGTTTGACTTTTTTTAATTATGCCTTTTAAAAAGAACACACAAATGTATTTTATTAATTGCAATACATAGATTTGAAAAAAGGGTTTTATTATAAATCAACAGTTATAAATATTCAGTATTTAATATATGTTAGTAGCACATATATTACAGCTGTGATCATCAACTATTGATTGCAAAGCATGAGCGAACGATATTAGGGAATGGAACATTAAAAATAATGCTGCAGAATACGCAATGGATACAATGTATGATAGTTACGGAAAAATATGAAATAATTAATTTTTGTAAGGTACTCTAATAAATGACCGCGGGGAGAAAGCAGTTGAGTTCTTCAGGAGTCAGGGGTTAGTCATCACCAACACTTGGTTTAGACACCACAAAAGACGCAGGTATACATGGAAAATGCCAGGTGACTCAGAGAGGTATCAGCTAGAATATAACCTGGTTAGACACAGGTTTAGGAACAGTATGATAAATTCGCACAGCTTCCCGGGAGCGGATGCGGACTCTGACCGCAATTTAGTTGTTATGAAATGTAGCGTCCGTTTCAAAAAGATAAGGCAGGGGCGGCGAGTTAGAAAATGGAATGTTGAAGCATTAAATGGGTTGAAAAGGAAGGAATACAAACAGGCGGTAGAGAAAATTATGGAGGATGGTAGAGATCTAAGTACTATCGAAAAAAAATGGGAATATATCAAGAAAGGGTTGCCCAAGGCCGCAAAAGACACTATTGGAACCGTTAACGCTAAAAGGACTAGGAAACCATGGATCACGGATGAGATGATTACAAAGATGGCTGAGCGGCGAAAATGGAAGAATGTAAATACAGAGTTACGAAAAATGAAGTACATGGAATTAAACAAATTAGGCGGGCAACAAATAAAGCAAAAGAAGCACGGTGGAAGATGCAGTGCGAGGATATGGAAAGTTTGCAGAGGAAGGGTGAAATCGGTGCGCTGTACAGCAGAGTTAAATCTTTATCGGGGAGTAAGAAAGGAAGATCTATGCTAACAGTTAGAGATAAGGCGGGTAAGGTAATAGTTGACACAGGAAAGATCCAAGAGGGATGGTAGGAGTATATAGAAGAACTGTATAGTAAAGAACTTCAACCAACAAGGTTAGACATAGAAATGTAACAAGACGTAGAGGAAGACAGCTTAGGTCCAGGCATACTAGTCGATGAGATAGAAAGGGCATTAAGGGAGATGAAACTAAATAAGGCCGCGGGGGCGGATAACATTCCCGCGGAACTTTTAAAATGCTTAGGAAAATGTGGGAGGAAGAGACAATATGGGCTGATTCGTAGTATTTATGAGGAAGGAATCCGGCCGGAAGACTTTGTGAAATCAGTTTTAGTTCCTATTCCGAAAAAGGTAAAGGCTACATCATGAGAGGACTACAGGACAATAAGTTTGATATCCCACGCAGCTAAAGTTGTTCTCAGGATCATTAACAAAAGGATTAGGAGTAGGGAAAATGATTACTTAGGGGATGACCAGTTTGGGTTTAGGAAGGGGAGAGGTACGCGTGATGACATTGCAGTAATGAGATTATTAATCGAGAGGAAAATAGAACACAACCAGGAGGTATTTGCCTGTTTCGTAGATTTCGAAAAAGCGTTTGACAGAGTGAATTGGGAAGAACTAATGAGTATATTGCAGAAAATAGGAATAGATTGGAGGGAAAGGAGGCTAATCCGTAACCTGTACATGTCTCAGACTGCTCAAGTGGGGAACGGGGATTCCGAATGGGCAGTGTTGGGAAGAGGTGTAAGGCAGGGTTGCCCATTATCACCGTTGCTTTTCAACCTGCATGTAGAAGAAATGATTCAGGAGGCATGGGAAGAACTGGAAGTAGGAATGAAAGTGGACGGGGAATTCGTAAAATCAGTTAGGTTTGCTGATGACCAAGCTTTAGTTTTTCAGTCAGTCAAGGGGTTGCAAGCAGACCAGAAAATTACACGAAGCTTTAGAAATCCGCCGCTTTAAGAACTTACTGCTTTAATTAACTGAATTGTTTTCCTGATAAGATGTGAGACTGAATAATGGTCAATTCTGTGGCTTTGGAAAGTGCATATTCAATTTGAGAAAAGTATTACCATTTATTCTGTAAGTGCTGAAGCTAAACGTGTAATTAAACGAATTCAAATGAGATAATAGGCTCACAGGTACAAGGAAATGTGCATGAGATTGTAAATGTACCCGACTTAATTTACTACCGCTAACCTTAATTTATTTCCGTCATCTAGACGTGTTTATCCAACTTCAAACGATGACGCAATGAAAACTGAATGCAGAAACACCATATAAATATCCAAAAGAGCATTTCATCCTTTCTAAAGTCCTGATCGAAAGGTTTGTATAATGGAACACGGGTAGAAACACTGGAAAATCAAGGTCGATGAGCTAACCTAGAAAGAATTTATGCAAACGTAATTTTATTTTCGCAAAAAGATTATTTAATTTTTCTCTTGTAGCTCGTGTAGTGCAAATCCAGAGAAAACCAATAATGGCACCGATGACTCCATTTTGTTCACGGAGCTCATTTTAAAAATGAATACGTTTCGCAAAAAACAATCTGGATTGTAAATTTCACACGGATCATATTTAAAAAAAATATTAGAATGATTTTAATTTATGTAGGTAATGTTAGAAACTAAATTTATTTCGCTTTTTAAACAAACCAATAATCGCATTTATAGTTTAAATGGTAACCATGCGACGACTACATTTAATGATCTCTGCAAACATCGAAATCGCCCCGAGTGAATTGACATTACACTACACAATTTTGAACCCACAGAGATGAGGGCGGCGGAGAAAAATTCATTTGATGACGAATTTCAAATGATCCTTCTGAAATGTAACTTCAAGTTGGTCTCGATGGAAATTAGAATGCATTCCGTGCTCATTTTGACAAGCTGCTGCTAGAGAAGAGGAGTTTCTTTCACTGGTCGTTTCCATTTTGTATCATCGCCATCGTTTCAGGCGATGACCGTTGCAATGTCTTACTCCGACCCCGAGAAACTCGGATCTTCCGACAGCGGGAGAGGACGTCAGCGCTCCCGAGAGACGATTGCATGGAGGCGCCGGGGCAGCTTATCACCTCGCCCGCTCCTTTCTTCGGCAATCGCATCCAATTACGCATTGAAGGAGATCGCGGACGCCACGACCGGGAACGGGATTATCTCATGTTGGGATAGAGCGCTTCAACGGAAGATGGGAATCGACTCCGCCGCCTAGGTCAAACATTTTCAGTCCTCCGACTTGCTACGGAATACGGAAACGAACAAAATTATACCATTCTAGCGCAGTGGTGCAAGTGATGATATTAATGAAAATTATTCCTAAACTGATATGAAGGGAGAGGATTCATAATAATAAATTAGTATTCACTAATAGGTAGGAATATATCGATATATCTGTATATACATATACATGTATATATATATATATATATATATATATATATATATATATATATATATATATAATGTGTATATATCATGGTCATGGAAGCAGGAGGACAAGGGTAGATTGGAGGCTTTTGAAATGTGGATGTGGAGAAGAATGGAGAAGGTGAAATGGACCTAGGAATTGCTTGGTATGGTGGGCGAAGAGGGGGGTTTGTTGGGAGAAATCCCATGGAGGCAGGACAAATAGATGAGGGGCGTATTGATCGGCAGTGTGATGTTGAAGACTGTAATAGAGGGGAGAATGTTAGGCAAACGAGGAAAGGGAAGAAACAGGATAGGGATGTTGGACGGGATGAAGGGAGGAAGAAAGTACTCAGAGATGAAGAGGGACCTGATGTAGAGTAGGATACTGGATTTTGTATTTTGTTAGGAATCACAAAATATTTATAAAGTAGCTGTGTCCATCCAAAAACCTACCTTAACCGGTAGATTACCCATATATATATTTATATATATATATATATATATATATATATATATATATATATATATATATATATATACTCATATGTACAGAAACATATATAAGGAAAAGGGATAGGAACACGTATAAAGGACGAACACAATAGAGGTGGGGAAGGCGGAATCGAACGGATCACAAGAGTAAAAATATTTCCTCAACCGGGACTCGAACACCGGATCTTTCCACTTGCCGGGCGGATGCTCTTAACCACTTGAGCTATCGAGGATATGTAATTTACCCTGAGATCCTGGGGGCTGTCAACAGCCCCCTGACGCCATCTCTTGGCTAAAGAATCGGGGCGCTTGGCCACATATAAGACCCACGGATCTCAGGGTAAATTACATATCCTCGTTTTCCATTGCTAGCTAAAATCTCCCTCCTAATATCTGTGGACCTTGTCTTCCTTTCTTTTTTCTTTCTAAATGTTAATGGTCAAATGTGCGAGTATGCGTCTGAATGCATATGCTTATGTATGTGCGTGTGGATGTGCGTGTGGATGTGCATGTGTGCGTATGTATGTACAAGTGGATATGTGTGTGGGGTATTTGTATCATGTATGTATCCATGTATACACTTATACTAAAGAAAAACATGATGTACCCATAATCTGAGACCTGATATTATCCATAATGCTAACAAACTCTGTAGTATTCTGAGCCGAATAAAATAATTTATATCATAGCTCAAGTGGTTAAGAGCATCCGCCCGGCAAGTGGAAAGATCCGGTGTTCGAGTCCCGGTTGAGGAAATATTTTTACTCTTGTGATCCGTTCGATTCCGCCTTCCCCACCTCTATTGTGTTCGTCCTTTATACGTGTTCCTATCCCTTTTCCTTATATATGTTTCTGTATATATGAGTATTTATTCGCCGTTTGGCGGGATTTCGTGTTTGAATGTACGAGTAGATATGAGTAGAGTAGAGATGTATATATATATATATATATATATATATATATATATATATTTTTTTTTTAATCATCTTCTATAATTACAATGACATAAGTACCAGCATGTAGCTCACTCAAATCATGCCAGTGGAATGAATCGCGGGATGGGCAGTGTTGAACAAACTCCGAGGACTTTCTGCTTGACAACTCCATTTGATTCCTTTGCTTAAGCTAGTTAGGCTCATCCGAATTTAGAAATTGCTTCATTTTCATGCTGGAAGTGTACTCGTATTATCAAGATTCCGACAGTTAACAGAGAAAATCCTGAGAAATCAAATACGAAAGTTCTAATTGCTGCAAATTACGGTATAGTTTGTTGTTGCAAAACTAATTTTTCCACTTCACTGTTTCCAGGACCTACTATAATTTTTTGGCTAGGGATTAACTGCATCATAATGTAGTAATTGCCCTCTCCTGTTCACAGCTTAAAGTTTCACTCTGCCTCAAGTCTACTTCAACAACTCAGACTTGGAAGAACATATATGTTCTTTTACATGTGAATTTTGAATAAGGAACATATATTTCCAATAATTCCTGAAATTTGTGTGGTAAATATGAAAATGATGACACCAAAACAGAAATTGGTATTGCGAAGTTGTTGGAGACAATAAAAAGGACGATGAATGAACCTAAAGTTCAACAATTCTTATTACTGCTTACATTGCGATTGAATTTATTTCATTAAATCCTTCATTTCCTGGGAATATCCAGAGAAATTTTACAGATACACCTACTCAACGTGTATTAACCCTTCAACCGAAGCCTGGGGTATATTATTGGCTGTGGTTCAGCTAAGCAATGATTGAAACATGGTATGTTCTTACTGAATTGATCATTTTTTTCAATCCGATCATAAAACAAAACGCACCCTTTTCGAAAACTATAAAATCTAAATAAATGAAGCCATAAATCATTAGAAAGATGAGAAGAAGTACGATCATTATTTTATTTCATTCTGTGGCAAAGAATGATTTTTTTTAGCCATAACAGGATATAAGTCACGCTGGAAAATAAAGGTTGAACCACAGATGAATTTATGATTTAGTTATCGCAATCTGTTTCTCTCAAAAAAATTGAAATGGAGGCCGATGAAAGCGGCGTGGGACGCTCAAGAAAAGAAAAGAAAGAAAACCTCCTCGGCGTTCAGAGGCGACGTCGTGAGTCGCACGCTCAGAGCCACGCACCGCCATTACGTCATTAAGAGACGCCGTTGGACATATGGCTGTCGTGACATTTGCCCGAAATTCAGGTCACCATTCATTATAATACCCTCCAGAGGCCTCTCACGAATGCCAACGCCGCCGGGTGGACTATTTGTGTAGCGCACCGGCCGAGGGGTAAAAAAACCCTAATTTGCGGCAATTAGCGCTCAAGAAGCATCACCACCAACGCCGGGGAATTTTAATTGAATTAAGTTCCTGTTCTGCGCAACGGTATTTAACCGAGCACCAAAAATTTAAGAGTAAACGTCGGGACTGATGGTTGGTCAAAGATCTCTCTCTTGCCCTTACGAAATTGAACATTAAAATAGAGTCACTCGTTGCGTGAAGGAAGAGGGAAAAAATGTGTTTTTCCCTCTCCTCTTCTTTCTCCGTTTCGGGAGATGTGTTAACCCCTTGGCCTCATCAACATTTTTCACTTCTCGGTACAGCGGAAAGTAATGTCGAAACCCATCGCACGTCGTAAAACAACCCATGAATTTTATCATAGCATCAAGCGTTGCTTCGATTATGGTCAGAATTAAGTTACTCTTGCACATATTTGTTACCTCTCACGGGGATGGGCACTGGTCATCATCATGTTGGGACAACAAAAGATGTAATTTCGAAATCCTCATCGAACGGAGGGGCACTGTTTTGTGCGAAAACTAACAGAGGGGCTCAAAAAATGACACCACATTTGCCAGTATTTCACGCTTTAAATTACCAGGTGGCCGGTCCACCAATGAGTTTCGGTGCGAGGGCTTGAAATGGCTATCCAGAGTTTACCGAAAGATTATCGCCCATTTAATTACATCATGAGTTCTCAAAGTGGGAAGGATTGAGCCTCCGAAGACGTCGTTCGAGCGGTCCGCTCAAGTGTATTCGTCGACGCCGCACGTCACTGACTCATTCATCGGCAGCCTTCGTTTGAAAGCGATCGAGTCTACGAAAAAGTCTACGGGTGTCACTATCTGAGGCGAAGATGGACGGCCTATGCCGCCGACAGCGATGCATCATGGATCACGTCGATCGAGATTAAGGATGTCGATTTGGATAAAGATCGGCGAAGTGCGTTGTTACGTCCAATGAGCGAATTTGCCACGCCGCCTACCGAGCATCGAGGGACGCACGGCGTAATACGCTCTCTGAATTCGATGCATTTGAGAGCGTGGATTGCGAGTATTTTGTTCACGGGGTTTCCGCTCACCGGTTTGCAGACCTCATCTTGTCTTGGTCCCGGGCAAAACCGCACTGCTTCCTGCCAATTTTTAAGCGGATTTTTTTACTGGAGAGGTAGTAAATGCGACACATCTCGCTCCCAAAACACGAGTAATTAGTTCATACTCATATCAACACATCCGCTTTTTGTGGGAAGGTTAGAGAGAATTCAGAGGGAGAGAGTTCAAGGGGAAACAAGGAAGAGATGGGTCTTAAAAGAATACCTTCCGCTTCATTCATTCATTCACTGCACATTGCGCTTTTCATTCCGTCTAACCTCCGAGTTCTAAGTGATACATTATTAAGGAAAAACTACGGAAGTAATTCTTGCTGTAGCTACTAATATCATTATAAAAATGAATGGTTAATCAGGTAATTTGCTTGGCGGCATAAATAATATAAATATAGAAATTAACACGAATGGATTAATATTGAAAATAACATGTTATGGTCTTCACCCTAAAAACCTAATAACTGAACTGGATTAATGTATGAGGCTGAGTTTATAATAATGAACGTAGGTCCTTGACTAATCACCATTTCATTGGGAAAATGCCCCATGAGCACACTTAGAGAATTAAGGCCTACCCTGCGACCTTTTCAACGCCAATTCCAGACAAACTACTTGATTCGATGTCTTCTTCGAAAAGTTGAAGTTGAAGGAAGACAATGACCTCCAATAGCAAGGGTGTTTTTTCTAATATCTTCACGTGAAATATACGTAGGAACTAAGAAACAATAATCCTGGAAAATCAGAGTTCCTATCAACTTACAAGGAAACGAGTCTTAACAAATGTCAAAGAAGTTTTAAAACAATCTTAAATTTTGAGCTGCATAACGCAGTGGTTCGAAAAAATCGAGGGCAATTAGAGAAAGGCCGAGTAAAAAATTAGCAGAAAATCGATGGAAATAAAGGGGGAAAAGTATTTTCTATCGAAAGTAGTCTGGTCTGCAACCACCCCCTGCCACACACGCTAGTGGTGACTTGCGGGGCACCATGCATGCGAGTATCGTTAAAAGCTTTAAATCGATCGAACTGTTTAAGAATTTTCTGAAGTCGAGTGCCTAGTCTTAATTTGTCAATTTTGCGGATGCATCTCATCCTCCAGAAATTAGAGCAATCTGGCAATTTACATTTTTTTATGTTTCACGTACTTATCCAATAGATACGTAGCAGCTCAGCGAAAAACTTAAGAGAGCGCGTAATTATGTAATGTATATGAAAATTTAAATGTTTCCGAAAATGTGAGAGAATGCCACGAGCAATGCCTTCAGATATTCTTCGGTGTGCGACGGTAACCGGGAAAAGAATTTCGGGATTAAAACAGATGTACAGAAAATATGCAGGTTGACAGAAGATTAATCAGTAAAATTCTATTTTATCCCTATTAATTAATGGTAGCTCTATGGGAACCCATTAGTGTCGGTTTATTTATAATGCAGTAGTTCAGACTATATTTTTTTATTAACGACTTCCTTCCTATACTGGTAATGTTTTTGCACCTTATTTAGGTTCATTTTATAATCACAATAAAGCATTAATCATAAAACTCGCCTCCCATTGAAAACTGTCGAGTGGCTGAAAAATATTGTGGATGTTGAAAATGTCACTCGGACAACCACCGTCACATTATAATCTTTCTTTGTCATTGTCCACAGATCACTCACATTTATTAGCTTTTCAAAAAGCAACAAAGGAGTGGTGGCAGAAACTTAATTCAAGTGACCTATAGCGAATTGAACCACCCCGCATAATAACATTCCAGCACAGCATCCGTGGCGGAACACCAATTCCCAATATTCCAATGAGCTGGCGAGCACGCAGCCTAGCGGGAAAGCACAACAGGCGATGGCATTTCAATGCGCCCTCGATAACATAAAAAATAGTGCTCCGATTAAACGGATTCGAATGGCTTTCAAAACTCTCCTTCGCCGTCAACGACGGCTTGTGTGAAAAAAGCTCAGACCAATCGCTCACTGCAGAGCAACGCGACTGTAACAGGTGGAATCCGCCCGATGGCTCTTGTGGGCAGCGCAAGCAGAAGCCTCGAACGGAAAGAAAACTCGGCCGCATCATTTACCGCGAAAATCTGACAACGCTGAACTTCGAAATTCATTGACCGAACGAAAGACTGCAGCGCACGTGATTTTTTTCCTCCTCCACCGGAGAGCCTCCCTTGTAGCGGCCGGAGACGAAGAATCAGTTCGTCGAAATATAGCGCACATCCACACGAACGCTGCGCCTCAGCAGGCGGGCATCCCAGGCAACTAGTTATGCAAATCGGTTCTTAAATATTTATCACATGATAATTCCAGATGAAATCACGCCGGAAGAACTCATAAATCGCGATTATCTTCATCATAACTACCTTTATCATAGCCGTGATTGGGATTTGGTCTTTCTCCAGGAAGCTTCAGAGAAAAAATTGACATATTCGAAGGTTACTGCTCCTTTATACCGCGGCCATCTGGTTTAATGTCTTAGGAAAAATATTGAGCAAGTAAAATCGCTGAAGTCCTGTTTTTACAATACCTACGCATGCTAATCCCTGTGTCACAAACTACAGTCAATAACGATTCTTCCTGAAGCAAGTACATTTTATTTCCGCGGCATCACATTCATCATACTTCCCTCTCTTCGACCGTCTCCATTTGAAACACAGTCAGTCGATGACCTCAAGGAAAATATATTTCGACAAGTGAATAGGACTCGAAGATATATTTCAGTCAACTCAGAAATTTTAGAGTTCAATGAAGGTGCTCAATATACAATATTAATTAGTCTTTTAATTTTTAATCATAACGCTATGGCAAATGAAAATATTTCCTGGATATGATCATTTAATAAAGTGTCCATGAGCTTAGTATTAAAACGTTTTTAGACCCAAATTTATACACCTGAAATTTCTATCTTGATTAACTTATCTATCAGTGTTTTTCAAAGCAAAATATACTGAGATAAATGTAGATAAAGTGAAGGGATTGCCTACAAGCAAAAGGGAAGGGATGCCTAAAGGGAAGGGATGCATACAGAGATTTTAAATATTTGTGAGCACGTCACGAGCACAATATATTTATTAAATTCCCCATCCCTCTGCAGGCTTCCTTTTTGCGGGATAATTACATTTTCCTACCAATCATTATTTAATTTCTTCCAAATCCAAGAAATCTTAGTTACAGCTTAGTTCCGTTGGTCATTTGCATCTTTCAACGTGATTCAATATAGAACCCATGCCAATGTCAACGGTCCGACTTATTATTTTACATCGATTTGAAAGCTAATAAGACAACCAACTTCCCCCGCCATGTCCGGGCAATAAAAGACTTAACGGCTACGTTGATAATAAAAAATGCGAGGCAGTAGACGGAAAAAGGCTAATCCTGACAATGGCTTTATCATTTTTATTTCCTCTATTCCCGTCCAAGTATTTAGCCTTCGACTCTCCCCCACTTGGTTACAGCTGCGGAGGTTGGATTTTGTGCCAACCACTCCTTCCCACTTACGCGTCAACTTTTGAATAACGGCTAAGAGCACTCGAGACCATGTTGCGCATTATAACCGCTCTCTCTTTCATTCTCTCTCTTCCCTTCATCTGCCAACCCCCTCCACGCACCCCCCCCCCCGACGAACGGATCCCCGCCCGTCCAATAGGCGGCACGTGTGACAGGAGCCGGACGGGGAGGAAGGACAATAAAACGAAATCGTCGGTCAAGTCGCGGGGTCCGGCTACGAAGCGGACACAACGTCGAACGGAACGGAGAATAATAGCAAAAATGCACTGGAAAGTAGAAAGATTATCATCTACCAATCCGTCATGAAGATAATTTAATGTTTCGCCGCTCTCAGTCATTGAATAGATAGATAAAGATGGGCAGATAGAGGTCTTTAATTAGGCGAAATTAAGACCACATGATCCCTTCTTCCATTTAACCCACTATCATACGTGTATACATATTATTTAAACCATAACATTTATAAGTACATTCATACATAATAACTATATACACAATCATACACTTAAATACATACACACACACACATATAATTATATATATATATATATATATACATATATATATATATGTATATATATATATATATATATATATATATATATATATATATATATATTCATCCCCGGACAACAACCTTGACGTGGTGGAAGGGCTTGTGCGTTCCGATGACCCCTGGAGCTGTGCTGGCAGGAGTAATAATAATTGCTCCTGGTAGGGTCACCCATTCCATATAGGTGGAAGGTTAGGAGCCAGACGAAAGGTAGTCCACGCAGCGTCTGTTCCTCAGTGAGGCGGCTGCAATGGCGTCTGACCCCAGTGGGGCGGCCAGTAAGTGATGGTGTCACGTTAAAAACACTATTGAGGAAGGCAACGGGAAACCACCTCGATTATCATTCCCAAGATTTAAATGATGGCCACACAGAGATTTTGAGTCCTGGCAACTACGGCTCTCGGCCCAATCGACCGTGTGTCGTGCCCGGCAGCGGGGGAGGCAAGGCTTCCGCGGTCGTCATCCCACGAAACCCTTGCAAGGGAAAACCAGCAGCAGCAGGACAGAAGACGCAAGAGAAGAGGACCAAATTAGTTAGAATAGGAACGTGGAATGTTAGGACAATGAGATGGGAATGAGAGATGGGACAATGAGAGATGAGATGGGAAGGGGAAAATATATATTTTAGCTGTATGCGAGGTGAGATGGAAGGATAGCGGGGATTACTGGAGTGATAAGTATAGAATAATATACAGCGGCGGGGACGAGAGCCAACGAGGGGTTGCCATAGCATTAAATGAAGAGGAAGGAAGAAGCGGAGTCAACAAAGAGTCGGTAACGGATGGATTATTACTAGTAGAGATAAAAGCAGAACCAACGAACATGGTTATCATTCAGGTATACATGCCATCGAGCAACCATAAGGAAGAAGACGTCGATAGGATATACGATCAGTTAGAGGACATAATCGCGTGTGTTCCTGCAGGGAAACATTTGACAGTGATGGGGGATTGGAATGCGACGGTAGGGGAAGGAAGAAATGGTGATGAGGTGGGGGACTACGGTTTAGGCACGAGGAATGACCGCGGGGAGAAAGCAGTTGAGTTCTGCAGGAGACAGATGTTAGTCATCACCAACACTTGGGTTACACACCACAAAAGACACAGGTATACATGGAAAATGCTAGGTGACTCAGGAAGATATCAGCTAGATTATATCCTAGTTAGACACAGGTTTAGGAACAGTGTGATAAATTCCCAAAGCTTCCCGGGAGCGGATGCGGACTCAGACCACAATTTAGTTGTTATGAAATGTAGCGTACGTTTCAAAAAGATAAGGCAGGGACGGCGAGCTAGAAAATGGAATGTAGAAGCATTAAATGGGTTGAAAAGTAAGGAATACAAACAGGCGGTAGAGAAAATTATGGAGGATGGTAAAGGGCTTAGTACTATCGAAGAAAAATGGGAAATGATCAAAAAAGGGTTGTCTAAAGCCGCAAAAGACACTATTGGAACCGTTAACGCTAAAAGGACTAGGAAACAATGGATCACGGATGAGATGATTACAAAGATGGCTGAGCGGCGAAAATGGAAGAATATAAATACAGAATTAGGCAAAATGAAGTACAAAGAATTGAACAATAAATTGAGGCGGGCAACAAATAAAGCAAAAGAAGCATGGTGGAAGACGCAGTGCGAGGATATGGAAAGTCTGCAAAGGAAGGGTGAAATCGGTGCGCTGTACAGCAGAGTTACATCTTTATCGGGAAGTAACAAAGGAAGATCTATGCTAACAGTTAGTGATAAGGCGGGTAAGGTAATAGTTGACGCAGGAAAGATCCAAGAGAGATGGAAGGAGTATATAGAAGAACTGTATAGTAAAGAACTCAGGCCAACAAAGTTAGACATTGAAAAAGAAAATGACGTAGAGGAAGACAGCTTAGGTCCAGGCATACTAGACAATGAGATAGAAAGGGCATTAAGGGAGATGAAACTAAATAAGGCCGTGGGGGTAGATAACATTCCCGTTGAACTTTTAAAATGCTTAGGAAAATGTGGGAGGAAGAGGCTATATGGGCTGATCCGTAGTATTTATGAGGAGGGAATCTGGCCGGAAGACTTTGTGAGATCAGTTTTAGTTCCTATTCCGAAAAAGGTAAAGGCCACGTCATGTGAGGACTATAGGACAATTAGTTTGATATCCCACGCAGCTAAAGTTGTTCTCAGGATCATAAACAAAAGGATAGAGAGTAGGGCAAATGATTACTTAGGGGATGACCAGTTTGGGTTTAGGAAGGGGAGAGGTACGCCTGATGCCATTGCAGTAATGAGATTATTAATCGAGAGGAAAATAGAGCACAACCAGGAGGTATTTGCCTGTTTCATAGATTTCGAAAAAGCGTTTGATAGAGTGAATTGGGAAAAACTAATGAGTATATTGCTGAAAATAGGAAAGATTGGAGGGAAAGGAGGCTAATCCGCAACCTGTACATGTCTCAGACTGCTCAGGTGCGGGTGGGAGGCGGGGAGTCGGGATGGACAGTGTTAGGAAGGGGTGTAAGGCAGGGTTGCCCATTATCACCGTTGCTGTTCAACCTATATGCAGAGGAAATGATCAAAGAGGAATGGGAAGAACTCGAGGTAGGAATGAAAGTGGACGGGGAATTCGTAAAATCAGTTAGGTTTGCTGATGACCAAGCTTTAGTTTGTCAGTCAGCCAAGGGGCTGCAAGCATTGCTGAGTGAATTGGAAATTCAGTGCGACAGGTATGGGATGAGAATCAATATTAATAAAACAAAGGTTATGCGATTTTCTAGAAAGAAAAAGGCTGAGCTTAACATTATAATAGGAGGGCAAAAACTATAGCAGGTGGAACAGATTACGTATCTCGGTAGTGTTTTGGACCAACACGGTCAAAGTAGTAGGGACGTAAGGAGAAGAATTGCGCTAGGCAAAGAGGCTTTCACAAGGAGGAGGGAGTTAATGACAGGGACTTTGAGTAAGGATGTTAAGAAAAGACTCGTAAAAACTTTGATATGGAGCGTAGCTATGTACGGAGCGGAAATGTGGTCATTGAAGCAGGAGGATAGACGTAGATTGGAGGCTTTTGAAATGTGGGTGTGGAGAAGAATGGAGAAGGTGAAATGGACAGAGAAGAAAACAAATGAGGAAGTACTTGGTATGGTGGGCGAAGAGAGGGGTTTGTTGGGAGCAATCCTATGTTGGTGTGTTGGGGTGTTGACCGGCAGTTGGATGTTGAAGACTGTGATTGAGGGTAGGATGTTGGGCAAAAGAGGAAAGGGAAGGAGCAGGATAGGGATGTTGGACGGGATGAAGGGAGGAAGTAAGTACTCAGAGATGAAGAGGGACCTGATATAGAGTAGGATGATGGATTTTGTGTTTTGTTAGGAGTAATAAAATATTTGTTTGGTAGTTTTGTCCATCCAAAAACCTAAGTTAACCGGTAGATTACCTTAAAAAAAAAGTATATATATATATATATATATATATATATATATATATATATATATATATATATATATATTATATATTTATATGTATATTTATATATATTTTTTTATTTATATGTATATTTATATTAATATGTTTATTTATATATATATTTATTTATTTATATATATATAAATACAGACAGACATACATTATGCTCAGATATGCACATCCAAAATATATATAAATCCATACAAACATACATATACATGTGTAAATGAATACGCACCTACACATACGCAAAGTGAAGAAAGAAAGCAGTAAAATAGGACTTGCCTAATCAAAGAATGAGGAATGTGGGAGAAGCAAGGGAGAGCGCGGCGTTGCTCACCTGATAAAAACCAACGCAGGGAAACACCCATGAAGAGAAGGGGGGGTGTTAAAAACCTGCGAAATCCATATGAATTATGCATGACCTATGCATTTTAATGATTATTTTTCACATAGCATACATATTTTTATGTCACTGAAACAGAAATTACGAAATGAATAACATTAATCACTCATGAAAAGTAATTAGAATCATTGCATGTACATTAAAGAGATAAGAGAGAAATTAAACACTCGCGTTTTTCAACTACTTCTCTGAAGAGTCGTCTCAGTTGATCGCGAGTGAGAATTTGAAATTGCCGAGTGTGCAATTAAATGCGCGCTCTCCTTGCTGACGTACGATGAAATAAGAGCTCTTTATATCACAATCATTTAATTGGGCTTACCTAGGAACATCCCACCTCCACAACAAACGTGAGTAAACTTCGGCCCGTGTTAAAACCTACTCCAGACTGCGGAGTCATCGCGAAATGATCCGTCAGCGAAATAAACATCCATTTCTACCGATACTATTCGGTAAATATACACTCCCCGCATAACGCATACATCGCCAAATTTCAACAAGACCTATGCACACGTATGATTCTAATTTCCAAAAGACTCCCCACTCCTACCCCAGGACAAGATAGCGCACTAAGTAACACATACTAGATTCACTGCTTTGGGCATAGCCTAGTAAAAGTGAATATTTTCTTTCAAAGCAACATTTGAAATTCAAGATGCAATCTGAGTAGACAGAGGTTGATACTTCCTGGTAATAATGGTTTGAACACTATACATCATTAGTCTCTTCTAATAAGTTCCTCCAAATTGACCACTTAATGAGCCGTAAAGGTGAAAACAATTGCAGTAGTCGTACCGGTGAAACGTCTTTCCCTATCCGGGTATTTATCACATTCAAAGCCATAAATCCAAATGGAAATCACATTTCGTAGCTCGGAGAGTGAAACAAAATTTAATCCAGTTTAATCTTACACTCTAGTGAAGATGAAAATGTTATTAATTATTATTTGAAAGTAGATACATTTGGAATTTCCTAAAGATGAAAACTCGCCATTTAATTCAGCATTGCCAAGATGTTTCTGGGACTAAAATATGAATATCACTTGGCAGAAATTTTAGGACTATAGAAATGAAGCAGGAAGGAGGGCTGACTAATAACGCGTCAGAAACAAAATTCTCATTATGGCACTGGCAAGCTAGTGAGGTGTAAAGCAGAAACAGATGATCTCGTGTCAAGTCCCACTTCAAGACAAACGTTATTTGGTAAAATTTACCAATTTCTTCCATGAATGGATTTACCCTAAGGTTGTGTAACTTACTATCTAAAACAAAAAACAGTTGGTACATTATTACAGTGTAATTCATTTTCAGGGTATGTTTTGGGTCCGTTAATAAGGAGATGTCGTTCTTCTAACGTGTTGCATACGGTTCAGTCAATATTTACTCTCAGCTGTTTGGATGGCAAATAGTATGCTATACGTTTAGCGAAAGATTTAATCCTTTCGCAAGGAAGACCTCTTGGAAGGTATCCAAGGTTCATTCAATTGAATTTCGGTTATGAAGGGACTACTTGCAAACTGGAATCTATGAATGGGAAACATGATAAGTATTTGCTGGATTTATTATATTCACTGTCATTCTCAAAAATGTATTCATTATCCAAATATTTTTCCTTTGAAGGTAAGAGAAAAATATAAAATTTTCAAGTATCTTAACTGACAATTAAAATTAAGAATAATTCCTCGTTTTTTTATTGCACAACCCTTTTTATTAGTCCCCTTTGGGTATCCCCTTCCTATCGCCGTTCTCGAGCTGAAGAGGGCTCATGGAAGCAGTTCACCTGAATATCGAGCCCTTATTCTTCCCGCAATCCACATTCGGCATTATTCGCGGCACCATTAGAGTCTCATTGACGTGGACGGAGACGGCGAAACGAAAAGTAAAAGGAAGGCGAAAGAAAAAGATCACGAATGAAGACGTCAGTCCGAGGAGGGAAGAAGAGGACTCTTTTGAAGCGCGGATCGGATGGGCCGGAATTGAGGCCGGGATTCCTGCGTGGGGGAGACGACAATCGCAGGCACGGGGCGGAGTGTGCGAGGGGAGGGGGGACACGGGGTGGCATGGAGAGAGGGAGGGAAGATAGAAAGGTTTTTTCCGAATTGAGGGGACGTGGAGCCGGAGAATTAGCAAATACCCGACGCGAGCGCCGGCCAATCATCTGACAGGCAAGGACTCTTGAGTGACCCGGTTATAACCGTCATTACGGACTTAAAATCGCCGTCATTCCGAATCGCTCGGATTCGAATCTGACGGAGAGAGATGCAGAGGGAAATGGGGAGCGAGACTGTGGGAAGTGGAATTATTTCGTGTGAGGAGGAGAAAGGAGCGGGAGTGAAATGGACCCCCCCCCCACCCACTTCCAATCCTACCCACCTTAACCCCCCCCCCTACATATTTTCTACCCAACCATTCCCCTCTAAAACCTCCCGCCTCCCTCCTGTCTACCCATTCTGTCCCCCCACGTTCACCCACATCCATACAACATGGGAACCACTTGAAGTGCGGAGAGAACAAGCGAGGCTTAGACTTTTAGAAAGGTTCAGAACAAACGAGTTTAACTATGACACTGAAGGAATTATAATGGCCCCACACTACTTAGGTAGATCAGACCACAAAGATAAACTAAGGGAGATAGATTCCAGGACAGATGGGTACAAATACTCATTCTTTCCCCGAACAATCAGAAACCATAATAGTAAGAAACCGAAGTCACTTTAGAAATATTAAAAACATTGAATCTACTAGTCGGAGCAAAGTTAAACACTGCAAAGCTGTTAGGTATACTTTCAGGTGCATGTGTATGTAAGATGTAGATTGAGTGTTTGCATGTGTGGGGTTAAGTGTTCTTGCATGAATATATGCCATGTTTTCTTTGTGGATGTATGATATTGTGGTTATTGCATGCGGTTTTATTTTCTTTTCTAAATTACGGGTGGTGTCCTAAACCCCCCGCCACACGCCCTTGCGGCGGCTTGCGGGGTATTAAGTAGATGTAGATGTCGAACATTGTTTTTTTAACCCAAAAATAAAATTTGTACATGATTCTATTCCACTTCTTTGTATCCTACTACCCACTTTATTTCTAATATGGCGACTTATTTTAAAATAATTTTAGGCTCAAAATATCAATTGATTTTATTACGATTAAAAAAAATATTTCACGAAAACTACGACTCGTCACGTAGGTACACACTGAAATTCTTATAATCCGGCACTGGATTAGCAAAAGGCTTCTCATGATGCAAACCATTACTGTGACACAATATCTAGTTCTGAGACGGGACTCAAGCCCCCGACCATGGGGTGATGAGGCGGGAGGGTTACCCACCGGATTAGCTGAACAGCAGGGGTAAGATAGGCGAGTGACGCTTCCACCTTTTAATTACTATCTCTATTTCTTACTCTAAATGGGAGCAATATTCGAGAGGAATTAACTGAAGATATTGAAGATCTAGCTGAATGGAGTCAATGGCAATGCGCACTGAATAATTAACTGCTAACGACGGTAACAGCTGAAAATTATTATTATTTAGTCATACTGAAAAACGAAAAAGCCGAGACCGTAAACTTGATTGGCACTGGGTTTGTTTAAGGGGGGGGTTAGGTAAAAATAAGGCGACAAGTCAGAGGACAATTGAAAATCACGCTCTCGGTCACTTGGGTGTTTTTGGGAAACAGTGACCCTCGTGCACCTCAATTACACGCAAACAATCCAGAAATAAATAAAGGAAACAGAATTACAGCCACTCGATCACTAGGGTGTGTTAAAAAATAACAATCCCTCTCGTGAATCTCATTCACACACACTCAGGGTTTGCAAGGATATCTCCTATGCGAGAGACCCGTTGATTTCACACAAATACGACTAATCATTTTTAAACAAGTTTAAATTAAAAAGAAATAACCCAAGTTCACGTTCGCAGTCACTCAATCACTCTGGTGTGTTAGTCCTGTGTGAATCACTCACACTCACTCACTCGTTCGAGGTTTACAAGGATTCCTCCTCTGCCAGTGACCCGTTAATCATACAGATAAATACAAAAGTATGAAACAAATGGATACAAGTTCTCGGCCATTTACTAAATCACTCGGGTGTGTTCGGACACAGGGAACACGGTGAATAACACTTACTCACACTTCTAGGGTTTGCAAGGACTTCTCCAATGCCAGTGACCCGTCTTAAACTTATTATACTTTAGTAATACTTGTTAGCGTAAAAGTTCATAGGTTTTTCATGCGCTACCATGATACTAATTTTGAAAAAATTATATTTTTAGGTGATCCCTTTGCATTATGCCAAGAAAAATTAATTTTTTACCCCAATTTATCCCAGGAGAACTCATGATGGACAATTCGCGGGCCTGCCAGCTTTTTGACCGGGGTCAAAGAAATAATATTTAATTATTAATTAGTTTCTCGTATGATTTTGTACTATAGAACAAGGAGTGGAGGACTGCAAGCTTCTTTTTTATACATAAACTGAACTGCTACTCACAAAGACACTCGGAGAAAAGTTTCTTTTGTTCACTCCTCCTTCCCAATATCTCTCTCCCCGCAGTCCGAACTCCACTTATTTTTTCCCTTTCATTGTCTTCTACCCTTGACGTTTTTTTGCGGATAAGTGTGGAATCCCCATTCCTGCCCACCCCTCCGCCCGCATGACCTCCATATTTCCGCCTCATCCCCCGTCCGCAGCCGTGTGGGCTCCGCGTCCGCGCGACTTGCGAGGCCGCGGAGATGAACTCCTCTTGTGCCCAGAACGTGAAATGCTCTGAAGATCTTCATAGACTGCCGCCTTTCTCGAGGAGCGAGGAATTCATTCCATTTGAGGAACCGTTCATTTCATCAGTGCTAACGAACACAAAAATTATTCGTTTCAATCTCAGAAGGCACTCTCTGTTTATCGCCAATGGCCACCAACTTCTTGTTGTATGCTACAACTATCCAACAATATTTTAAGAAGCAATGTTGCCATACATTTTTCAAAGTAAAAAACTTAGAATTTTGAAAGAAGTCTTAAAGTTGAACTATCCCTAACGCACATGATTCCAGCAATGATATTCAGTATTCATAAACCCGATTGAACCTTTTATCAAATTGATATTTTTAATTTTAATATAATAAATATAATGCAACCGAATAATTAACGTGGGTGGCAGTTTCGAGTGGCGCTCACTCGATTAAACCCTGCGAGCACTACAGTGAGAGTCGCTTTCAAAGTTGCTGGTGCATCATGAGGGCTAGTCGTCGAAACACTCAGCACTGCGAGGAGCGTCGTCATTCATCACAAATTATGTTCCATTGAAACCACGTACAGCACGGACCATAATGGCCCTATAGGTACAAGAAATTCCATGAAAATGGTGTTTTAAATAATAAAAATACGCGCGGCACATTTCATCCGACGAGCGCGGTCTGAACTCGTACAGATCTGGCCGACGAGAGAGGTTTCGTAACCTCTTACACGGCTCCGAGAGACGATAAATTTCGGTCGGCCCTGGGCTCGAATCACTGGGTGCCGAGGACTTACATTATAGATAGGAGGAGATAGTGGGTGGAGAGCGGGAGGGAGAGAGGGGGAAGGGAGAGGGGTGGGCCGCCGCGGAGAGAATTTGGACCACGTGGGACGCTGCCGACCCCCGGGGCAGGCGCCTGCTCCCTCTTTCCCCACCCCCTTCTTCCTCCTCCTCGCTCAGTTAATACGGGCTTTGCGGTGTGTGGGATACGCTCTCGGACGAAAGACGCAGGGACAAGCGGTGGAGATTTGAAAGAGAGAGAGAGGGAGACCCTGGCTGGATGCTCACGCGACGTGCAGCAAGCCAAGGGAGGAGGGAAAAATAATACGAAGACAAAGAAAAGCTTCTCAACGGGAGAGCGCACGAATGAATATTCCTACGCACTCAGTGAACGACTGATTGAATAAAAGCGACACCTTTGTTCCTGCTCTCAGATTAGAAGATCGATTCGTTGCATTGACTCCAAAATCAGAGACACTGGCGGTATATTGATACCACCAGATCCACTCTTTCCTTATACCCTGAAACACGAAGGAGGTATCAGGGCACACGATCCTGAGCTTACGCAATTATCCTGACCCATAATATGAAACTAGTTAAAGCAAGTTGCGTTTATACAAGTTACTGGAACCCTACGATGATAACATGACGCTGCAATGCTATTTATTCAAACGATTAGTTCTAACAATTAAGGACTATATGCCAAAAATGGTTTGGCATATAGTCCAGCAGACAGAGGTGTCGTGGTTTGTTCTGAGCATATTTGGTCCAGCAGACAGGTAAGCCTCAATACTTAATTGAACGTTCAACCAACATAGATTCGAGTATGAAACACGTTTCCAAATATCAAATTGAACAGGTTATTCGATGCCATGCTGGGAGTTCGAAGATGCGAGAGTAATTTTTCACCAACTGTTATTCATACAAAACAAATATGCCTCATTGGTGTCCTGGTTTCCCTCGCAATACTTCTGTGGCGGCTATTAAACGTTTCTGTTCCCAGAAACCAATGCTAACCGGAGGGAATACAATCTGAACTTCTTCGAGGGCAATAACAAAACTTTTCCTCAGTTTCAATTCTTCATTATCTCTTCGAAGCAACGGACCGTATGAATAATACATTAGATAAATTAAAATGGGGCCACTAATTACACCCTTGTCTTCATTATAAGTGCAATATTCAACTTTTTTATTGATACGAGCAAAAAAAAGTTTAGAAAAATCATTTAAATATCACTTCGCTTTCCATTGTACATCAAATGAGCAACTGAGCAACTATCATCAGGCATGCCAATCCTAAGAATATGTTTAATGATTAGTCAAAAGAGAATCGACAAACAATGGCCTCAAAACATAGGCATCTATAAATTCTTTCAGGAGAATGGGGCTCTTTATTCATGATCAACCTTTTTTTTAATTTTACAAACGGCAATTTAGTAGATTAGAGAGTAGCTAAGAGTGGTTAATGGAAGTAAATAATTCTATTAACACAAAACCATCGCTATTCAGTCAAGCGCCCCGCTGATCGAAACTAATAAAAATTTGAGCAATATTTTCAAGGCCACTGAACTACGGGCATCATCAAATAGATGTAATGACTAAATTTCCAGATGAGAAAAGATTTGGAATGAGGAAAGGTCGGTAGCCGCGGAAATCAGTCCTCCGCCCACCGAGGATTTCGGGTGAATATTAAGGCCCAACGTGGCACCGCTCGGAGATATACAGCTTGATTAGTCCCTATCCTGCCGTAATAAAAAAAACGAATCCGCCCCCCCAAGATATTTATGTCGTAAATACAATGGCTCCCCCTTTCTGTTGACGGTGGTTGTACGTTTGGTAGGTCTCCCCTTGTCTCCCCCATATATATATATATAGTGGGTCGCGTTAAAGGTACGCGCGGGTAGAGCGTTGGACTACTGACCGGAGGGTCCCAGGTTCGATTCCCGGTAAAGGCACTCTGGGCACCTGCAGCTCCACCCAAGCTGTGAATTTTCGAGTACCACATCTTCCTGGGGAACCATAACCGGCGCAGTGTATTTAGGAACTGGCTCCCCTACCCTGAAGTGTGAATTTCACACACCGTCGGGCTTAGGGCTTGCCGACCCCGATGGCGGCGGGGTAACGTCCTCGTCTGCCATTCCAAGGGTCGCGGGTTCGATTCCCGCCTGGGTGAGTTTCCCTCCATCTAGGGCTTGGGTGTTTGTAAATGTAACCGTTGTTAATAATTCCATGTAAAGGCCAAAATGTGCTGTTTTCAGACTAATGCTGAATAGATAAATAAATAAAATAAATAAATAAATTAATACTTGGTGAAATCTACCATCACCTACCAAACAAACCTTCGGGTTGAGTACTGTGTTTATGGTTATATATATATATATATATATATATATACAGTTATATATATATATATATATATATATATATATATATATAGTTTTATATATATATATAGTTTTATATATATATATAGTTTTATATATATATATAGTTTTATATATATATATAGTTTTATATATATATATAGTTTTATATATATATATATAGTTTTATATATATATATATAGTTTTATATATATATATATAGTTTTATATATATATATATATAGTTTTATATATATATATATAGTTTTATATATATATATAGTTTTATATATATATATATATAGTTTTATATATATATATATAGTTTTATATATATATATATATATATATATATATATATATATATATATATAGTTTTATATATATATATATATATATATCGGCCTCGCAAGATCCCGGCCAGAATATATATATATATATATATATATATATATATATAAAACTATATATATATATATATATATATATATAGTTTTATATATATATATATATATATATATATATATATTCTGGCCGGGATCTTGCGAGGCCGAGCCGTCGTCTTCAGAATGACGACGATGAATGAATGAGATACTGAAGACGACGGCCGAGCCGTCGAAACGTCAAATAACATATTGTGAGTGTCCTATCTTTGTGTCTCTATGGTCTAAAAATCTACATCTGTGTTTTTATATATTTGTGCGTCGCCGAGGAGCGTTCCATTTCGAAGATTATATATATATATATATATATATATATATATATATATATATATATACACATATATATATATGCATACATATATATATATACATATATATATGCATACATATATATACATATATATATGCATACATATATATATATATACATATATGTGTATATATATATGTATATATATATATATATATAATCGCGAATGATGGAGGAACTATGATCCACCGCGCGGAACGGCACACAATGTCCCGCATTGCAAGAAACACCGCGCGACCCCCCCACTCCTCCCCACAGTACGTCCGCATCCCTCCCTTGAAAGTCGGAGGGTCCACCATCAGTCTCTGACCACCACCCGGCCATAATCCTTATGTTGTGGGGTGGCGGTTATATTGGCAGCAATCTCCGCCGTGGGAAGGGAGCTTTGCAAATATTTGAATGGGTATGAGAGGGAGAGAGATGGAGGAGGAGAGAGCTTTGCAATCGGGGGGAGGAGGGACAATTTACAAGTCAAGAAGCGAAAGGCTCTTCATTTTTTTCTCCCTCCCTGCCTCCTCTCTAAACCTCCCTCCGCTGCCCTCCCCCCCACCCACCCCCTCATCACTCCCACATGTCCCGGGCGGCTATTATGCACGCAAAAACAAAACCCAACACACACACACACACACACATGCAGGGGCGGACAGGGGAGAGTGTACGATGAAGAGTCCGTCATAAACGGCCGGAGCATACGCAATCGAGGAAGTTGGTAGTGGGTGGGGGCAGGGGAGGGGGGTCGAACCGTAGCGGGGAGGCGGGAGGGTGAGGGGAGAGAGTAAGACGACATTCCTGCTCGAAGGAGACAACGGCGGCGTCATGTGTGAGCATCCTCCGCTCCCCTTAGAGGGGGTTTGCCGCCGCCCCCACCCCCGCCTCCCGGTCGCGATGGGAAGAAGGAAGAAAACCGTCGGAAGGCCGCAGCGAGGGAGAGTAACGTGGGGAAAAAGTCGGGGGGTGGGGGGAGAAGAAATGAATTTATATAAACATGCGATATGAACGACGGCTGCGATGCTTGCGCTAGGATATACAAGCCGGGAGAAAAACAAACTCACCCGCGAGGCGGGAGTGTTGGAGGGAGAAGGGATGGAGAAACGCGGAATCCCCGAATTTCGCGGAAGGATTTTTCGAGGAAGAGGGGGTGGGGGGGGGTTCGGATGGTTGGGTGGGGGATGAGGGAGGATAGGGATGAGGGAGAGACAGACGGATAGTGAGTTTGTGAGCAAAAGAGTGAGGGGGACCGTAATGGAGTGAGATTACTTGTAGGAAAAATATGCGCTGCTGAGAGGGAAAACACGGGGCCCAGGCGGTGGCTTAAAGCTCAGCGTAGGAGGATTGTCATGTCCCCTCCGCCCCCCCTCCCCCCCAACTCACTCTCCCTCTTCGTTCTCCCTCTTTTCTGGGGAAAACTCCCGTCACCGAGATTTTTTTAATCCTCTCCCGACTACAAGGGTGGGGGATGCGCCCTCCCCCCTTGTAGTCGGCGGTGTCCCCTCCGGATCCTCTCTCCTCTTCTCCCCCCTTCCCCCCTCTCCCCATCCGTCATCCCCTGGCCGCGTAATTGTAGGCGATTACCGGGCGACGGTCGGCGGGCGCAGTGCTTCACGCTCCATGCTGTTTGCACATATTTAAAACACGATTGTTCCACCGCGAGTTAATAGTTATGAACTAACACACACACACACACACACACACATATATATATATATATATATATATATATATATATATATATATATACGCTATCTACGTGCATGTTGGCTTTAATGGTGTACATGACGATGATAATCGCCGACGACGGTTGTGTTCTGCGCGACTTAAAAATCTTTACCGTGGAGTAAAATACATTTCCTAAAATTTCTGTCATGAAATTCTACCTGTTGCCTGCCACTTCAGTGGCTTTAACGCATGCGGTGTTTCTCACCGGCGGCCAACCAATTGCATCAATCGGACGTTTGTGATCAATGGCGAAGGTGATCAAGGATGGCACCAATTGCGCAGCCGCGTTATTCACTTGCGTCCTTATTATTTCAGTGACCCTATGAACGTAAAATATATTGGCATAATTTAACGGAATAGCATTCGCACTCATGACGGCGAGAATTGAAGAAATGTCGCCGGCACGAACAGATCGATCGCTGCGCACATCTGATGATGACCCGATACCGTTGATTCGAGAATGGAAACCAAGAGTAATGCCACGTATTTTCCTTTATTTATGATAATTGGGGGATAAGTGTCAGAGAATCTAAATATGTTACAACTGTTTATTAATCATATTAAAGCCTAAGTGACATTATTGTTACGGAGTAGAGCATATAATTTACGTTTCTCAATGTAAAAAGAAACCAAATACTATGGGTTTAATTATATCAGGCCTTTAATATAATGCAGAGGATTGTCAAAAGAGAGAGGCATTGGATGTGCAGGAGTGCAAGGAGGTGGGGAATCGAAACACAGCAGATTTTTGGATGATTGAACTGCAGTTAACCAGTCAACCACAGGGATATGGACCATCCGAGGAAACCGCGGGAGAGACCGCGACAGTAACTTTAAACGGAGTCATCCGCCAATGTGAATTAAAATACAACAATACAAAAAGTAAAATCATTCTGTATGATTGTTACACATTCGAAATTATTTCACTTTTTGCAATCAATGCCTAGCTCATTACAGAATAAGTATGATAGGTATGGGATGAAAAATAATCGGAATAAAACGAAATCAATGAGATTCTCAATGAATGACAAAGCTAAGATAAAAATTACAGCTATGGGACCAAACTAGAACAGGTAAAACAGTTCATATGTTTGCGAATTATTTTAGAAGATGTTGGGCAGAGTAGTAAGGATATTATAATTAGAATTATGCTGGATTAAGATAGATTACAAAGAGACGGGAGTTAATGACGTGCACTTTAGAATAAGGACAAGAAAATACTAGTAACCACTTTAATGTGGAGCGTCATTTTTATGGTTGGTCATTGAGACATGAGGATAATCCAAGGATTACTGGCCTTGGAGATGAGGGCGTCGGGAAGAATGGAAAAAATGAAATTGGTAGACAGGAAATCAAATGAACAAGCCCTAAGCATTGGAATAAATTCAAAGAAGGTAGGAAAAGTAAATTAAGGAGATGTCGAGAGGTAGTGGGATGCTGAATTAGGTCATAGACGGAGAATGCTGAGAAACCAATTCCGAGGGTGGAAAGGAATAGGCATTTTGGACAAAATGAAGGGGGAAATAGTATTCCCCCTTAATTATTATAATAGGAGTTTAAAAATTAGTTATTGTGAAATGTGGTATATCTCTTAAGAATATTTTGTGCCATGTTAGAGAGGGATTAAATAGGCAGTAAAATATAGTACCTGGACCATGGAAAAGTTACCAGAACCTTGTAGACTACTGAAAATGAAGCTATTTTCCCGAGAATTTTACCGATACTTTTTGTTCAAACTGTGTATGACACACAACATATACAATTTAAAGTAAGGTTGTTCGTATAAATAATAAAAATGTTCATGATTATGTAGTATTTACACATAAAATTGGTCTTCGTTGACATATTAACCTGCATGGCAAAAAATAAACATGACCGGGATAAATAAGTAATTCCGAAACGAAATTTAAGGCGTGGTGAGAAAGCAGCGTCATTCCATCCCTCCCCGGATCTTCAATTCCTTTGATGGGACCGAAGACAAAATACCTGCATTCAATCAGCCAGTGTGTCTCGAAGTTATCGGAACACGGATCTGGGATACAACCCGAAATCCTCCAACGAGCGTGCCGACACGCAGAGTGCCACGAAACGAGGGATTTTAAAGACTCGGATTCGCAATCCACGTCGACGAGTGGGATATACGTCGATAGTGGGATGCATGTATATGGGATATACATGCACATGACTCCAACATCCGGGCACACACACGCGCGTGGTCTTTCGCTTGTTCCGCCTCGGGAGTCGCTCACGGCGTCACCGCTGACGTCTCAACCCCCTTTGCCCCCAACCACTTCTCTGCCCTCCCCAACCTCTCGTCTTCGCGGGACACTTAAATGTTTGCTCAACGGGGAAATCCCCCGATCGCAAAAGAGATCGGAAATCTCTACGATATATTTCCCCCCCACCTTCCCCACACCCACCCCCACACATTCGCTCCGGCCGCACTCCTCGCTATCGCCCCCACCTATCTGCATAACTTGCCATCGGCTCCTCAACGTTCACCCGTTCCCATGGCAACGTGACCTAAACGACACGCTATTTATGGAAACGATTCAATCCGCACGCGTCCGGGTGGGTGAGCGCCAACGGCTCACTTCACGACATCCGCGCCCTCACACGAATGCTGGGGCCATCGGCATCGAGGGAAAAGTGAATCCCCCTCAGTTTGGATCATTGTATCGACCACCGAAGCGCGTTTCGGATTCCATCACAATGCTTAACTCGAGGATCGGACGAAATCCGCGGGATGCATTATTCGATTCGTCAGTGCAAGATGTGTTGTAAAATTAAATTCAAGCAATTGTTGTGGTAAGTTTCGTAAAAGTGCGCGCGAATGTTTGGAATATCTGGACTGAGAAAACACGAATCCTGAACACTAATTGCTGACTTTATAGCAAAAATCACGCAGGTATACTTCACGCATTCGGAGATTAATCCAAGGCAGTGCTTAAACTGATGATATTGTTCAATCAAGAAAGGCCACTGAACGAGGAAGTTAAATTCATCGTTTTTCATCAAAAAATGAAATCCTAATTATTTTGTTCGAGCCTCCTATACATGGCGTTTTCATCAATTTAATCCGCTTTACCTATTACTGTTCCGCAATGTATCAAGAAGTAACCAACGACATTCAGCTACTTTAAAAGGACACACCACCTTTCCCTCTGCAATGGTAGGCACTTATTGCGGAGTGCGAAAGCCGCGAGGCCAGCGTCGCAAAAAGATCATGGCGAAGGCTTTTAACCATTATGCTGGGGTAATTTAAAAATAAAAAATGTTATGCGATAATGAATAATATTTTTTAAGTAAAATACGCTCGAAAGAAGTAATTAACCATTCAATAAAAAAACATTTTCTAAAAACTGAAATTATTTCTCTATACCCACATAGAAATCATGGGGGTTTAAGTACATTTGAAACGTAATTAATCCAAATCCGTATTGGCTTAAATATATCAAACAAAAATAATCGCATTTTATTTTTCTCCTTTGAAAAATTCCTCAAACATTTTAAATTTACGTATGAATTTTCCTTTCATTAACATAAACTGTAGCCATATGTAGATTAATGTACCATAAGGTAGACTTTCCTTGAGTCTCAGAACAAATTACTGCTCAATATAATACGACAATTAACATCTACTCTTAAAATTTCATAGTGAAACACTATATTTTTTCAACTCTATAGTTTATGCATCCCTTAAATCTGTGTAAAATGCTCAATATTTCCCCCACCCCCTCCCTTACTTATCAGATATTCTCTCCTCTATCACAGTCTCACCATTTACTTTAAATAATATATTAAATTCCGGACTGAGTTCGATGGAAATAAAGCATTCATTCCTCAACAATCATACTATATACACGTGTCTAATTCTGAACGACGTCGAAATATTCACGGCTCGATAACATGGTTGGGTAGAGTGCTCCACTGCCGACCATATAGTCCCGATTCGAATGATGACATCTGCGGGCCATTGCGGGTTGGCACGAAGACTCCCTCCCTCCCCACCCCACCCCCCCGTTGCCCTGAATGTGCGAATTTCACAGGTCATGCCATATGGCTCGGCACGAAGTGATCTCCACCCTCACCTAACGAAACGACTCGCGGGTTTATATCGTGCGATTATTGAAACGTATAACCGAAACACAAATTCTAAATTATAAACGCATACGCTAAAATTCCTCCAGACTTTTTTATATGGGGTGCGATGCCATCTTCATTATATTTTTTTCCCTTCTGGAAATAAAATCCTAAGCACTTGTACACAAACATACGCGCATGCCTATATCATAACGTTACACTAATAGACTTGACAAAATGGAAAGGAAAATTTAACCGAGAGCTCATTCCGTTACTCATTTTTTTGCTTCCAGCCGCCACATGGTTGAGTAGCTCTAATAGCCTGGCGGGGAGAAGGTAAATGGGTCGTTTTTGTTCGACATTCTGACGGGAAAAAAGTGTCCGGCTGGGAAAAAATATCCCATCTCGCGACCGAGGCGAGAGGAGATTTCACGTCGGAGCCCGCGGAAAAGAAAATGATTTAGCGAAATTGTCTCGGGGGAGGGCCTTAATGGGATGCGAACCGAGTGCCTCGAGCCCAAAGGGTCGATTTGAAGGGACCCGAGGGGGAGGAGAGGAGCTCGGATGCAGGCAATGGGGCGCCGGGCGCCGGGAATTTCCTTTCCGGCCGTTCTAATCTCCGAGGAAAACCATAAACGCACACACGCGCCGGCGATCGCCAAGTAAATTTCCCCAAGGTGTCTCCTCCCGAGCATCCGAGGCGGGGGAGTGTGGCTGGGATCCATGTTGCTGCCTCTCTTGCACAGCTTATGGAAAATCGATGGAGAGATTAAGGCGGTGGCCTAGAGCCCCGGAGCGATAACTGAAATGAAGCTGACGGAAGAACTAGTGGTATTCCGATTGTTTTTATTCGTAGTAGTAGTTATCAGGGAAGGCGACCGACAGCTAAGGTCATTTGCGTCATAGGGGGGGGATTATTTGGGTGAGGTAGGATTTTCAGAAAATGGGGGATGAAAGGGTGGAGGTAAATTAGGCGTCGGCATTAACCTCCACTCAAGGAAGTTAAATATGTCAAGGGCCCACACAATTAAACAGCTCATCTTACGAGGGAATTGATCAACTCGAAGTACTCTCCAAGTACGAGCATCCTAAATAAGGATCGTAATAACACTGAAAAATTGATCCACCTTCGGGATTCAAAACCAGGGCCCACAGGGTGGGAAGACAGTACATAAGCCACATTTAGCCACCTCACCAACCTGATCCCCGAAGTTTTTTTCTTTAAGGATGCATTTAAAAGAAACTAACCTGAAGGAGTAATACGTACATCCATGGATTTCGCCTACAGTGGTAATAGACCCGATGGCATTCCAAATGATAGAGATGGCTTTTTAATGGACACGTCACAAATCAACATGGACTTCTACGTGCTTTCTCCCGACCCCAAACACTTGTTTTCCCTTCATTATTTCCTTCATTAGTTCATTCCCATCACCATTTATGCCTTCCAACCTGCCTATTCTATTCCATTCCCCGCTGACTCTCCCTCCCTCGTGCCACGCTCGCTCCACACAACTCTCAACGTCTCCTCCAACCGTGTTTGCTGCAATATTTGAAGTTCGTCCTCCTACTCCTCCTTTCCTCACCAGAAGTTAAACTTGATCGTCTCTCAGTTCATCTTATTATCTTCATTTTCCTCCGTGGAGGGACATTACTCGTATGTGGAACAAATTACAGCAGATACTACTTGTTTAATCAATTTTGTTCGATGATGGTTTAATATGGATTAAAGGAAATGTGAAAATCAATGCCGAAAAGCATGAATAGTTGTGACGGAATGCCGAGAAAATTATTTCTCTCGTTACAAAAGGGAGATAATTTCGGCGTCGCACGCGATGCCGTAGCCTCCTACCGTCTTTTTTCCCATAGGACTAACGTGTTGTCAATTTCACTTGTGGAACTATGAATTTTTCATGCTTGCCATTACTAGATTTGAAACCTAAAGTGTCAGTCACGTTCTATGTTATAAATACAACAGTATGGAGACGAGGATCGAGATGTAAAGGGTAATTTAATGAATTCCGGAATTTTCGGTTGTGGAGGTAATTATCGACCCCAAAACCACTCAACCACTTGATACGACCAAGAGAATCATACTCAAGGACGAAACTTGAATGGATTGAAAAGCACTTCGTATCGCAACTAACCGAATGCATCTGATGAAACTAAACCCAATTGTCACTTCTGCAGACTTTAAAACAAAAAGACGACGCAATGACTTTCATACTGCTTAGTTCGTTAAGGAATATAGAATTTAGTTAAAGGGTGAACAGTGAAAGCTGTGCAGACTAACTTCGCTTTCGCTACTAGAGTCTTTAGTAGAAATGTGTCGTATTTGGGGAAGTGTGATAATGATGCATCGATCATGATGGAAATATCTTGGAGTTGATGATGCCAATGAAACGAACAAGGACTCGCCACTTATACACTTATAAGTGCGTCAAAACAAATCCTCCTTTTTCCTCACCGTAATTATTACAGTATTTTAGAATCGATATTGACAGATTTCGATCAAGTTTTATTCGGTGCCAAAACTGGAATTCCACAGTTATTATATTGGGCCGCAATGAAACTTCAATTTCTCTATTTTCGACTCACCTTGAGGAAAACGAAACTCTCGACGCTATCTGAATTTCCATCATAAATTTTTATTCCTGTCGAGGGTGAAGTTTGGATTTTTATTGAACAATAAAACTACAAAGCCCTCCAACCTCTCGATGCATTGACTGGATAGGATTCTTGGTTGCGAGCTTAAGATGAGGGGCTTATTCAATCACAGCTTACGATGACGTGGGACTTGGTAACTACTCCTGAGCGAAAAAAATATTTGCGTGCTATTTTTATTCCTCCAAAACCTTCCTCGGATTTGCTCAAGAAGACGCCTAAAAACGGTATAAAAAGACGAAAAATGGACATTGACGGTGATGTCCCGGATGGGGGGGACACTCTCGGGTTAAAGATCCGCCTAGCGTAATGCGTGGAGTTAATTTGAAGCACCTGAGCGAGCGCGACATTCGGCGCTCCATTCGAAGAGCCTCGTTTTTGAATGCCCTCGTCGGAGGACGATTGACTCCTCCTCTGTTGCTCTGCCGTCACTCAGTCTGCGACGTCCGTACGGCTTATTTCGCGCATCCGGGTACGGCGGATGTTTCGGGGAATACGGAGGGAGCAAAATAAAATCACCGTTGCCCGTGTTTATTTTTTTAAAATTCCAAAGTTTTAGTTATGTCCAGCCGGATCCAAAGGGCTCCCTCTCCCAAATCCTTTCCCCTCCTCCATTCCCCTCCGAGCCGGAGTATAAAACGTGAAAAGAATTAAGTTCATTCATCCCAAGGCCATAAAAAAGCAACTAGACACTACTGTTGTGACAGCCCGCCAGGCATTAAACTGGCCGGCGCCAAAGGGAAGCAAGTGTTTGGCAATTTTTTCTAAATGCTCTCCTGGGGAGCACACGGTGATTCTACGCTAGTTTCGTCACCGCGGTCACTTGGCATAGAAGTCATAAGCAATATTACGCAAAGTGGTTCATCGACTATCAGTAAGAATAAATTGGTATCCCCGGCTTGTTTAATCTACGAGTACATCCCCATTATAGAGGCTGATTGGACCGACAAGGTAAATGAGGGGCAGGGAGGACGCCATCGCCGACAGATACAAGTCCTCGATATTCCATCGAGCAATGGACGATCAGAGCAAAATTACACCTGGCCACGACTGAATTTTTAATCTAAAAAGGCAATATTTTAAAAGATTTCCTCGAGCGCAGTCATAATTTATGCGCATATGTAGATACGCACATTAGAATGCGATTGAACATGTGTTTATGTGCATATACTTGTATGTGAAAATTTATTTTCATATTTATTCATAACTTTACACCGAGTATTTATGTAATAAAATGTATTGATTTAGTCTCCCAACATCCCCTGTCGTAAGTCATTGCGGCAGCTTGCGAATCAATGGGTGGCTGAAGATTCAGATATACCAAATCATTTTTACATTTGATCCTGATTAATAAAAAAGACAAACGCTGAAAAATTTGGAGATTAAATAATTTTAGGAGGCTGTGAATGATCATTGCGAAAACCTGGCTCAAAATTCTTTTCGAAATTGCGAGAATAACCGTTTAAGTTACATACTCGATATTAACACAAATAAAGTGTTCGGAGTACAGGTGTTTTTCGCTTGATTTCTTGGAAGTCAAAACCTTCATCATAATTTAGTTTTTTAATTTAATCTCCTCCCTGTTACATTATCCACCATCGAAAAGAAAACAAACCCCACCTCAAACCACTGTGTTGGATCAATTCAATCAAAATCTTGGACAGATATGACGGGATGTAATGATTAAAATCCGATTCGGGCGGAAGAAGTGCAACCTAATTGCTCCGAATCATAAATTCACACGGCAAACCACGCATCGCGGAACCAGGCGTTGGAAATTTCATTTCATCCGTCCTCTCTATGAAGCTAATACGAACCCACCCGAGGGTCGATGCGAGCTAATCCCAACGGCTCCCACTTCACGGCTCGTGGACGAAGACGCCCGCGCCGCTAGATTCCCCTCCCCCACCCGGGCTATCACTCTCCAATACCCCCTATCTCTCTCCCTCCAACATTCAATATTAACATAGTGTTCGTCCTTGTTCGCAGAGCTGGGTCAAACTTAAGGACGTCATTTTTTGAGGATCCGACTCTATTGACTGTCGAAAAAACAACGTAATGGACCGGATGCGGATCTCGAGGCACGCACACACACACGCATTTATAGCCCGGCCTTCAGGTGAGCGCATGGAATGGACAAGGGTAAGACGAGGCAGACACGCTATGCTACAGGTGTTTCCACGCCGATACACATTATGGGCGCCTCGCCTTACTTCTTAAAATTCAATGTCACTCATGCCATAAAAGAGCTTCGCGAGGACCACTAGCTTCGGATAGATTTCGGGGTGTCGCAGGGCGACGCGATCGACACCCTTACCTCGTGATGTCACGGAATGCTCACGAAAAATGTGATATATTCCACATTCTCTCACCTCTGAATGCTAATGTCGATTAATAATAAATTCAAAAATAGGCACAGGCCCACTTGGAAGTGACACTGGACTATATGGATACGTTCATCGTGCGATACGAGTACACTTACGAAAATCAAAATCGTATCTGCGATCCGCCATCAGGGGTCATTGCGTCGTAATCCCACCACAGTAATCGACCCTAAGGTGGGTTTGATAGGTTTTAGGGTAGGGCTCGTGGCGTGCGAAATAAGGGGTGTGAAATTCACACATCGGAGCAATGGGGAAGGAGGGGACACTCCCTTTTCTTCTCGGAGCCGCCCGTGGCTTCCTATAAAGAACCGATAACGGTAATACCGCACGGTTTGCGTATAGTCCATGGTTATCCGAATTCGAAGCAGGACCCTCCGGGCAATTTTAGCACATTCAAGGCTATCCCAATTACGTCGTGGAATGAACACTGTATGCTACCTAAAAAAATGATTGCTTTTCTTTTGCGAGTGCAACGAAGAAATATTTTATATGACATCATACTGACAAATTTTCAACATATTAATACGGCAGGTAGAAAAACCCGTGACACAGAACCTCCATGCACTGATGCACGGATAATTGGCCGAGTGGTTATATTGTTGTGACGTAGTGCGGAGGGATTAGAGGGGGGGAGATATTTCGCGGAGGAGCAGCGTATGGGAGGAGGATCGAAGTTTGTCCCAAACGCCTCCACGCGATCGATCGACGCTCTACCGGTGTCATAATTTCTCCAACCGCTCTAGTTTTCACGCCTTCAACGTTAAACCAACTCATTAGCTATTTTTTTTAGATTCGAGCACTTTAGAAGGGGCTCGACGTCCACGAGATCCGCCAAATTATGCAAATATATTTCCATGTTTTAATAAATCATGACGGTGTGATGTTTCTGTGATCCACCGCTTACCGTGTCGTTATTGTTTTCGATGGGGGCGACGAGCCATTGTGGTGATGAATATTAAATGCGCCTAAGGGGCACTTGTTGCGGAATTGATTGCAATATCCGGTTTGTCCACATTCAGGAGGTGCGGAATTGTTATTTCGCCGTGTCTTACCGAGGCGGATTTTGTAGAGGATCATCGACCGAACTCTTGAGGGTGGGGAAAACGAATTCGCGGCCTCGTTTCGGCGTAAATTAACTCAGGGAGCATCATTTAGGAGGGAGGAGAGAACGAAAAAAGCAAACCACGGACGACAAGGAACCCGTTTCTTATCGCTACTAAATTATTCCCGAAAGAGGAGGCGGTCCCCACTTGGAACGGTACTCGGCAGGTCGCCATTTCGAATCACCCCACAATAAAAAGAGACCGGGGATAAATCCTCAGGCTCTTAAAGGTCACGAGTCTATTGATACCCACATTTAAATCTAGAGAAGTGCTGTCCATAACGATGGGTAACCTCTGCCAGTTGGCGTCCGCCGCCAACATTCGACTCCAACTGGAATCCCCCGTGCGCTCGTGAAGTATTACCGAGCAGCACCGACCCGACTAACGATACCAAATGTTTGACGTTATCATTCGTAATCCTGAAGTTCTGAAACAATTCCGCTATGCCCGGTCTTCTCAACTGCGAGTTTGAGGGTAATTTTAGTCTAGATAATTTAGTGCAATAATTTACAAATGTGTTGCTGGAAAAATGGAGCAAGTTATCCCATATTTTTTCAACCCAACCAAAGAGGAAATCAATTCAATTTACATTCCTGAACATACATAGCGTTTGCGCAAAATTGCATTTTCAGGCGCAAGTTAGTGAACTTTCGTCACCACGGTTGTAAAATAAAAACTTTACAGAATAGAACTTTTTTCCTCAATCTTCGTTTCAAATATTCGGTCCTTATTCTTAGGAGTGACCGGAGAGTCAAAACCCGCGTCAAAAATTTATTCATTCCCTGCGGTGCACTCAAAATTTTTTTTTTACATTTTGCATCCATGAAATGAAAAAGTTTACAGGATCTACTAGCGTCCATACTGTGAGCGCGTGCCTCACGAAGACAATCTCAGCGACGGAATAGTTGTTTAAATGAAAAACGGGAGTTAATTCGACTCAATGCTTAACTGAAGTGATCGCTATGGGTGGTAATACTTACTGGAGTATCTTATATCACAACTGACTATATCTAAGGGTTTGTTAATGACAAGTTTCCTGCGAAAAAACGCTTTGTCGGCCGGCCTCGGTGGCGGTGGGGTAACGTCCTCATCTGCCAATCCAAGGGTCATGGGTTTGATTCCCGCCTGGGTGGGTTTTCCTCCACCTAGGGCTTGGGTGTTTGTAATCGTCTCCACTTATCACTGTTATTATTCCGATGTAAAGGTCAAAGAGTGCTGCTTTCGGACTAAGGCTAAATAAATAAATATAAAGAAATCAATTTAATGAATATTCGGTAGTTAAGGGTGCCTAGCAATTTGGAGCGTGGAACTGCCCAGCGGGTGAGAACGGTTAGTCGGTTGCCCAGCGCTGATTCTCTAGGTCTGGTTTCGACTCCCTGAAGATGATGCAGAACTTGCCCGCGGTGTTTTGGTCCTTTTAAGTAATCCGGAAGGTGGAATCGTCAATTGGAGAAAATCGATCGTCAGGCGCGCGTTTCCCGTATCGAACTTAATCCCACCGGGGAGATGGGTCTTGCGCCGGAAGAAGACAGCTCGAGAGACGAGAACGGGCGCGTGAGACGAGAACCACATGCAACCATCATTCCAACACGCACCACGAAAAATGATTAAACGTTTCAAATGGCGTTGAGTGGCACGTTAAATTTCGTCTGACACCACCCTTCTGGAAAGAGAGCGGATATAGATAGCTCGGCCAGTCGAGAGTGAATATTAAACCCATTTCTCGTAATTTGCTAACTGAATGCTAATTCTCTCCCCCGCGGTCGCCTCTCAAAGAGTGATCCTCTTCAGGTTTGGACGGAGCATAATGCCATCGTCATCCCAGATTCTCCCGTCGCACCCCGCGGAGTAGGGTGAGAACTCAACGAAAAGGGAGAACCTTTACCACCCACCACCTTCAACACCACCCCCCTCCCCTCCTTCGGCCGGGGCGCCCATCACCGCCAAACTCGCGTGCATTAATGCAAGACGGAACCTGACGGTAAAACGCCGTGAGAGAAAAAGGAGAGAAAGAGAGGATGATGGGGGGAGGTGAGCGGGGTGGAATTAAAAAACAAAAGACCACCGGTAACATCGACCCAGAACCCATCACCTCGACGGCAACCGGTCGAATGCGAGCGTGGGTGTCGGGAAGGGAAAAATACCTTACCCAAGTCTCGAGTTCGCTTTTGCCTTTTTCTAATTTTGGCTTTTCTTTTTTTTCGTAAAAGAGCAAACTTAAGGATCCTCCAATCGAGAGCATCCGAAATATAAAATGGTCTCACACACAGAAACACACGCGCGCGCGCCTTCCCCTTTCCCACCCACCCAATTTTTCAATCCTCTACCCCATTTAACAAAAACGCACGGCCCTCTCTCTCCGATCTCAACCCCCGCACCCTGCCAACCCCCTCCTCCCCTTAACACCCCCAGGGAGGGCCGCCTCTTTCCCGGTTCCACACTCAAAGGCCCTCGCCCCGTCGTTGGATCCATCTCTCTCTCACCACCTCCCGCCCCACCCCCAGTTCAGTTCCCTCTCTCTCTCTCTCTCGGCACATCCACGTCGGAAAATGAAGCAATTTCTTGAGAGGAAGGAGGTTCTCAAGATGGTAGAGAATAATAAAAAAATACGATAAAGCCAGATAGTGTTTCCCTCCACCCCCCTCCCTCGCAGCAACGCCATCACCTTCCTTTCATACTGGACACGTGAAGTCGCGGGAGAGATGAGAAGGGAGTGGATGGATCCTGGTCGGGGAGACGCGATGTGAAGGAGAAAATAATAATTTTATTTTTACTCTCGAGGTTTTCGAAATTTTTCGGTGACGGACGGACAGTGTTCTTTTTTTCTTCATCCCTCCTTCCCTCCGGACCCCTCCCCCCCCCCCCGTTCCCTCCGCTGTTAAACACACGAGACGCATACGAAGTGAGCGTTTTTAACTTCGCTCGGTTGGAACGGAGCGGGGATGGAGGGGGATGGGACGGAGTGGAAATAACGAGAGAGGGGGCGAAGGTGGAAGAATGATAGGAGGGCGAAGCGTAGTCCCAGACACCACCACCTTCGCCCGCACCCTCCATTCCATCCCAGCAGACCGTGTTTGCAGGAGGGCTCTAGGATAGTCTACGAGTAAGTATTTTATTTATTTAGGAAGCTTATCGTGCGGAGTAAGGTATTTGAAGGCCTATGACAACTATTAGGCACGCCCTCTCGTGGATTTCTGTAACATCTACGCTCATTATAAACGCCGAATTTTGTTCATTCCGACATCCTCAAACTATTCTTTTCTATTCGTTTCAATGCTAAACTAACAGATTTAACAGATTCTTGCTCCCTCTGACCCGCTTACCTAAGATTCTGCCGTCTTCAATCATTCTTAAAAAAAACCCGATACTCCACACTCCATAAATCACACTTGATCAAACCAATACGATCATGTACTTCCATTAATTATTTTTATTGCGCAAATTTAACACCAATCAAAAACAATATATTCTTTGACGCAATTTAAACAAAAAACGAACACAATTATCCCTTACATTCCTCATTTCCGTCACTGCAACATAGGCATTCGAGGACAAGGTAGGAGTTAATACTGTTATTCTGGGCTTGATGCCATTGATGGATCCCATTTGACTAATTTGGGCGGTTAGTTACGTCAAGTTTACGATAATAATATGCGAAAATGAAGGATAAAATTCATTTTTCAAACCTAATCGAGTTCGATAGTTATCCATGGTAAATAGAAGAAATGATTTCCCATTTGCGTTTAATGATCAGTGGGCCCTATAGTGTACGACCGCATCACTTGGGAGTGCCCCAAGGTATTTCGTCGACCAGAGGAAATCCTGTTTTACGTAGCTTCATACCCTTCACTTCATAAAATTGAGAAATTACAAAAGAGGGGTGCAATTCAATAAATTTTTTTGTATTCGTATCTGAAAAACTATTAAGTTAAAGAGAAAGGTTTATTAAACACACCTGGGCAGGGAGATGTTTTTTTATTCAAAAGGTGGAGAAGTTTTATCCCTTTAAACGAAAACAGGGAATATCTTTCAAATTTAATAACGGAAATAGGTTTTTATTGAGGGAAGGCTGGGCGGTTTCTTTCTGCTTAAGCTTCCGTTAAGGATTACGATTCGACCGGTTTCACCCTCGTGCCATCTTCGGGCAATGGGCTTACTATTCGCCGGGCTCATAACGCATTGTGAATGTTGCTACCGCATATGCTACGGAAAGGGAGTGAATGATGCCCTATACACGTATCGCGATAGGGGCCGCGCGAACGGCCCCTTACCTGCCCGGTCTCCCTTTAATTCTCCTTCGCTCTGGGATCGTTCGCCGTTGGCCACCCATCCTGAGATAACCTAACATGGTGGAGGAGTGGCATTTCATTCATTCGGATTGCAACGACGTCCAACCACCGCGTGGGTATTGCGCCCGATAAACCCACCTTTAATTATTTGACCGTAAGGAGTCATGAATTTGTTTTAGATGCTCAAGACGATTAGGGGATGAAAATTAGGTATTCAATCAAAAGTGCTCGGGTGCTTAATTCTATGTCCTTAGTGCTCGCGATTTGTGTGTATGGATAATATTTCATTTCAAAACTTGATTTCAGGGATATTTATTCCTAACCTTCTTGGCTCTAGGTATTCAAGTAACTCTTCTGTTTATAGCTCTTAGTATAGTTATATCTCACCCTGACTCTCGATCCGTCATCTCAGTAGTCTCCGCTAGTCCCCCAACACTTACTTTCTTCATCAAAATTATTCTTCACATATCAAGGCCTCGTAACTTGAACCAACTTTAATGGACACCTTCTTCCACCTCGTCCAATACCTTCCGCATACTGCCTTCACATATTCACTTCAATGATTTGAGACCTCTCCGGTTATTTTTTTCTTCGCATTCACCCCTCATTCCTCTACAGAAACCGAGTTTCTTTCAGGTGGACCCTCACATATTGCAAATGTGTTCTCCCTTACGTGAGGATGCAGCGACATCAGGGAGGCTGGCTTGAGGACTTCTATTACGTCCGGTGAAAATAAGGCTGGTATTGTTCACTCAGAATTACAACCATCGCACTACCGGTTTTATCGGGGTCGGGTCAGGCCCTCGAGCCTTTGTCTCCCGCGCGATTGAACACAAAAGCCTCTTCGACTCGAAGGGAGTGGATGCGAGAAGGGAACGGTACACAAGCGTCGAGGAGGAGACAACCCATCGTCACACGAAATGGGTTACGCATTGCAGAGCGCCTCCTTCATAGATGAGCACGTGCAAAATATTTGCTGCATTTCTGCAAAACTTTGCGGAATTGGCGGGAGACGAGCGTGGAATTCGGAAATTATTCCCCTTATGTTTCTTCAGGACAATAACTAAAACGGCATTTCCTACATTTTCCCGTGGCATCAAACTTTCTAACGACACGCCAAAAAAGATTTTCGATGTCTCGTCTACTGCGCCACCAGATGTCGTCTATCGCTCGGCATATTATTTTATGATGTCATGTTTCGCCGTCAGATGAAATATGACCCGATTCAGATTTATTAACTGAAAATTAAGATTGACTTTTACTAGCGCATCCTTCTTGCCAAGAGGCTGGCACTCTTCATACTCGTCGAGAGAATGGAGAGAGGGAGAGCACGGAAGTTTCAATTACGTGCATCATAACCATGACATGAAAGTCTTCACAAATTAGTAACTATGCCTTCGAGTTAGCTTGATGTTTTATGGCCGTAGTCGGACTAATCTGCAGGTAGCGCATTCCAATTATTTTTTTCCAGAATGGCAGTTTTTTCTGTAAAAATAACATTGATTTATTGAGTTCCCATCTTGAGGCTTGACCTCGGTTCGAGCACACACTAACACCGAAGTCCAGTTAAGGTGGAAATTAAGGCATGTTTTGCGACTGCCTACCTGGTCCGCACTGCTGGTGCACGTGCACCAACTCGTAAACCTGATGCAGCACAACACTCTCAAATAAAGATCTGAACACTTTTTAACAGAGGTTTTTTCAGTCAGTGATAATATCAAGTCATTAACTCCGTTGACCGAACGCACTGATTGCATTTGTAGGCATGATAGTTCAAATTACTCGACTGATCGAATGTTGGGACCAACATTATTAATATTTCATATCTGCAAATATTTTTTTCAATACGAATATTTGTTAGTGAAAGCTCTTTTCTATCCCATGAACTCTGCCGGGGAGGGAGAGTCCGTGATTAAGGAGGGGTCGAACTGATACCAAGAAAACACATTAAACGTTTAATTGGTTTTCACCAGCGCTTTGAATATTTAATTTTTTCGTTTAAATTTCCAGGTAAAATGTAATTCGTTTGTGATTTACTAAACACAACGAAGATAAAAACTTTCATTCATTGAAACGGAATAAGATGACGTGGAACGTAGCCAGCGTTGCAATCTGTGATGTCTGTCTTGCTGGGGATCCTTGCTCCAAACAAAAAATGCATCCGCGCGCAACAAAATTCGTTTATTTTAAAGTTAACCATAGTTATGCCGTCAATTCAGGGAAAAAATAAAAAAATGGCATAACATACGATCAGACTTGAAGCACACATTTTACCGTGAAACTTGGTTTTGTACTAGCGACATTAATGTATGAAAACATAATAATCACAATTAAATACATAAATGCATGTTGAAGAATTTGGTAATCTGACCGATCGCATTTAAGTTACCATTTCAATTTCTACAAACTAGCGGAGGATCCGAACGGTTGAGAAAAAAATGATTTAAAACGCATGCATATTATTGCGAAAAGGTTTAGATTAGTTTAGGAATATCACATTTCGCCTTTTAAATATAGGTACATAATTAGGGGTATAATTAGCTGTCTGATTATCCTGGTTTGACGGATTAGGGAACCTAATGCACAGAAAATTAACCAACACGGCAGTTTAACCCCAATAATTATGAAAATTGAACAGAATGATAGGTATATAAAAAGGTAGGAGAGGTGTGAAAATATTGCTCCTTTTAAATGCTCCGGATAAGCCTCAGTTCTATCATGGGATTCTAATGGAGAGTCACTTGCCACTAGGTTTCATGCAACATTCATGCCTGGGGTGTTGCACCTGAGCTCGCGATCTCATGTTGACGGTCGAACGTGGTATCCCTTGCAAACTAATACAACCAACAATTGTTGTTAAAAAACAGATTAGTTACCAAGTTTTTCCAGATCGATTTGCCATGGTATAGTCATTAATAACTTCAACACCTTGCTTAAGAGAAAGGTTCACAGAATACTCCCCCTGTAAACTAAAGCCATTTTCACTAATTTCGAGTATTTCCTCTTTCACAACTACATACATTTTGAGGCTCACGGGGAATTTGGCAGTGATGCTAATTTTTGATGTCTCTTATTCGGAAATTAAAATCCTACCTTCATCGCCACCAAAGAGGTTAGGCGCTGGAGAAAATTTTAAAAAATTCTCATTTGGGAAATTAAATTAACCATCAATATAGTTGTCAGCCATTGTTCCCGGCGAAAATACGTACGTACCTCAATAAAGTAGCGTGCATACTTTACAAAAGTACTTCAACATGGTCTCGATGGAAATGAATGAAAAGTCACTTGAATATTTCTTGGGAACGAAAGGTCACCTGGGAAATCACCTCGCTTATACAAACGTTTTCCTCTCGATGAGAGCATTTCATTCAAAAAGTAATGATCGACTTACGACTGCAAGTTTTACATTATAATTACTTAAGCTACTCATTAGGAGTAATACCTATGAGGTTTTTCTTTGCTAAACTTTCAATCTAACTCCCCTCATTCATTGTAATTTTTCACTCAATTCATCCAATGTCATCGTTGCGAGAATTTCAGCTGCACATGTAGCCGTGGGATTACGGGAAGAAGGACCGGGGGCATCCCTCAATCCCTTCCTTCAACTCCCTCCGCTGCACCTCGCGAGGGGATGAGGGCGAGTACTCTTAAAGGGGTAGCGGGAGTCGCGGGAGGGGGGAGGAGAGGGGAGTAACGGGGAGAGAAAGGGACGACTGAGAGATGAGTAGGTCCAAGACGAAGGTAGGTTGGGATCAGCCGCCCGCCCACCCGGCCCATTTCCGCCACCTCCACCCCCTTCCCCCCCTCGCCACTAAAGGCCCCGCACTCCCACTTCCCCACTCCTGGCTCGGCCGAGGGAAAAAAATCACGCCAATAAAGACGAAGCGCTGCCACTCATCCTCGCCTCGCTTCCCATCCCTCCCGTCTACCCCCCCCTTCCCCCTACTTCTCCTTCCACGCCCCCTCTCTCCCGGCATCCACCCCCGCCCCCTCCGCTCCCCGCCAAACGCCTGCCCCACGAATCCCCTATCCTCCCCTCTGCAGTCCGCCTTGCATCTCTCCCTCTCTCCCTCTCCCTCTCTCTCTCTCGCTGTTCCGGCTCACAAGGTCAGAGAACACGGAACTCCTTCGCCTCACTCTGCTCTCCTCCCCTCCCGCCGCTTTCTCCACCTCTTTTATCCCTCTCTTTCTCTCTTACCACGTCTCTCCCTTCCTCCTCCAACGGGCCCGACTCCCTCCAATCCTCACACGTGCAATCACCTGGATTCTCATTCCCATCGCCTCGACTTTGTTTCTTTTCACATTTCATTTTTTTTATTTTATCCCTTTTCATCTCTTTCCCCGCGCCCCACCCTCCCGTCATAACTGTCCCTCTCTATTCACTGACACTTTTACATCTTCTAGCCTCCGACTCTCCTCCCCCCCCCTGCGATATGTGCCACCCAATCCCGGAGGCGTTGCTGTCTCCCGACGGTTACGTACTCCCGTAGTTACGTAGGGTTTTTACGCGCGAGTGCCCCCTTCGTGACATCGATTATTTCCGCGGGGGGGGGGGTAGACTAGGGAAAGCGAAAGAAGTGGTCCAAGAACTTTTCGCCGTTTTCAAGATTTTCCGCGCCCCTCCTCCACACACTGGGTCAGATCGAATTTTCGGTTGATTTCCATCAAAAAGCAAACGTGGGTGTTTTAGGAATTATTATTATTGTTAAGTAATCTACCGGTTAAGGCAGGTTTTTGGTTGGACACAGCTATTAATTAAATAATTTGTGACTCCTATCAAAACACAATATCCCACTCTACATCAGGTTCCTCTTCATCTCTGAGCACTTTCTTCCTCCCTTCATCCCGTCCAACATCCCCATCCTGTTCCTTCCCCTTCCTCGTTTCCCTAACATTCTCCCCTCAGTTACAGACTTCAACATCCCACTATTGATCAATACCCCCTTTATCAACTTTTCCTGCCTCCATAGGATTTCTCCCAACAAACCCTCTCTTCGCCCACCATATCAAGTACTTCCTCATTTGTTTTCTTCTCTGTCCATTTCACCTTCTCCATTCTTCTCCACACCCACATCTCAAAAGCCTCCAGTTTACGTCTATCCTCTTGCTACAATGACTAGGTTTCCGCGCCGTACATAGCTACGCTCCATATCAACGTTTTTACGAGTCTTTTCTTAACATCCTTACTCAACGCCCCTGTCATCAACTCCCTTCTCCTTGTGAAAGCCTCTTTGCCTAGCGCAATTCTTCTCCTTACGTCCCTAATATTTTGACCGTGTTGGTCCAAAACACTACCGAGATACGTAAATTGTTCTGCTTACTCTAGTTTTTGCCCTTCTATTTTAATATTTAGCTTGGCCTTTTTCTTGGTTGTCTTCCATATTCCTCTCGATTAATAATCTCATTACTGCAATGGCATCACGCGTACCTCTCCCCTTCCTAAACCCAAACTGATCATCCCCTAAGTAATCATTTGCCCTACTCTACTGTTTATGATCCTGAGAACAACTTTAGCTGCGTGGGATATCAAAGTTATTGACCTGTAGTCCTCACATAATGTAGCCTTTACCTATTTCGGAATAGGAACTAAAACTGAACTGACAAAGTCTTCCGGCCAGATTCCTTTTTCATAGATACTACGTATCAGCCCATAAAGTCTCTTCCTCCCAAATTTCCCTAAACATTTCAATAGTTCCGCGGGAATGTTATCCACCCCCACGGCCTTATTTAGTTTCATCTCCCTAAATGCCCTTTCTATCTCATCGTCTAGTATGCCTGGACCTGAGCTAGCTTCCTCTACGTCATATTCTTTTTCAATGTCTAACTTTGTTGGTCGAAGTTCATTACTATACAGTTCTTCTATATATTCCTTCCTTCCCTCTTGGATCTTTCTTGTGTCAACTATTACCTTACCCGCCTTAAATCTAATTGTTACCATAGATCTCCCTTTCTTACTTCCCGATAAAGATTTTACTATGTTGTACAGCGCACCGATTTCACCCTTCCTCTGCAAACTTTCCATATCCTCACACTGCGTCTTCCACCCTGCTTCTTTTGCTTTATTTATTGCACGCCTCAATTTATTTTTTAACTCTTTGTACTTCATTTTGCCCAACTTTGTATTTCCATTCTTCCATTTTCTCTTCCATCTTTGTAATTCTCTCAACCGTGATCCATGGTTTCCTAGTCCTTTTCGCGTTAACGGTTCCAAATAGTGTGTTTTGCGACTTTAGATAACCCTTTCTTGATAATTTCCCATTTTTCTTCGAGAGTACTTAGCCCTATACCATCCTCCATAATTTCCTCTACCGCCTGTTGGTACTCCTTCCTTTTTAATCCATTCAATGCTATTGCATTACATTTCCTAACCCACCGCCCCTGCCTTATCTTTTTGGAACGGACGCTACATTTCATACCAACTAAATTATGGTCAGAGTCCGCATCCGCTCCCGGGAAGCTGTGCGAATTTATCACACTGTTCTTAACCTGTGTCTAACCAGAATATAATCTAGCTGATACCGCTTTGAGTCACCTGGCATTTTACATGTATACCTGCATCTTATGTGGTGTCTTAACCAAGTGTTGGTGATGACTAACCCCTGTCTCCTGAAGAACTCAACTGCTTTCTCCCCGCGGTCATTCCTCGTGCCTAAACCGTAGTCCCCGACCTCGTTACCATCTCTTCCTTCGCCTACCGTCGCATTCCAATCCCCCATCACTATCAAATGTTTCCCAGCAGGAACACACGCAATTATGTCCTCTAACTGATCGTATATCCTATCGACGTCTTCTTCCTTATGGTTGCTCGATGGCATGTATACCTGAATGATAACCAAGTTCGTCGGTTCTAATCTTATCTCTAATAGTAATAATCTATCCGTTACCTGCTCTATGTTGACTACGCTTCTTCCCACCTCTTCATTTAATACTATGGCAACCCCTCGTTGGCTCTCGTCCCCGCCGCTGTACATTATTCTATAATTATCACTCCACTAATCCCCGCTATCCTTCCATCTCACCTCGCATAGACCTAAAATATCTATATTTCCCCTTTCCATCTCTCGCTAAACATTCTCCAATTTCCCTGTCTTCATCATTGTCCTAACATTCCACGTTCCTACTCTTACTAATTTGGTCTTCTTCTCCTGAGTCCTCTGTCCTACTGCTGCTGGTTTTCCCTTGCAAGGGTTTCGAGGGATGACGACCGCGGAAGCCTTGCCTCACCCGCTGCCGGGCACGACAGACGGCCGATTGGGCCGAGCGCCGTAGTTGCCAGGACTCAAAATTTGTGCATTGTCCATCATATTTCTCTTGGGAATGATAATTGAGGTGGTTTCCCGTTGCCTTCCTCAATAGTGCTTTTTAACGTGACACCATCACTTACTGGCCGCCCCACTGGGGTCAGACGCCATTGCAGCCGCCTCACTGAGGGACAGACGCTGCGTGGACTACCTTTCGTCTGGCTCCTAACCTTCGACCTATATGGAATGGGTGACCCTACCAGGAGTAATTATTATTACTCCTGCCAGCACAGCTCTAGGGGTCATCGGAACGCACAAGCCCTTCCACCACGTCTAGGTTGTAGTCCGGGGAGGGGGTTTTAGGGATATCTTTGCAGATTAAAATTTTGGATCAAGCTACGAATAAAATACATCGGCATAGAATCCGTAATTCGAAAAAAGAACAGAAATAGATCTACATGATGCTCATTCCCTCTCCAAACTGGCGATCACATCTAAATCAAGATTAAAGCTGCCGGCCTCGGTGGGGAAAACGCTCCTCGCGGGGAAACGTCCTCGTTTGCCAATCCCTGGGTCGCGGGGTCGATTCCCGCCTGGGTGGGTTTCTTCCACCTAGGGCTCTGGTGTATGTAATCGCCTCCATTGTTATTCTTTGTTAATAGTCCGATGAAAGGCCAGAGTGCTTTTTCGGACTAAGGCTAAATAAATAAAAAATAAAATAAATAAATAAACACCAATGTTTCCCGGTTGGCTGTTCTTTCCTTGTATGCTCATCTCTTGGACGGACAGATCATGTGTAGTTTTCCCAGAGAGCCTTTCGGTGGTGTCCTCGTAATCGACTGCGCATCTTCCGCAACCAATATTTTCGGGAGTGTGACCAGAATATTTGCTCAAAATTCCGACCCTCATCCAGTTTCCTTCTAAATTCACACATACCGAGTGTTTCTATAAGCTCACAATTTCCATCACTGCACAGCAAGGGCGATATTGAGATGATGTGATATAATTTTTAACGCAACCCATAACATTCAGAAAGAAAATTTTTCCTCTTAGCATCTTGCATCCAACCGTTTTTTTTTATTCACACGCTCATTCTTCGTAGAAACCACTATTGAACCTAAACACGCAAAGAGTTTTGCGCCAAACCGCGCTTGTAACACAAGACAATTGGAGCTGTTTTTTTTCAGTCCAGAATTTGAAATGATTAGGTACTTAATTTTATACATTCGTAAGAGGTATGCCATGAGTAATTTTGGTAAAAAGATATTAATTCGGCTTTAGGTCCCGTCGGGGTGGGCTTGGGTGATATCTACGGCGTTAATTATCGCTCGGCCCGTGGGAGATAGCACAACAAAATCTCCTTTCTTTTCTTCTGGCATGACAAGCCTAAGCATTCGCCGAAGGCTAGGGGGAAACCCGGCACTAATCCCTCGAAAGCAGAACCCCTGGACAGAATCGTTCGCAAAACTGTCAGAAATAGTTGATTTAAAGTGGTGGTGGGACAGACGTCGATAAAGTTAAGTCGATTGTGGCCAGCGGCGCGCCATCGCCTGAGTTGTTTCAGAGGCTGGGCACCCCCTTCCGTATGTATAGTAAGGATGGCTAGGGTGTATCGGAAGTCTTCGGCAACCTTTGAAGCACTTCAACCTTCAGGGGATTCATCTGGCCCTCAGGGACCCTACCCCACCCCCTTCTTTGCAACGAGCAGACCGTCCACCGAAGAAACGGGGGAGAGGGGGACCACGAGGAGAAGATCAATTTTCGAATATCATTCGACCAAAAGTGATTATGACCCAATTTCTCAGCACACGGCTAGGGTGCGATGCCCGCCCCTTTCTTGCTTTCCATCCTAACTGACCTGGTTGTTTGGGCCAATTATTTCGTGTGACGGCACCGGGAAGAAGAAATTCCAGAAGCGTTTCTCCGCATTTTTCCGTGAAATAATATTTTAAAAATTCACCCAAAGGAGGCGCTACTACCCCAATTACATCCTACGTACTTCTGCCTTCATGTCAGCCATGACAAGACCACGTTCGTTGTTCGTTACCAACTCATAAATGAACGCCCACTAAAATAATTAGGGCAATGCTGTTCGAAATATATCCGCATGTAATCCTTTTATAATTGGATGGCTGCGTAAATTATTCCACATAATGAAGCATTAAATGTATCTACAACGTTCAATATACCCACAGTTTACATGCTGAGATTAGAGATGCATAGACCTCGCCTTTTTAATGTACTTTCACGCGAACAACCTTAGGACCCCACCATTAATCAGATCTACTGTGTGAAGTTTGCACTCACTTTCAAACAAGTTTTGATTCTTCTTGTAGTTTCCCGAATCGAAAATGATTAATAGATGTTAATATCATATAAATTTTGCAAGAATGGGAGGAACCTCAATGGGAGCAATAAAGATAAAATTCCGACTAGTTTCGATGCCCTACACATAATTTTCTAGACTTGAAAATGATGTGTAGTGCATCGAAACTAGTCGGGAATAAATCTTTATCAAGCGGAAAATTGCTGTAGGCTTCGTCTCTGTTACCATGGAACAGTTCAACCACATTACACCTGAATCTGCACTTTAAGTTATTTCTACATAATATTTTACCTGAAAATAAGACAAAGCATGAATGAAGCACTGAAATACATAATGTATATTTTTACACATATTTATGTATAGTACCTTCCTCATGAAATAGTTCGTGAATACATTTTTATGAAGAAAATTTGGAAAATCAACTTTTCAACTTTCAACTTTAAAGGTCATGCTTATCAGAGTTACACTTCGAAATGTACATACCTGCTACCTGGCAAGTCATGTAACAAGTTAACAACTGGAAAAAAATGTTTACCCGGGGCATCACATTCCTCTTCAAGTGATAAACAAGAATTTTCTGTTGATAACATCCTGTTAATACCTTAGTCGACAAATAAAAACCTCGAAATAGATTTCTACGCTTACGACGATTAGATGTCCTGTTATCAGCTACCTTGCCCGTGGAAGAGCCCGACTCTCCCGTTCTATGCACACCGCAATGGCTCGTTATTATGCAGGAGCGATTTCAGCAGCGAAAAATTTAACCTTTCATTAGAGAGAAGGCAAATGTCAAACGCAGCCAGTGTTACGCGAAACCAGCACTATTCTCGACTGAAGATAAGCACGATAAAAAGCCTCCAGGAGTCAAGATCTAACAAATTACGCCAGAGTGGAGACGAAGCACGGGGGAGAGGGAACAGCCACCGAGTTCGATTCAAATCGCACGCATTAATACAGTTGGTATCTGACGTGCATCTGCAGCGCGCATCATGGATGATCAGGCACACACGACCTCAAAGCATACGACCTTCCAAAAGATGCACGGGGGGGGTGGGATGTTCAACATGGAAGAAAACGACTGATGAAATGCAGCCAAAAGAAAAATATGATACAGAGATTAGATTGAAGCTAATACTAACTTTAAATAAAAAGCATTTTTTTCCCGTATAACCCACATTATCGGCGTTTTTGACCAGGCAGCGGATTCGAGAAGTGGAAGCAAAAATTAATGAGTACATATTAATGCGTTTCATTTCCCTTCCTGCCATCCTCACTTAATTGGAATCACTTTCCGATCGAATTTCCAGTTTAAACAGCTACCTCTCCCTATCGCCCTCTTCCGAAAACTCTCTTGCCTTCGTTCATTGCGAGAAAATCAGCCGGGCCAATGCATATCCTTGAGCCCTCGTTCCCCTCCACCCATCTCGCCATCTCCCGATCTCACCTTTTCCCGCGACACGGCGAACGCCTTGGGTCTTCCATGGATTCCTCCTCCGGCCCCCACGACACCCTTTAGTGAACTTTCGCCCCGGACCCATTTTCCGCCGATGATGCCCGCACCTCGGGACGCCGCCAACCGCCAATCCGCCACCACCTCCCCGCCTCCCTCCACACACTCGCCCGTGGGGCCAAAGAGGCCCCCCTCTCTCCACGAAGCCGACGGACGGCCGGCCGACAACTCAGAGGAACTTTCACTCCCGAAAAAACCACCCCTCGCTCTTTCCCATGTCAATTTTTTTAACGCCGTTGTCTAAGGATTGAAGGACGGCCTTAAATGGGGGCGTTAATTCGAGCCGAACCTTTCGTGTTACCCTGGGGGGGGGGCACTAAACGGTATTACACCTCCGGTTATTCTTTCGGCCAGTTGGGACGGGAAAGACGGAAAGGCGTGAAGATAACTTACAACGTGCAGAAAAGTCTTCGGACGTCGTTTATGACTGTGGCGTTTTCGCCTGTACCTATATAGGTGACAATAAAATTAATCATCGTGTGAAAGGAACAATATTTGCACCTGGATGACTCAACCACGTTGAACCTGTCCCAATCAATCGAATTTGCCTCTCCACCTCGCCAATTCCCTGTGAGATCCCCAGCCGTTTGTATCGACCTCTTTCCGAGGCGTGAAAGGTATCGTATATGAGGGCTGGTGTTAGATTTCTGCGATGAAATGTCGCCTGCAATTCTATAATTATTGACGCGGCGTCACTCATGGCAAATTTTAAGCCAAGTAATGTCAAAGGGTACTCAAAAGTAAAAGGTACAGCAATCAACCTGACGGCGATTTAATTTACAATGATTTCCGTGCAATGATTACATTAACGCCAAATCGTAATAAGCCCAAAGTTACTACTGTGATGCATACATATATTAACCTATATTTTAAAACACGGTGCGAAGCAAAATGGAAACACTTCCCTACAATTGTACCCATGAATTTGCCAGTGTTCTTTTAACTTACCAATCCATGGTAAGAATGATGATTATTGACCATGAATGTCGGTGAATAACTGAGAGACATCATTAAGCAGGAGGTAGATCACCGGGATTTCACTGAATTAGTGGAAGAGGTCGAAAGACATCAAGTTCAGCGGGTGTTGAATGCCATTTGATTAAAAAAGTAAAGATTTAACGGAATAAATGGCTTTAAGCTGCAATTAACCGCGGGAAATACCGCGACAGTAACTTTTAACAGAGTCATCCGCTAATATACAGTAAAAATGAAGAAATTTCAAAAGGTATAATTAAATTCGCCTTGACCGGGCTTGACACTTTATTTTGTGTAAGTTTATCATCACCTAGGAAATTAAAAAGTTATTAAAAAGTCCTTTCACGATTTATACGACCCCACTTAAAAGTATTAAAAATAATCATTAAGTAGGTCGAACAAAGTTTTTTCCTTATTCCTTGAAGTAAAGATCTGTTTTCGAGAGCTGTCTGAAAACGAGCCCAAGAAATCAAATCTGTACAATTAGTCTTTTGGTTGATACATTAACCAGAACTAAATTTAAGCCCCCCTCCCCATTATTGCGGTGACTGATGTACTGACTTCCTACCTTAAGTGCTCGGATTTGAACTGAAGGTCCTCCGCTTCTTAAAAAAACATCCGTTTCTAATAAATTACACACTTATCTATTATAACATAAATGAATATGATAACTGGATTCATTTTTTAACATGCGTCGCACTTGATTTGCGGCTGCTCAGCCATTTTTCATTTCGACCCCGGGTGAAAAAGAGATTATTTGGAACAAGGAAGGTCTAAAAGGACGGATTTCATCTCAAGATTTAAGTTTCCGACCTGACTGCGAGAGGAATGAGATACTTTGCACAACGGAAAATCAACTTGTCAGCACTTGAAAAGAACACGGGGCATTTCGATAAATTCCCATTCGGCACTCTCAACCGTTAATGACGGAAGAATGTGATCCGAGAGGGGTCTCGCACGAGGTTTTAAGAGGAGATTCCACGGACATGTGAAGAATTCGTCTGCATTCCAAAATACTTCTAAATAAAAAACGTGGCACTATTAATTTTTTGGGCTAAAAAACTGCATTCCTTTGATAGTGTGGTAAACTCGAAATGCTTGACCTATCTATTGCATCTCATTTCTGGAGATAATTAAAACGATAAAAGTTGAACATGCATTTAGGTTGGGTTGGAGCATTGGTAGGTTAAACCACAAAGATATAATAAGGGAGATAGGCTCCAGCACAGAACAACACTCTCATACATACTTCGTTTTTATTTATTTTAAATCTCAAAATAACTATGTCAACTACATCCATACCATAATCTGCTACAAATAGGCCCATGGCCCAATTCATTGGAACATTTTTCGCATCATTTTGTCAATTAGGGCGTTTAGATAACAATTATAGTACATTCAGAGTTCCTAACTAAGCCCAATAAACCCATTTTCTAATGTTGTGATCACTAATAGCCTTCGATCGGGAATCTTCGTCTGATAGGTGCCGAGTGAAATAACTTTCATTGCCTTTCTGATTCTTCGATCACTTTTTACTTTATATGAAGTTGTAATGTACGAGCCGACAACCTCGATGTGAGAAATTGGACGCCATGGAAATTGGACACTTTTTCTCCTGAAATCGAAAATTTTGATAATAAACCACCCTGGTGCATCCATGGCATAGGAGCGCGTTTACTTTGCGGGAGCGAATCGGTAGAAGAAAATTGGCCGAAGCACCCCGAGTGTTAAGAAAAGGGAGATAGGGATGCGTAAGAGGAAGAGAGAGAGAGAGAATGGGAGAACACGGTTAAAAAGTACCGGAGGTGTGTATGGTGTGGGAAGACGAGACGAGTGGTTCGGTGGAAGGATAAGACGCAAGGTACTACGAATGTGCTTGTGCTCGTGTTTGTGTGGTAGATTGGCGGGAAGATAAAACTGGGATCGGGGTGGACTTAAAGGGAGTGAGATGGGAAGGGAGGCTGGGAGGGGGTGGGGGGGGGCGTTTGAAAGGAGAGAAGACTGGCGAGGTTGTGCGATTGAATCTGAAAATGGGGGTTAAGTGAAAACAAAAAGGGACGTGAAAGCACTACGCATCGCGATCGGGAAGAGGGAAGCGGAGGAGGGGGAGGGAGGGGAACGAATTCCAAGCGGTCCTTTCTGAAACTATTAAAGGGTGCTCGCTCGGCTTCTGAGGAGTAAGACTTCTCACGGGAGCATCTTCGACGGGCCATACCCCGAGATCCTTCTCTCTTTGCCAACGGCGTTATGGGTACACTTTTGAAGGGTTCATGCTAGGACGAATTCAAAATGTAACTTGCACTTCAAGATCTTGTTGCTTTCCCCGGCATATACTCAAGGTGATTCTCGGGATATCCCCTGAGGTAAACCCTACAAGGACCACTCGTCCATTGCCTTGAGGGCCGAAGACGATGGACAAGGAAACTGGAAACTTCGGCAGCTAAGCAGGATTTGATCCGATGTGGGCTCCCAGAGAAGTTCGCCATACTTAGTTCTGAAAAATGTGGAGAGTCATGGGAGTTGGCACGCCGAGCATCGTAACACTCGGATATTATTTGGTTTTTCTGAGTGAAAATTATTACGATGCGTTGGATGGATGTTCGGCGCCATGGAGATGATGGCTCTCGCATAGATTTTCGTTGAATAGCTTCACACGAGACACTCCCGCAATTCACACTATTTCCTCGCACCAAAGTTTGACTAATTCTGGTGGGACTATTCATAGAGAAATACCATCTTAACAATAAATTATGTCAAATTTCGATGTGCCCAATATTTACTCTTCCGTATTAACCACAGGGAATTCTCATGACCTCAACTCTTCATAGGAAATCCCTCGGAAGACCTTGAAATTCTTAAATGCAGAACGATTTTTCGGAAATGGAGCGACTTCTCAGAGATTTGCTCGTTTCAGAGATTAATACACAATAGTAAAATATCTAACAAGCAAATCTCCATTCAGAAGAAGATTGGTATTCGTCTGGAAATCAATACCTTGAATACGTACAATAGGATTTATTAATCTGTTTTGGCGGGGGGATTCAAAGAGTGAAATTTCCTTTCCTTTTGTCAACTGATTTTCCATTTCCTCTTTAAATGGTAATAAGACTCTTCAAACAGAATTACTGAAAAATTACAGTTGTTTTCATATTACCGTAATTTTATTTCTAGTAATTTACCTCGGAGAAAATTGCGGCAATTTACTCATTCTACCATTATCACTCTGGAGTGTTTAGCATTTCACGAAAAGGCAGAATCCACCGTTATTGGAGAATAATAGCATTTCAAAATTACGCTTTGGGCTACAAAATAAATTCATAATATATCTCATTAAGTTTCACTCCCCAGAGGCGCTGAGATTGGCACATGAGTGGGATTCAATTAACGGGGAAAAATGTCAATAGATCATGGCCTTTGAACTTGGACTGTGTGCACACTCATGCTGCATATTTTACCCATTGAACACGATCGTACGAAGTTTTCTCGCGAAATTTATTTTAATTTTAGAGATTTCTACGTATTAATAAATTCCTTTCGAATCTTGATACAGCACTTCGGGGGTCGGTACGGTGCGGTGGCTTCTGTATCCTCGGGGTGCTATCTGTAGAGCACTACTATATAAGTACGCCGTCCTTCGGATAGGACGTTGAATTGCGAAACCTTCGACGTCTTCGTTAATCGTAGGCTAATGTCGACGCCGGGTTTCCCCCCACCCATCCTCCATTCCCTGAATAACTAACCCCTACCCTATTATTCACCTATCCCTTCCGGCGCAAATGACCACGGCTTCCGGTCGGCTAACTTAATAATTACCTTAAGTTTCCAGCGTAAGGTACACAGCTACCGAACGGGAAGCCCTGATTTAAATCCGGGTTAGTATGGATACCCTAAGCTTCAGTTAGCCCGAGTGATTTTCGGAAAGAAATCTTCCTGGGATACTGTAGGCGACAAATGGAATGCCCTCCATTCTCCATTGAGTGAATTTCATACGGCAGAGGATGCTGTTAACCGCTCACACATCAAACCGGCGTTTCTGCTGAGCTGAGATCAAAGCTGGGATCTGCGGTTTGGCATCTATGTTCTTTAACTGGAGATTTCGACGTTGATATTCTACACATGCCGTTCACAACATTGCATGCATTCGCCTTTATGAGAAAAACTCGAGAGACCCATCCTCTTCCACGAAAAAATTCGGAAATTGCATGATACTGCCGCCTAAATCTTCACAAGAAAATCTAGAACTTCTTTCTCCTTCACTTGTTTCTCTTAAGATCATCATCCGAGTCTCCTTCGACCGCGCTCTTCCACCGCAAGGAACCCAAGGGGCGTTTTCCACGCATTTCCGACGACACTTGCTCCCACAGAATGGGACGAGCTCCGCCTCGTTACCGTATCCCGCCGCCTTCACCCTCCCTTATCTGCCTCATTTGTGCGCTATCTGCTCCGCACTGCCACCCTGAGGGGCAAAGGGGGCTAGGGAGGGAGCCAAGGTCTCCCGTCCGATCCTCCGCGCTGGGATGTTCATTTGCGCCGGGGGAAAGGAAGGAGTATCCCCAATCAATCCCCTCCCCGCCCATTCCCTCGAATTCCACCCCCCCACTATTCTCACGCACAGGTTAAGGGTCCACCATTTTTATCTCCCGACCTCTTTCGTCTTTTTTGACCTTTTTTTCTTTTTTCGACCACTTGGAAATCGCCACCGAGCATCGAGCCAAGGACGTCGCGTCGCTTTCGTGTTTCTTTTTCAAATTCGAGAATGAGATCGTCGGCCATCGGAAAAATAATGAAAGAATGTAGCGCATCACCTCAGACTTTGTATTATTATTTCTTTAAGTCGTGCTGTGCCAGTAGAGAGGATGCCTATTCCTCCTGGCGACAGTTACACAAAGCAGCAAGTCGAAATTTAAGTCAGCTGAAAGCAAACAAAAATGTAATCGAGAACTTCCCTTGGGTAGTCGGTGTAAATAAATTTGTAGATGTAATTCATTTGTAAATTGTCCATCCTGCATAACAAGGCACGCCAACGTGATTGAAGATGTTACGCTGTAACGAAACCCAGGTCGTAATAAAAATACTCTATGTGGAACCCTTTTTCATGGGATTTCATACTTTGGTTCTTAATACAGTAAGTGATGTAGTTGATAACAGTACGACGGTTGTAATGCTTACAACGGACTTTACATAAATGAAGTCCGGGCACCCCTTGCCACACGTCCTTGCGACGACTTGTGGGGTATTGTATAGATATACACAAGTTAAAAGCACCACACAGTTAATTTCCATTAGCAGACTTCGTAGTAGTCAATTGCAAGGACTCGTAAACTGACGCGTAGTTTTGAGAAAAGGGTCCCTTTTGTAGGGACGCGGCAAACGCTATGCTGGCAATAAAGGTAGTCCCCCTCAGAATAATGTATATGCTAGCTTGTTTATAATATTGAAAGTGGGACTTATATCTATCTCACTAGACTTTGCTTTCGCCTGTGATATGCCAGAAAAATATTCAAAAACTGTCAAATAGAAGTCCGTAACAATCCGTAAGGTCTGCCATACATGGCACGGGTGGCGATCATGTTTATAAACTTGCATTCCTCTAATATTAATAAAAAAAAACGAAAAAACCTTCCTTGTTTTCTACTCCCGACTTCACTATTGTTATTTTACTTCCCCTAAGACGTTACTTTAGCCTCAACGGTGTAACCTTAGCCGTTGGAAAGCTAATATCCGAAATTTTCTTCTACTAACTTACTCCTTTTCATTCTAAGAGGAAACCGTTTGATATACGAGGGTCATCCGGAAAGTAGTACCCGTTCGTGCCGCATGAAGTGCTGACGACGCGAGTAGCCGCTGGACGAGGTCAGATAGCTTCAGTGGCTTGTCTGCCTTCTCTGAGCCAAGTTGCGTGACGCTAGCATTGCCTGTGTTGTTTCTGTGATTGTTTACAATGTTTAAAAAAATTGAGAACGCCGCCAGTTGTGAAGTGAGGGCAGTGATTAAATTCCTCAATGCAAGAAACGTTCGCCCATGTGATATTCATCGCCAATTAAAGGAGGTGTATGGAGACAATGTAATGGACGAGTCGTCTGTTCGGCGGTGGTGTCGCAACTTCAACATGGGGAGGGGGAACACACACGACGATGAGCGTTCGGGTAGACCGTCTGTCATTACAGACCAACTGGTGAGCTCAGTTGACGAATTCGTGAGGAACGATCGGCGCGTCACAATTGATGACATCTGTGAGCATTTTCCCAATGTTTCTCGAACAATTGTTCATGAAATTGTTAAACACCATCTGCATTATGCAAAAATTTGTGCAAGATGGGTCCCTCGCGTATCTCAATGAGCTGGCGGCGAAGGACTATGCAGCAGGAATACAGAAACTTGTCACACGTTATGACAAATGCCTTAATTTGCTTGGAGATTATGTTGAGAAGTAGTTTAAAGTATCCTCTTTCAAATAAAATTTTTTATGTTTGTTAATATTTACTTTTGTCTTTTTATTTCACGAACGGGTACTACTTTCCGGATGACCCTCGTACATATCGCCCGAAACTCATTCAAGTGTTTTAACAAGCACGTAGTCTGTTTCCAAGACTTCACCAGCGGTTTTAATCATGGGCACTGCGAACCACCCTTATATTAAATACTGTACTTCGCGGTGGTCAAGTAGACTACAACTTAATCATAATTGTAAGAATCCAAAGTAGCCATAGAAATATCAAAGACATTCGATTTACAAGTCAGCACAAGATAAAACATTGATATATTCGTAGGTGCATGCGCGTGTTAGTTGATAGCATACAGTATGTATGTATTTGAATGCGTGTAAGTTAAAAAGGTTTCCGCATGAATATCGTATTGTCTACTGCGGGAGTAGATTTGTATGAATTTGTTGGTTTTGCATGTGATTTTATTCTTTTTTACGGGGGGACGACCCAACACCTCCCACCACACGCCCTTGCGCGGCATTGTGTAAATGTAGGTGAAGTCTGAAGCAACAGAATTACGAATATAGAAAGATTCTAAGATTCTATTTGCATCAATTAAGTAGGAATAAAAAAATGGTAACTATGGTATGTGATCACGCAATAAAGATAAAACAACATTAGCATACGTTTTGGGCAATCTTGGGAAATCTTCAAGCCAGAAAGGGCAAGGGAAGGCTAACGGCATAAATGTGATAGATGTCCCATGAACTTGAGTTTCGAATATTAAACAATTATTTAAATGTTTCTATAAGGAAGAAGGCCGGATCTGCAAAAAAACGAACAAGATTTACTTCCCCAATAAACCATTTGCAGAATTATTAGTCAATCGACGCAGTAGATGAATTGTAATTCATGTTTAAGGACTATTAGTAACAGAAAAATATTCTATTTTCCCACTGAAAATTCATATTATTAAACGTAATAGCATTATAGCGCCTAACTACTCTAAGAGGCATTTTTGTTGAAGAGAGGTGACCACACAAATCGCTCAGTTACGATTCCAATATACCTAGTATTCCTAATACTTAGAGAAGCCGAGATCCTAATGACAAAAGTCCGTTCAAACGCCAAACACAGCCACAAGTACCTGAAATATAATCAAATTTATTTCAGAATTAAGCAAGGATAAATTAAATCTAGCGTGGGTAGTTCGTGGGGAGTATAATGATCATGCATTCAGTTGACCCAAAATCACAACTCTACAACAGTTGATCCGGGAAAATTTCCGGAGGGATATAACTCCGAATGACATTCTCCTAACGCTGCTACAAACATTTTGCCTAATTTCAACTCCGCTTAAGCTGAATCTATACAGTATCTTCGAACGATAGCTGTATCAACATTTTTAAAGGGAGCGAATGATTTTCATCGGACATACGCTTACGACATCGGCATTTTTACGGAGCTTTCTGTAAAAAGCCGTAATTTATCTAAAATATTTGAATCATGCATAAATAAAACGTTAAGCTAAAGAAAAACAGAGCGACCATATCCTTAAGAGTCATGGACCTCAAAAGACCTCAGAGCCGGAACTGTAAACTCAATTGAAAGGATGCAGGTGTCATTCTGGAGCTTGGAGCATTGAAACGCACCCCACGAAATTTCCAGAGTTCCTTGCTTTCGTTCCCGATGCCGTAAACCATAAATTTATTTGACATCCACCGGAGCTCTCAGCCTCCATTGTTAATCCAGGACACAGAAGGAAATGTCAAGAGATGAAGCAACTGGGCCATTTTTCCACCAAAAGAGAAAGGAAAAAATGTACTGTGACTCTCAAATACAGTGTCTATTAAAACGAGACTGGCAGAGGGGGGAGAGGGAGGGAGGTAGACCATTAATATTTGTGACTCTAACGCCTCCATCCCTCCCCCACCCACCCCCCGCCCCCCCACGCACAATTCCCACCCAAATATCGTAAACGAGCACTCTCATTAGGGAGACTCTCTTTTCGCTTTATCGCCCAAGCGGGAGTTTTTCAGGCGTTTTGGGACGAAGTGAGTAGGATGAGGAAAATATGGAATTGGGGTGGGAGACGTTTGGACGAAATACGCAGCCATTGTGCACAATGGTACCTCGCGATCCGTCAACATACGGACTGTCGCATCATCATTTTTCTTCCACCTTTGTGTTGTCCACCCAATCCCATTAGTATAATAGCATCATATGGACACACACGTGTGTTAATGTGTGTATGTGTATATATATAAATATATATATATACATATATATATATATATATATATATATATATATATATATATATATATCGAGTATACGGAAACACTCACACGAGCAGTATAATATTTGGACGGCACAATAGAACACAAATAAAATAGTAACAACACTTAAAAGGAAACTCACATGGTAAATTGTAAAGTAAGACTGAGTCAGTCTTACTTGAAGAAGGCCTCGGAGAAGGCCGAAAGCTTAAACAATTTACCATGTGAGTGTCCTTTTAAGTGTCACTATTTTATTTATGCTCTATTGTGCCGTCCAAATATTATATTATATATATATATATATATATATATATATATATATATATATATATATATATATATATATATATATATATATAGAGACGACAGCCGTGCTGTCGAAACGTAAAATAACAAATAGTGAGTGTCCTTTCTTTGTGTCTTTATATTCTAAAAATCTACATCTGTGTTTTTTATATATTTGTATATATATATATATATATATATATATATATATATATATATATATACATACCGGAAACCGGTTCTTTTTGCAAAGAAAATTAAGTAGGAGTTCGTCATAAATGGAAAAAATGTAGACGCATTACAACAAACGTAGAAGCGACGATTCAATAAGATGCAATTTACTGCATGAAAACCGACGGAACCATTCTATGTTCTAAAATTGAAGTCTTAACTTGTGTTATAAAGAGTAATTCTACGTTCTTGAACAAATTTTAATTTAACTTCACAAGCATTTCACTTTATGGCACAAAACTTCTATTGACAATATCACGTATATAAAAGAGTTCATCGAAACATTCACGTATTTTCTTTATATAACTGAACCCTTCTCATCTGCAAAATTCGTACCTCTGTAGAGAACCTGATTTGTCTGATCAGATTGTGCGAAACGTGAAATCCGGAGTCCATATCAGAGCAGGATTGAAACACCTCTGTTTTGTTACCACAGTCCACGCGTGAGGAAAAATGAAAAACAACGTCGATCAAAGTCGTTGAAATGATGCTGTTGGCACTATTTCGACACGGGGATTCTAGATACATAAATGTCAACTCGTTTGAAGACGATAGCGATCCGACAGGCTCCTCGTTCATTCTTGTACACTTATTTTGGGGTCATCTAAGGCCCAACCTCCAGCACGCTCCACCCGATCAAACGAAAAGGTCGTCACCGGAGAATAATAATAAAGCATCGCGATAGAAACATGACTGCCATTCATTCTTTGACGGCGGGAGTTCTAATTCTCCGAGGATGTGAAAACGAGGAAATCCCCTTTCTTGGCCTCCGGTGCGATGGGGTTGCGCAAAATTTCGCAGGCGCCGTCTCACTTTCCGTTGCCCATAGAAGCGATGCTGTTCACAACATGCGGCTTTATTAATCAGACGGGCGAGAGTTGAACCCCTGGCCCTCCGCCTTCTCTTCAATCCGAGTGCTGGCGAATCACTTTCTGGAGCAGTCCCCCTCATACCTCCACGAAAACCTTTTCTTTCGTACAACGGTCACATTTCTCGTACCAATTCCTTACTTTCAGCGTCAGAGTGACAGGATTTTGTAACATGCTTCTTCGTAAGTATTCTGATGCGATTACAACGGAGTCAGTGGTGCGATGGTAAATTTTTCCCAAAGAGTTTCGGTAATTATTTCAGCAATGAAAAACTACCATTGTCAACTGATTATTTTTTCGTGCACAGAAATGCCATGGAGTACGCATTGTTATTCGCCGAATTACATACTACATAAATTTTAATTCCTCCTAACCCATACACTTCTAATTCTGCGTTAGGTTTTTATATTAAATGTCTTAAACTGAGTAAGCCAGCTTGCATAAATATAGAGAGTGGAAAATTAGAGATTCATGTGCTCTTTATTGTCAATTATACTGCAATGACAACTCAGAACTAATTACATCAACCGAGTAATTACTTTACTTAACGCATCACTATGCACTGTACATCTATATTAATGACCCCAAAAGAGGAAAAAGCGTGATCAAGAGGCAAACACTTCTCATTTATGACTTCCTTATTCTTTCATGAATGAAATGCGAGAAATAGGACCAATTTATAATGTTGTATAATCAATACAACTGGAAATACGAGTATATTTCTTATGAATGTTACGACGCATTTTTAGAATAAAATAATTCCCCTGTGCCTACTAGGACAATGGTAATTTGCGCGACAGAAGTTGACTTATAATTTTGAAACAGGAGCACCTCATAAATTAACGCATTTTATTGCAATAGAATATCCCGCGTTGTGGATTCAAAGCAAATATTGTAAACGTGTTGACTGAAAGCAATCTTTTCGGTGGTCGAGAAATACACAAAGACTTCATGTAAAGTTTTCTTGAGTTTTCTCCCTGCCTGTTGTACTCCCAGAAAATTTGAGTTACATGCCTCGATAATTATGTACTAATATCTACGGAATTGTACATTATTAAGGCCAAGAAAATACAGTAAATGCATGGAATTTCAATTAAAAACAGCAGTTTAAAAATACAAACTAGTATTTCATTTAAAATTTCATGAACACATTACGAGCGATGCATTCCACGTTATGGCAACCACGTGTACGTGAACATCCATCGGCAGTAATTTCTGCTCCTGAAAGTATTTCCTGCAATGAGCGCACCCTATATTTAGATGAAATGAAATCGTAATAACAACAAGAGCAATAGTTATACTACCTCTTTCGAACTGAATCAGACTTTAGAATTTTTCACCTTACGTTTTTCTGCAAAGGGAAGTTATTAATGCGCCGTGACATTCGACGTTTGCAGCTTCCATCAAGCGCGAAACTCCCGCCCCCCCGAAAGGTTAATTTGCTCATTTTACTCCTCTCCCCATTTCAAACCCTAAACCTATCCCTGCCACCCTCCCCTCGATTTTTCCCCCGACATTCTTCCCTTCCTCCCGCTGTCACCATCCTCCGTCCATCCATCCCCGCTCTTATCCCACTCACCATCTCCTTATCTCCCATCGCCCTTAGCGTTCATCTTTCGTCGCCATCTCGCCTCAATCATCACTTCCCTTCATCTGCGCATCCTCTCCTATTTATTTCGCGCACTCTTCCTCACCCTTCGGAAAACACACACACCCCCCACCCTACCACCCCCCTCTCGCTCTCTCTCTCTCTCACTGCTCCCTTCACTTCCCCTCGCCACGACCTCCGTCCGAATTCCCAGGCTTCTCTCTATCTCTCTCCGGCATCTTATGTTAGAAGGATATGCGGGTTCGCCTAGAAGAAACTTGGTTTCATTGGACGAGCTGTGGGAAAAATTAACGAGGAAGTAACATGGAGATGACACGTCACATCAGTGAGACCGCGACTTGGGAATGCACGGGAATGCATTAGGGAACCTTTGACGTAAGTGTTAATTAGTTTTCGAGGAAGTCATTAGAAGATAATATTAGAATTAAATAGTAAGAGAGACCACTTGGTTCGGGAAAAGCGCAGCGAAAATGCTAATCGAATGGTCACGATCTTGGATTCGATTTGCGGTTTCGTTTAGTAAGCTTCGTTAAGTTTGTCGGTTGGCGTTACTGGAAGAGCGAGAACGCCCTTAAAACACTAAGAGAGTAAGCGAAACTAGGGCTTCAAAAACACAGGGCGCTTGCCTTCACTAGTATTGAACGCTTCCGCATACTTGTACCGAGGGAATAACAAGAGCTCACATCACATTGGAACATCAGGTTACGTAAGGCAAATAGGGTCAACCGCGGGCAGATTGAAATGACCAAGCGTGGGTGTAACGCAGGTGTTGAATCACACAATTAGACAGGGGTGTTCGGACACCAGTCGCTAGATGTCATCATCATGGGTTATCAACCCGAGGGAGGGCTGCTAGGGTTGCGAGGGTGGAGTAGCTCTCCAAACTATCCTGTCTTCTGCCAATCTCTTAACTCCCTTTTTCCACCTTCTCGTAACACATCCTGGACCTTCCTCTGTTATTCCCTCCGTGCATCCTTCAATTGTGGTCTTCAGCAGTCTATGACGCCTCATCATGCGTCAAATTTATTTCCCTCTTCTACTTGTAAGTTTCCTCCACGGGCTTCTCTCTTCAACTCCTTTTCGAAGTACTTCTCATATGTTACTCTTTCCATAAATTTTATCTTTTGGAATTATTTTACAGAACCACACTTCTACCGCCTCCAATCTTTCCCCAGCTGATACTATCCCCCCCCCCATTTCATATCTGAAGAGAAAACTCTCCACATCTAAGTGTCAACGAACCATTTTTATTCCATTACTAATTGCCTTGAGCTGCTCTTTCCTCCAATAGAAAGCCTTCCTCGTCATTTCTCTTCTGCTTAATGTATTGCTCGTGCATCTCCAACCACTACTGTCCCTGCTGCTTAAACAGAAAGCCACTTCCACTTGTTCCAGTATATATTTCTCTAGCCTTAATTGGAGATTATCTCCCAAACTTTGACTGCAGGTTCCTGAGTTTTTATATTATCTTAAAGTTGTATTTTTTATCTCCTCCTCCATTTCTATTCTGCTTACTATTGCTTGGATAACTAAGATTCTTTAATTTCTTCTTTTATTCAGTTTGTTATCTTATTGCTTAAATAAAAAGCCTTTCATTTTTTCCAAAACCTTCAACTGCATGCAATTATAAATAACTTTAATAAAGAGTTGGTACAGGGGAAGGGTACATGTTGTCTACACCCTGGATATTTTGAATGACAATGAATTCGATTTTGTCGAACAATCATAAATTTCCTCGAACTCTGCCCACCTCTCGCTTTCTGCAATCTTGCATTCAGTCGCATTCCCACGGGAGCGCACCGAGGAAATTTTGGCATCAAGATTCTCCACGCGGTCTCCCTCATTGAAGGACTAACATAATGTCGCCGCAACGATTCCGACATAAAAGAAACTTGTAAGACGCAAGGCGTTACGTGCACTTAATGCTGGCGTGTTTGTTAATGCTGGCCCTTTTGTTTCCATCACGAATCACGCGAAGGACAAACGAGCCTTCGACGCACAGTGAAAGACTAACATCGGGTTAGATTATATATTTATATTTTCGCAATGCTTGTCTGACCAACGAGTGCCTTCATACATGACACGCCAGGGCCAAAGCATTATTCTTCGGCTAAAATAATGGAGTAAATATATACCACGCGCTCCCATAAAACGATCAGTCATAAAATAAATGTAATACCCTGGCTTTTAATATAATCATGACAACGGGGCGAAAGGCCGTAAGTTTCTACTCGTGAGACACATTTTTTCAAACACGCTCGATTCAAACATTCACCTCGGCGCCATAACGCTAAGCACACTTATGGAAATATCCGTGAAGGTGGTGGCCTTTCTTTCACTCCCTTGCTTTTATTTCGCCGCTGATTGTTCACCATCGCCGTTCTCCAGAAACTATTTCAAAATCTTCTTAATCACCGTCCACCTCCGAGTTTCCCTCCCATCACTGCCACTCAACCGTTGTCTCCTTATCCCATTCGCCCCCCTCCCCCCCCAGTTATCCCCCACTTCCTTCCACTCCCCACCCCCTCAATTTCCACACCCCCCCTCCGACCCCTCGCGCCCCTTGCCACTGAGATGTCCCGCCCGATCCGAAGCACCCCTTCGCGTCCAACCCCATTTCCCGGCCGCTCACCCAATCCCTCCCCCATCTCGCCCCATTCCCTTTCTCCCGAGCACGTCCGTCTCATCTCCTTTCCCCCCCCCCCACCTTCCCTCCGTCCGCCAGAGATGACAATGGGAAGCAGGAGGGGTGAAGGCGGTGAGGGAAGGGAGGGTGACAGCTGACTGCCAGGGTGATGATTCTCCCCCTCGACAGGAAGAAGATCCGAGAGCCCTTTATTAGAGCATCGGATCGTATCCTATTCGCAAAACCGTAAGCGACCTAACGTTTGATACCGGAGCATAATTTATCCTTTTTCCGGTTCCGTTTTCAAATTTGAAAATATGAAATCTTTTATCGTGGATAATTATTACTCATCCATATTCATTTCTTTGCATTCCAGCTTTAAAGAAAAGAAGCTCCATCTATCTCCAATACTTATTACTTTCAATTTAATATTGCCTTGCTATCATGAGGGACGCGGTCGTTGAGTGGTTAGGCCGTTGGACCACTGATTGGAGGGGCCCGGGTTTGATACAGCGTGATGACAAATGACATACCTCAGCTTTCAAAAAGTTGTGTTATTTTCCATGAACCAGATCTTCCTGGGTAACCACAGGTGGCACAAGGAAAGAAGCTGACCAACCCATTCTGATGCGTACATTTCACATATCGTTGAACTAAGCGTAAAACTACATCTTCGCATATGAAATAAACCTGCGGGTTGGTTAATGTCGGATTTTCTTTCGAGTACCATGATTCTTGTCGGTATACCAGTGTGCAGAGCCTTCGGCAACCGACGGAAATGCTCCTAGAACCGGAGTGATGATGCCTCTGGATGAGTCCATCCACGAGAAAACTCAAGGCGGTGTGATTTTCGGTAAACTATGACTTCGTGGGAAAGTGTGTGCAGGTGTCACAGGGGAAGGAAGTCCAAATGCGTGGATTTCACACGCCTCGGGCCAAAGTTCTCGGTGAGCTCCAACCTCACACGTCAAAGTCAACCACCGGGTTAATTACTGTGGGTGGTGTAGGTTGATACATTTCTTTACTTTGCAGGCATGGGCGTTAAAGACCTAACCGGTAAAATGGCTGGGAGCGAAATTCCCGGATCCCGTTCAATCTCCTTCGCGAGAATACCCTTCGCCCAGTTACCCAAGCTATTTCATATGAGGTAATTTGGCTCTGATTTCAACAACTTTCATTTTGTTTGTGTGCGCGCGTTATTCCTCGAGGGCTTTTGTTTTCTTTCGGGGATGCGTATGATTTACGCTTATTAGTCCAGGTTGGAGGGAGTTAGAGGAGGGGGGGCGAGGAAGGTGAAGGAGGAAATAGGAGAGAGGGGGAGACGAAGGGAGGGAGATGGGAAGGAGTGACGGCTGGCTGCCAGGGAGATGATTCTCCCACGTGAGGACGGAGGTACGGGAGAAGTGGAGGAACGCGGTAAGAGGTTAGAGACGCGACGGTTGTCGGACGGGGATGGATACAAAGGGGAAGGGGGATGGGAGGGAGGCGGGGGGAGCCCCGTGGTGAGCTGATTTGCTGGAAGGGGCGGGAAAAGGGGCACTTTGGGAATGGGCGAGATACGAGAGGGTGGCTGGCGATGGCGGTTTAAGGAGAGATGGGGGGAGAGGAGGTGGTTGGGAGAAGGAGGGAAGATGGGGTGAGGATCGAGGAGTGAGTTTGGGTGGGCGAGTGGGGTTGGTTGTTTTACCCGCGTACCTTCTTCCCCCAAACCCACCCACCGCCCCCGTCCCACTCTCAACCCCATCCCTTCGCCGCTTGATTCTTTCCCTGCGACCTCTCCACCCTTCCCCCACCTCCTCTTCACCCCTCCCTCACACCAAGCTTTCTGGACCGAGGAGAACACCGAGGCGCAGTTTGGGGAGGATGGGGATATTGGGATCCCTGGGATGGAAAGGAGAAGATATGTGGTTTGGATACTACGGGGAGAGATAATGGTAGACGGGGGAGGGAATGAGAGAGAAGGGACCTCTCTCTACGGGGGAGTGGTGGAGAATGATGGGAAGACGTGGAAGAGACGGGGGTTGGCGAACTGGAGGATTAAATGAGAAGTGGAGGAGGGTGCAACTCGGAGGATGCGTCTGGCAGAGTCTAGAACGTCGAGGATGGGCGGACATTTTGCTAAGCTGTTCGCAAAAGCGGTGTTTGAACCCCACGCTGGTCACTGCAAATCCTTCCCTAGTTACATCAGCTCACCCTGAAATGCTAATGTAAACGAAGGGAATGCATGACCTCCTCTCTAGCCAAAACCACGAATGTTGTCCATAAGGAGCATGATTTTATATTAAGGGAAATCTTATAATTGATTATTTCTCCAAAATGTGTTGCGTGCGTATTGGTGTATTTTGTGCTATTCTACTCATGCAAGTCTTGTCCCACTCGTCTTTCAAACGGTTTTCACGCACTCATTCAAGAATTGGTGAATCACAGGAAGGAGGAATATGATGAAGGAATAAATATTCTCTTATTTTAACCCAATAATGTTTTATAAGAGTTTATATCTGAATAGTAAATCTACATTGCTTTTGAAATTATTTTAATGCCTACAAAGAGTAAATAATTTTGGCCATACATAGCGAAGGTTTAGAAAAAACTATTCTAAGGAATAAAATTGGCAAGATGACCATACGGTGAAGAAACAAAGAGAAAGGAGGAAATTGTAACGAAAATAAATGACAGCCGACCTCGGTGGTGACGAGGCAATGCCGCTCAATTAGGGGTCGTGGGTTCCATTCCCACCTAAGTGGGTTTTCCGCCATCTACGTGGCTTGATGCTATGCAATACTTCTTGTCAATTATACGTAATTCAATTCAAAAGACAAAACTTATCTATTATTGGTAAATCGAAAAAGGTAAAGGCTACAACTACAGGACAATAAGTTTGATATCCCACGCAGCTAAAGTTGTTCTCAGGATCGTAGAGAAAAGGATAGAGAGTAGGGAAAATGATTACTTAGAGGATGATCAGTTTGGGTTTAGGAAGGGGAGAGGTACGCGTGATGCCATTGCAGTAATGGGATTATTAATCAAGAGCAATGTAGAACACAACCAGGAGGTATTTGCCTGTTTCGTAGATTTCGAAAAAGCGTTTGATTGAGTGAATTGGGATAAACTAATGAGTTTATTGAAGAAAATAGGAATATATTGGAGGAAAAGAAGGCTAATCCGTAACATGTACATGTCTCAGACGTTAGGAAGAGGTGTAAGGCAGGGTTGCCCATTATCACCGTTGCTGTTCAACCTGTATGTAGAGAACATGACTAAAGAGGCATGGGAAGAATTGGAGGTAGGAATGAAAGTGGGCGGGGAATTCGTAAAATCATTTAGGTTTGCTGATGACCAAACTTTAGTTTGTCAGTCAGCCAAGGGACTGCAAGCATTGCTTAACGAATTGGAAATTCAGTGCGACAGGTATGGGATGAGAATCAATATTAATAAAACAAAGGTTATGCGATTTTCTAGAAAGAAAAAGATAAGCTAAACATTAAAATAGAAGGGCAAAAACTAGAACAGGTAGAACAGTTTAAGTATCTCGGAGGCGTTTTGGACCAACACGGTCAAAATATTAGGGACGTAAGGAGAAGAATTGCGCTAGGCAAAGAGGCTTTCACAGGGAGGAGGCGGTTGATGACAGGGACTTTGAGTAAGGATGTTAAGGAAAGACTCGTAAAAACTTTGATATGGAGCGTAGCTATGTACGTCGCGGAAACGTGGTCATTGAAGCAGGAGGATAGACGTAGATTGGAGGCTTTTGAAATGTGGGTGTGGAGAAGAATGGAGAAGGTGAAATGGACAGAGAAGAAAACAAATGAGGAAGTACTTGGTAAGGTGGGCGAAGAGAGGGGTTTGTTGGGAGCAATCCTATGGAGGCAGGAAAAGTGGATGAAGGGGGTATTGACCGGCAGTGGGATGTTGAAGACTGTGATAGAGGGTAGAATGTTGGGCAAAAGAGGAAAGGGAAGGAACAGGATAGGGATGTTGGACGGGATGAAGGGAGGAAGAAAGTACTCAGAGATGAAAAGGGGTCTGATGTAGAGTAGGATACTGGATTTTGTATTTCGTTAGGTATCACAAAATATTTATATAGTGGCTGTGTCCATCCAAAAACCTACCTTAACCGGTAGATTACCTAATAATAATAATAACAAATAGTTATTTTTCAGCAATCACTTCTTGAATAAAAGCCTCAATCTTGGGGTATTGCGGAATAACTGGAGAGAATTTCTTTGGAATTAACCGAGGTAATCTATGAGAATTATTTCGAAAGGAACAAAAAAGAGGTTGAAATACTTAATGAACAGCGAATTAAGAAGAAAAAATATTCCAAATATGGTCTAATAGCGTCTTCTACAGCTAAATTTCTATCTAAAATGAAAATGCCATCTTGTATAGCATAAATTCTCAAATTATGCATCCAATATATTTTATGATCGAAATTATTTGAGAATGCATCCGAAACGCTTTTCCACAGACAACTTTGGTTTAATGAAATTGTTAAGATTGTCCCTAGACACATACTCGAAGGCAGAAAGTAGGAACGATGAAAAGAGAAGCTATAGGTTTAAAGGTTACAAGTAAGAGAAGTAAGCGTTGAGTGAGATGGCTGGAAGGTGAGTGCAGAAAAATAAGAGAGATGACGGGAAGGAAGAAAGGAGGAGGAGGATATTCCTCGGCTGGCGTGTGTGTAACTGCCCAGCCGGCCCCGGCATGTTGCTTTGAGGAACTCCGTCCGCTAATCCCGCCTCTTTTTCCCATCTGACGCCGCCGCTACAATCTCCCGCGGTCAAGGGAGTGCTGCGGGAGGAAGGGACCGGAGAATTCGTAGTGGAGGGGAAGAAGGGGGAGAGGGAAGGAGCGGAATAAAGTGGTGGGAGGGGTTACCGCAGATAGGTGATTGATAATTTGATCGACAGGGAATAAATCTTTTTTCTCCTCCTGTCTGTAGTCTCCCGATCCTTTTCCCTTCGCCCCCGTCACCCCTACTCCCATTCTGTCTCCCCTTGCCCGTTAACTATACATATGCACAAAAAACATTTTCCCACTGGTGGTAGCAGCAGTCGTGTTTACGAGAATCGGCTTCGAGTTCGTATTGAGAGGTCCAATCAGTCTGCTTCCCAACCAATGCGGAGGTCGCCGTGTTATTGCCTCGCGGTCGAGCAGGGTGTTTACAAATGTAGCGGTGCTTCAAAAAACGGATGGAAAGCTTTTTGGGCCGGCCGATTCTCACAGAATCGGAGTTAACACTTATAGGGAGCCTTCTTCGGAGTGAGATGAATTTGAGGCGTCATCGGATCGAAATTTCATGATGCCCAAAGACGGGAGCCACGTTGGGACAACTGGTATGTCCGCCTAATGGACGCGAATCAAGGCGATTGATTCGACAAGCAAGAGGCCAATTAATATTTTGGACACTTTACTGCGGTATTTTTGTTAATGAACAAACAATACTTGGTGGTGATATTAAAAGTAAATGAATAATTTATCATCATCGCCTGCTAGGCATTCGAAGATCGATTAGCTTCGGATTTCCAAAACTTACACCTTTAATGCACCTCAGTTCATTATTCATTCAACCCGTTGCCGTCTATAAAGGGAGCGTGGGAAATAAATCTCATGAACCATAGCTACTTATTGACCTATAATTGTTTTTATTATTCCTTTTCGCTGAAACTTAAACGAGGCCAAATTTTCATTCGATCAATATCCGGAATAAAATACATTGATAATATCGAATAAAATGAGTGACTACGCGATAAACGCTCTGTTTGATTCGACGGCCATCTAATAATTCTTATAAGAATCTACTGGGTGAGGAGTTAGTTTCGTCGAAATCATGGTCCTCAGTCAATAAAAACCATTCCATGGAAATGTTGTGAAGTTCTACCAGTCGAGATTAAATTAGCGTGGGTGATAATAGAGAGCACATTGTAATTGAGATCGTAAAAAGAAAATTACACAAAAATCTTTTTAAATACTATTCGATCTTTCTAAAAATATCGAAGCATAGTTTCAGCTGCAGTCACCAGTATTGCATTCATGGTTTGATTTTATCGCCTGCTTGGTTACCGGAAGATATAAGATGTGAGCATAGTCCCGGCGAAAAAATGCTTACCCATGCGTGGAAAAACACACTTTTGGGTTTAACTGACTAACGGGCAATTCGCAGGACAAAAATCAATGACCCAAGTAAGGGATAAAGCGGGTCAAAGAGGAAGAGATCGAGAGGGAAAACAAAAAATCGTTCCGTGTAAACGAACTCATGCCAAGGAACACGACGAGTATTTTCATTTTAACTGAAAAAATATGGTCGAAGAACTGGGCTCATGAGCGGAGCGAAGAAAAAGAAGCATACGAGTTTGTAACAAAGAGGAATCCTTCCCGGGTTGAGTCAGCGATTCACACCAGCCGCGGGTAAAAGGAGGAGGTCGCTTCCCCTCCCGCCGCCCCCCTCGGCCCCCACCGCCTTCCCTCACATGGAGTTTCTCGGTGTCACGCCATTGTCGAGGGGAATCATTGTGGAGGCTGGGGGGGGGGGGGTGAAAGAGAAGGGAATGGAACGGGCGGAGGAGTGGTGAGAAGCGTGTATGCCATTTAAAAATGAGTCGTCAGCAATTAGATCCGATCATGGACCACCGATAATAATCCATCGATCCGCTCCACGTTAACGCAACTTTTCTCACTCCGAACTTTGTGCGAGCAATTTTTTTCCAGGTGGAATTCCGGCCCGTGACCGTGACTCACCGCGCGCGCACACACATACACACACACGCACAAACACATATAAACACATCAGGGTCCATTGTTTCCCCCACTGAAGACTTTTCAAGGGATTCCTTTTTCTCGTGTGCTCCGGGAATAAGTGTTTTCCGAGGCCAGGTTCCCATGCCAATGCCCCACACCACCTTGTGATCGACATTGGTGGTATACTGGTCCGGTTTGTATCGTCCCGGCCCGGTTACCAAATATTCCAGACTCGAATGTGGCACCGGGCACGGCTGTTGAATTTATCCCGGAAATAGGATTTGGGTTATATGGCAGAGGAATTAGTCGGAGTAGTTACATAATCCGAAGTCTACTTGTATTATGTATTACTAGGATGGATGGAGTTACAGATACGTATCAATGCTTAGATTTCAATTTTTTAACTATTTATCAATTTAGTTTTGCAGCACAAGCCGTAAATTTTAAAGTAAAAGGCCTCATTTCCTTGATTTAAACATATTTTCATGCAAAGTCCAGTGCAAGATAGTGCACAGTTAACATTATAAATGAAATCGCATGCAAATTATATCTGCAATAAAGAACTTGTATTTATTGTATTATAAATTGAGAAAGGGTAAGAAGTTTTCCAAAATTTTCCTTCAAACTTTCCGTCAGAGGGAAATGCGTAGCATCTAAATCAGTAATGTTTACTGAGATATCATCTACGTTGCACTCATCGGATTCGTATTCAATGATCGTAAAATGTACGAAAGCAAAACAAATGCTTTAAATACGTGGAATCTTCCGATAAACTAATGCGCGTCTGATGCAATTAAATAATTTGGGGAGTTAAACGTTTTCGCCATTGCCAACAGTTGAACTTTACGTCCTATACCATTATTAAGTTATAGCAATGGCTCAAGAAAGAAATCTAAACGAGTTTCGAAACGAATGACGTCTATTAATGGAACTCATACTAATTGAGGGGCCTAGTGCTTTCAGCTTCACTCCATGGTTTTTGAGAAATTGATAATCTCAAGTAGTAAGCTAGGCTGCGAGGAGCCTTGCAATTCAAAAGTTCGTGATTTGATCCTCAGCCAGTATGAACTTCGACCCTCGTGAGTCTCTGTCTTCTCGTTCAAGTAGACTTTACGATACCATTGGCCTAGTCGACTACTTCAATTAACGCTCCCGCACTTCATCTTTTATATTTTGCCTACAACATCATTCTCTCCACCAAACGACCCATTCACTAGCTTTCTAGAAATATTGAACTTTCTAAATTTAAAAATAATCCGTCCCTTGTGGAGAACCCTCTAAAAGTTACGGGCTGACAAAATGAACTCTAGCCCCGTTGATGTAAGACTGATGTGAACATGAATCCAAGACCAATGGACTAAGAAAAAATTGCTTCATCCATTTCAGTATTAAGCATGCTTCACAGCAAAAGGGTATAAAGACTTTAGTGCCAGCTTGGCAGTTCTATCACACGTATCAAAATTCGTTCCGTCGGCATTTCCAGGAGTTCAACTTTTTCAGTAACGCAGCACATGGTAGAGATAGAGCATTTTTACGATTCCAATACAACTGGTGCATTCACCTTTCCCCCAAAAGCCTTTTGTGAAACGGCGTTCGAAAATTTCATTTTTAAACACTAAAGAACAACTTGAATTCAAAAGCAACCATGATAAAAATGATATTTTTACAAAAAATAATGATACAATATAGAGGAACATGTAATCATTTTTAATTGTGACCATTAGGACGATTTCGTAAAAATAAAATCATATGTGAATTGTTTTAAGGAAAGTGGGCTGATGACCAGACGGAATGTGTTACCGCCAGCTCAAAACAGTAATGATTGGTCAGCTGTCACTTTCGACCTAAATGCAAGCCAAATTCCTACGCTGACTCTCCGTACATTCTTCCTCGCTAACGAAAATGAATGAAAAATCCTAAATACAGGTCTTCTAAAGGGTACATGGAGCGCTAAATTGATTTTTCAACTACGATAATAATAATAAAACGTCTTTATTGGGGCGAGATTGAGACGAAATAGTTCCTTCTTCCACCGAACCCCTGACAAAAACTGCGCAAAAAATATACCTATGATGAGATATGATTCAAAGCTGCAAATAAACCTCGGCAAATAAAGTTCAATATTCAAAGAATTAAGTTCCTAGATAGAAAAACAAACTCCTAAATGAGGATAACAAATGAAATTTAATTCTGAAAGGAACAGTAGATGACTAATAGGCTGGTAATTATTTCTTTTAAACAGGTGATAGTCAAAATTCCCATTTTACTCCATCATCCAGAAATATTTTAAACCGAGCAACGAGTGAAAATATAAACTGCGACATTTTTGAGAGAAATAAATTTGACATGAATTGTAAAACAAAAGGTTAAGATCTAATGAAATAATTCCCAATGATTGACACACTGGTTTCGTTTTCTGGCCGTAAGTTGGGTCGCCTCAAGAGAAGCTCGATTACATATTTATAAGAAGAAAATAACGGATAATATCGACTGGTATCGATATTGCCACGCAATATGTAATTACCCGCATTAAATAAGAGCCGCAATCACTTCTTTATCACGCATTTTCCACAAGTCAATGCGTTTTTCTCCTCCTCGAGTCTCAAGAAATTCCTACGCATTGGTAACAAGGCGCATTAAAAAAACCTATTCCGCAGACTACCTGCTTCTCATTTTATACCCGCATAATAAATGGAGAGAGGCTCAAATGCTGAGAGGAAGCAATACATCGAGCAAGGAGAGTCGTATGAATGGAAAAGGAGCCAAGTGGATAAAAACTCTTCAAATCCGCGATGTTTAGCCACGGGGGGGAGCCTCCATGGCGACGAGGACTTAACAGTGACCAAGGGTGAGAGGGCAATACGCCGAATGTCATTACGCCGCGAGATCACTCCGTCAAATGAGACAACTCGCCATAACACACCGAAAGGGAGAAGTGGGAGGCGGGCGCGGGGGAAAGGCGGGCATAAACCGTTACTTCACATTCGACGACGGCGGGACGAAATAAAAATTAATGTGACAAGGACCACATAGAAATCTAATCAAACAAATATACACTATCACGGACGGCAAGGAAATGAAACGAATGAAAGAAGAGGGAAGAGAAGTGGGGAGGGAGGGGGGGAGAGAGAGAAAGAAATAAAAGGCGGTTTGAAAGCGCTGCCAACTCGATGGCGAGGGAGCGAAAGAAGAATGGACCAGCACGCGCTCGATGGCTCCATCAACCTTTCACAAATTGGTCGTCAAAGGGAATGCAATTTTGTCATCTCTCTCTATATTTCTTTTCCTCACTCTACCTCCCTCTCTCGTTCTCCCTCACCCCTTTATTCCCTCCCACATACCCTCGCTCCCTATTCCTCCACCTACCCCGTGGGCCCTTCCCTTTTTCCCCATCTCCACCCCTCCCTCTTCCCAAACACCCACCCTGACGGGTGGAATTTTATGGCGGTTATCTAGCGAGCAGATCTCCGCGAGATGTCAATTTGAAAGTCCTTCCCTTATTTCGTGGCTTTTTATTTTCACGTTCCCCCGACGCAGAGACATTTCACTCCAACCCTTCACCATCCCTCGCTCCATCCCCCCACCCGCACCCGCCTTTCCCTCTCCCTAAATCCCCCATGCTAAACCAGCCACGCCGCAGAAATCAGCAACCAGCGCTGGAGCTTCCAAAACTGGCCGCCGCCTCTTCCTCCTCAACATCGCCTCCACCCCCCCCCTCTCCCCCATCTCGCACAAAATAACTCACCCAAGCCTCCCGCTCACCCCCCCCCCACGCACGTCCAAGGGCTACCCCATCTCATGCGGAAGTTGCTCTCGTTTTTACCGTCGGCCCCAACCATTTCCGTCCGATCGAGATCTCGACCGATCGATCGGAGTGAGCAGGATGGATGCCTCCGCGCCGCGGTGGATTTTGGTGGGACGGGGGGACAGGAAAAAAAAAAAAAAATATATATATATATATATATGCATATATATATATACATATATAATATATACATATATATATATATATTACATATATACATATATATATACATACATATATAATATATACATATATATATATATATTACATATATACATATATATACATATATACATATATATACATATATATATACATATATATACATATATATACATATATATATACATATATATACATATATATATACATATATATATATGTTTATATATATATATATATATATATATATATATATAAACCATAACCATAGTAATCAACCCGAAGGCCGGTTTGGTAGGTGATGGCAGAGTTCACCCAGTACCAAGCCCGACGGCGTGTGAAATTCACACATCAGGGCAGGGTGGCCTTCCTTATGATTTCCCTGGAAGACCTGGTACCCGAAAAATCACATAGCTTGGGTGGAGCTGCAGGTGCCTAGAGTGCCTTGCCTGGGAATCGAACCCGGGACCCTCCGGTCAGCAGTCCCACGCTCTACCCCCTGGACTACCGCACCCAACCTCACACATGTATACATATACAAGTATATGCATATATTTTCTCTCACACGCACCCGCACGGGGAGCGACGTGGGCGGAAGTGGAGCGATTACCCGAGCGCGCAAACGCAAACAAATTAAGCCTTCCTTCTTGTTTTTTGCGCTCCCGGACGATTGGGTCGGATACGGGTTCCTCCCGCGTCTCTTATCTTCGAATCACAATCCCATCGCGACGGATTAGCGCCCCCGCGGTGTGTGTGACTGCCCAGGAGGGGGCCCTGCCCTCCCCGCGTTCCACTCCCTCCGTGATCCTTCGAGAGCGTCAGCGGCCGGCCGGGTAGTTCGGAAAATGGCCCCGATCAAATTCCGAATTAAACACCGAACGATATCCACCATTTGACTATCGGAAAGATTGCCCACCGACGGATCAACTTCATTTCTTTCCACCACCTGAAGTTGGTTAAGGGTCGAAGATGCGGAGAAGCATGTCAGTTTTTGATCCTTTGGACCAATTACAGTTTACATCCGCGCACTACATTCTTCATGCTGACCACCACGATCCTAAAAGATTCTCATTACTGATAAAATATTCCTTGTAAACAACACATTTTTCCAATGGATTGATGATCCTAGGAATAATGTCCTCATGAATCTTGGACCTCCAGCTGCAGAAGCCAACTCGTTCCGGACATAAACCGTTCCTTTATTCATAACGCACTCGAATATTTCTGTACTTTTAACCGCTAGTCCGTATTTCGTTTCTTCTCTTGTAGTTTATTCGGTTAAAATTTTTTTCACGCTGGAAATGGGCGTTAAACTTCACTGGGTCAGTGTAAGGAAACGTCTTGTTGTAGAGTTTTCCGCAGACGACGCAGTCATGCACGTCTCGGGTATCGCCCACCGACGCTGATATTCGGCGTAACTCTAAAAGTATCAACGGTTCAAAGCTTTAAAAACTTTTCCCGTTAAGGCACCACCCACGTTTTTCTCTGGACGAGCAATATATCTAAAATGTGGTGCCATTCGGAGAGGTCGTAACTGTTTTTGACGATACCGGCCGCCGACGATGTGTTTATGCCATCGGTAAGACTAAAAAAAGAAGAAAAAAACATTCGTGGAGTGACATATTGATTGCTCTATTGCTCAATGAACTTTAACAAAATGGTTAACATTTTTGTTACGGTTGTTCCGTTAAACGATCGGCCGATTTGGAGAAAAAGTTCTAGTAGTAAAACAAATAGTACGTAATCGTAATTCATTGTAGTGTTCAATGAAATCACCGAAGGTCTTGGGCAAAAGGCTTTCTATTCCACTGCATAAAAAAGAGAGCGATGTAATAGATGCTGAATGCTCATTAGGCGTTTGCTATTCCATACCATTAGGAATGATCGCAACTATTGGCACGGCATATAATGCCGAGTTTCTCAGAGAGTGTATTTTGAGCTCCGTCTTGTTTATCTATTATTAATACTTCGGAGATGAGGACACAAGGTATTGTGTGACGGAGGGTCGCCACCATTTGCCAATTAGCAAAAAGCTCCTCACTTGGGACGGTGCCGCCTAAAAGTGATTTAATATTCATCGTTAAAATTGACCGCTGATTGGCTGAGGAACACACTCCCATCACAACTGACCCCATGAAGGAGTCTGGCGGGGGGTGTCCGCTCACCGATCATTTGAGTGATTATTGATTGATATGTTATACGCGTTTCGCGCTTTTGTGGTCTCGGATTGTTGAAAAACGTAATGCGGCGTGCTAATAGTGGTCCTTCCGTGCCAGCATCAAACTCGAATTTACAGTACTTTTCAATAAGTTTAAGTCGTGCCTCGTAGTCTACGCGTTTCCAATGCCTCCGTATCAAGGCCTTCCAATAGTTATGCTACGCTTTCTGTTCAAAATGATTATTCACGGAACGGTCAGATTTTCTTCGCATCCAAATCCTACCAATGCGTATCGCGAGGAAATTAAAAAGATACATGCCAAAAAACAAAGACCCTCGTGGTACTCCTTGGTAAAGTAGTTCTAACTTGGGGGGGAGGTTTGGAAAGTGGGCCACACTTCTTCAGGATATGGTTGAAGGGAAGGGGAAAACCGAAAGGCATTCCGAAACCGTCTTGCCTTTCAAAGAAACAAAAATGAAACGGTTATATTGCGGGCGTCGCCCTTCCATAGAGACGACGCCGGTTACTTACTTGCCTGCCTCTCTTGTTTCCCTTTGGAGCGGACATCCAGCGCCCATAAATGCATTTTATTTGACACCACTTGATTTGCCTATATAATATCCCTCACGTATTCTGCTTCCCGTATTTTGGGAGACTCTGCCCGTGGGAAGAGTGAAATTACGACCTCAACTCAACGAGGGAAATCAGCAATTCAAATCGAATCTCTTTGGAGTAAAAAACTCGTTGCGCCCTTAAACCAATGCCTACGTCGACACCACCAGCTCTCGTGTTGCCGGTTGTTACGACATCATCCCCACCCCCAATTCCCACCTCACTCGATACCCTATTTTATTTTGGAGGGGGAAAGAAGGCGTTTTTTAAAAGGTGGCGGGCAAAAAATTCCTCACTCCCGAAATCAATCCGTCCCGATTATTTTTCTCCCCACCTCTTTCCGACATCACGATCGATCGAGGGATCGATTAAATTTCCACGTAAAGGGAACCAAAGTGTTTGTTTCTCTCTTCCTAAATGTTCTAACGAAAAAGAGCAGTCTCGCTTTATGAATGCCATTCGTACGGTCGGGTCGGTTCTCTCTCTCGCTCTCTCTGTCTCCCGGCTCCGACCCTTGCACGCGAGCCGTCGACGCTCGGGCCACGAAACGACCCGAGGAATAAATTTGAAGAAAAATCAGATAAATAAATAAATAAGCAAAACGCAGGGGAATTACGCATCCAAACCCATCCGGGCAGAGTTTTCGGCGTGGGAGTAATGGGAGGGGGTTCTCCATCCGCAGGTGAGAGAGAGGGCAAAAAAAAGACGTCGACAGTTTTTCTCTTCTTTCGGGGGAAATGGGGAAAAAATTACAATCTCCCAAGATCATGGGTTCGCATCCCGCCGAGGGAATTGATGGATGTGGGCGAGGGTGTACGGAGGAAACCCCTGCCTGCCCGCCCCCACCATTTCGTATTATCCTCCGTTCATATCTATCGGTCGTTTGTCGTCCTAATTAAGCTTTAGACTGACATCTCCGAGGATTTAAAGAACTTAACAAGGCGCCTTGGGTCGTCTGGCCGAGACGAAGGAGGAAACAAAGGGAGCTGTCGAGAAGGGCAACTCAGGGACTGAAGGGGAAGTAAAAGTAGAATATTACATCGAAGGATATTTACAATGCGGCAGGTTCCGCCATGATGGCTGCCTGTCGCTCGCCATGGCAACGAGGATGACGAGTAAATAAGCGCGGTAAAACTGGGTAATTATTTGAGGTCAACTTAGGCAAGTAGGTTCATTATATCGTTCAAAAAAATCGTACATTGAGACATAGGTCCGAATGAAGGATTTTCAGGTTTACGTTTAAGTTAGGTTCAGTGTGAAGTATTACAACAGATAAGAGGTAAAAACGGATACCCCCAGGAGTTCAGCACATCGGAGTCTCTCAAAATTCAACAAATTATGATTCATTTAGAGGAGCCTGAGAGCCAAGGTAGTTGGTTGGTAAATCCAATCTCTAAGCAGCGTTGCATGTTAACTCCCACATGACGCGATGCTCCATTCAATGAATACTCAAAAATATGGAGTTTAATAAACCATTGTTCAACTTCGCTTGCTTTATGCCCGCCTTCATTTTCCTCAGCCAGCGAATCCTATCCTACCTCTACTTCCTACTTCCAGTCTTCTGCTCTCTATGCCATAAATCTTAAATTATGATACCTATTGGCATTTTAATGCAACGTTGACCGTGTTCCCAAAACAAATTCTGCAAACTGACTTAAATCAAATGGATCAAAGAAACAGCGCACTCGGGATGTCTATTTCAGGAAATGTTTCTTCAGAACACATTCTCGTTGCATCATAGTAGGTTTTAGTTCAAGTATATAATGGTGAGTTACGGACACACATAAGAGTACCTCAGTCACTTCATGCATGATTTGAAATTCGCCTATTAATTGGATGCGAATAATGGAAGTTTTGACAAGCAGGCACTACACTTAAAAACAATTTTAAGTGCGTCACCTATTCCAAATCCAAATTGAAGAGAAAATAAACTAAACAAACACCCACACTTGGTAAATCTTAAGTTTTTGTTTGAATAAGTAAGTACAAAATAATTTAAAGGGGTAAATAATAATTAAATTCTCGGAAAGGCATTCTGGAACATGTGAACAATAACTAAGAAAATCTGTAGCAATGCTTGAAAATATATTTCATCGTACTACATCTCAACTGCGGATTCGGAGTTCTTCGTTGTTTTTCTAAGGTTAAAATGTTTAGAATAAGTATTTAAGTTTTTGAGGTCTATTTCATAGGAAAATCAGACTAGATAAGAATAGAAAGCCTTATGAACTTAGGGCTGAAGGGCAATGCTGACGCTCCAATTAAACAATACATTTAAATAGAATAGATGGAGGGAATGAGAGAAGAGATGTCGCCACGAGGAAGTCTAAGGAGCAAATTCATAGGCCAAGTAAAGGAGAAGAGTGTGTTAGACGGAGTACTTATCAGGGTGTGAGTGAAAATCAGAAATGGAAGAGTGGGTGGGTGACGTCAACCAGTCTTTTGATTGAAATACTAATTTCTAATGATATTCAAGGATGCAGTAATTAAATTCAAATTGGTTTATCGCGCGCCATCGAAATGCTATCTCGTTTCTTTTAAAAATAAATCGAGACCGTATTGCTAAAAGCCCGGAGACAGTTATCAATCACAGAATTCATTCCATTCATTCTGCAGTAAACGACCAGAAAGTTGGTTGGTCGGAAGTTTACCCAGAATTCATCCATAAGGCGTGTTAACTTTACACAGTGTGTAAAGGGTCAGTTCCTTTCACTGTGTCAACATTCGGCTTCCAACGAAGTTCTAGAAACCACAAAATCGCACCACTTGGGTTTTATGTGAGGTATTTCAAAGGCATCATCCGGGATTTTAAACCGGAACCCTCAAATCAGTTGTCAAACGTTCTCCCCACTAGACTACCGATCCAATTTCTTTCGTCAACACCGTCTCACCTTTCACATGTGCCAAAGCACAACCATTCTCTTCTCACATTCTTCTCTAACGCGACTGAGTCAATCTCCTCTCCTCCTGACACTTGAGTTGACTAAATTTAGAAACAAAGGTGATTCCTGACATCGCAGTTTAATAGAGCTTTTAGATGAAATGGAATAGGAATCTCTCCACCCATGAAGACGACAAGGCAGATTAGGACTTCTGAAAGTCCCAGTGCCTCGAGATTATTTCTGCAACCAGGGGAAGTATTCAGACCCCCATCATACTGGAACATTATACGTACTGCCGTCATGAAATAAAATAAATACACTCCCACATTATATGCAATTTCTTCCCTCCCGTAACGCGATCACGAAATAACCATTTTTACACGCCCCAACGATTCTGATCGTTTGATAGGCGCTCTTGTCACGCGCCATTGCTATCTATCATAAGGACATTACATAACCAAGTGATTACACAAAGGCTGGTCACTTGGGACCCAACACTACTAGTTCGCTATGTTTCGCGGAATGCGAAGTATAAGTACACCTCTTGACGAGGACGTGGAGGACATGGTGCTCTCAATAATGCGACATGCCGTCGGTGAAAACACCCATCTCGTCCGCCGCCGTAATCCTGGTGAACAGAGACCGTCCTGATTGGTGCCCAGGGAGAACGTGCCGTGACCCCACCGATCCCTGGGCACTACACCCGGCTTTTCGGATGATCGAGAGATTTACACTCGCGAACCCAAACAAGTGGAGGGCAATTGCTCCGCGAGTGAGCGCGAGATGGAAACCCGAGTTAACCTTTTGATGGAAAAAACTCTCTCTCTCTCTCTTTCTCAAATCCATTACCGCCGCAGCCGCACGCCCTTTCAGTCGTACCCGATGGCGGGCGAAATGGAAAGCGATCGACAAGAACCTGCCAGCAACGACCAATCCACTCCTCCCTCCCTCCCTCCCCCGCCCGCCTCAAGATTTAAAACCATTTGGCAGACGGAGTTCGTCTCGGTCCTGTATTGCACGTATATCCTGGGGAGGGTACCGGAAATGAATATAAGGAAGTTATGACGGACTCATACGCTATGAGGAGTGACGGGGCTTTGGAAAATACAACTAAGCATCTATATTTCGATTTGAAAGAAGCCTAATTTCCACCAGATGCACGTGAAAAAACCTAAGGGACGACGGGAAGAATTTAATAATGGAAAGAAAAATAATTGAGAACACAAGAAATGTCATTCGAGAAGAGTAAATTCTTTAAGAGAACAAGAAATGCACGTTCCGAGTGCTGAAAAATATTCTCCCATTTAATATTTGAAAAACTATTAGAGAAAAAAGACACCGCTGAGGGGAATAATAGAATATTATTTCCAAATATTTTCATTGAAATTTGTCATTACCGCTTTCAATATTAACTTTGGCACTCCGTGAAACTATAGAAAAATCAGAGGAATTTCAAACCATAAAGTGAATACCGCGAAACCCTAATTTTGAATCTGACTCGCTGGATGCAGGGCACTGCTTTTACCCATTTATCATAGGATGTATTTTTCAATTGCCATCTTGAGTGCAACACGATACTCCAGTCGTCAGCCAGCGGCTCATATTATCTGAAGGGTCTCTGGTCCAAATTTGGCCGATGACTTTGAACACCAAAGGCTGACTGATTTTTCAGGGTACAAGGGTACTTTCTTGGAATTAAAAAGGTGGCATATGGAAAATAATCGACACCAGTACCACATCTGCGTTAATGCCACAGGTCGTAGGCCCAACGATCCACGTGGGATCTACCATAGTCTATGAAAGGAACCTTGGGTTTGAAGATTAATTAATTTAAATTCTCTCTACCGGCATTTTATCCACTGCGATAAAACGAGCGCATTCCTCTGATTTCAATTCTTTCTGAAAGATAATCGTTGGCCGATGCACTCACCCCACCAACGAACGCATTGGTGTCCAAGCATGGCGAGACTTTAGAGTTACACCTCGATACATGTGTTCTATCAAAAGGTACCAATATGATTTCCAAGCGAATTGCGTAAAAAGATGGAACCGGGCTGGTGAGGAGAGCAGACTTCCCTCGTCGCCGTGTTTGATTCACGGATAATTATGGATTTTAAAACGACCTTCATTTTTCCCTTTGAATGAGTCATGCGGCCACTAATTGAGAGCCATTTCCAACTGTACCACGTGACAATATTCCACCAATCCTAAACGGTGCGGAAATGCCCAAGTCCCCAACGGAAAACTTCCTACGCACTATTGGTTGAATTTACTGTACAAGAATGACTGCTTTACAGCGTGAACAAGAACAATCATGCATATTTTTACGATAATTACCGGACGTTTACCACAGGTGATGTGCAGCACAAAATATCCCCCCTTCTCCTGTTATAATTCCCGGTATCCCAGAACGGGCGGAGATATTGTGCTTCCTTCCATCCCTGGTGTCTCGGGAGAGCGCGAAGCCCATGGGAGACCTTTGGCATTCCTTTCGTAGAAACAAAAAGGGTAATTGCCTCCATTTTCTTACACCTCCACCCGCAATATTACCACGACTCACACTCCCGTTTGTTTGCCGTTATTCCTCAACCTGTCCCGCATTTTCCGCCCGTGGGTTTTTTTACGATCTCCCCATCAGCCCATTCGGACGCGAACATGCCGCACGCACGCCCGTGAGCACACGCACGGAGCGAGGCTTTCGACGGCGAGAGGGAATCATTGGCGGGAGGCGGTGATTCCCTCTTCGCCAACGACTCTCAGCCTCGTTTCGCGTCGGGGAAGACGAGACGCCCGAGACTACTTGGGGGCACGAAACACCGACTCGCCGCGGCACCCTCGCTCGAAATAATCAATCAGTCTTTTTATTTGGCTTTCATCCCTCTCCACCTCTCTCCCGCGATCGTAAGTGGTGGCGTTAAAAAAAAGTGAATAAAACTATTCCTGCGGATGCCGCCGGTCTACCCCGGACAGGCGCATGCAAAATTTAATCGCAGCGACTGAAATTTAGCGGACGGGAGACTAAAAGCATGGGTCATTTTCTTTCAACCAATTGTGTCAAACGTGCGCCAGATAGAAGGCGAACCTCGGTCGTTCTGTCGATCGTCCAAACAGTTGAAATTATCGCTCTCCGAACTGATATCCATAAAACAATCTGAACCGATTGAAACACTTACTTACATGGAGAGAGGTATGCACGTCTTCAATATAATTATACCCACAAGTACATCAGATAATATTATTCAACACCGTCTCGTTTTCCTCTTACTAATTATTGGAGTTAAAAGATGCCTTGGTATTATATCTCGGATAGATTTTTTTCGCATAAATCACGAACTGTAGGAGATACCAGAAAGAGAGAGATGATGGAATTAATGAAAATGACGGAATGAGGTGCCTCAAATGAATGTTATCGAATGATTACAAGAAAGTTCTGAGGTTGAAGAAAGATCCGTTTAAAAGTGATGGCATAAAATCGATGTATGAACATTAGCAATCTGGGATGAAAAAATGTGCTAAAGACTGTGATTATGGAAAACTGGACGAAGGGGACTCCGGAGGAAGACGGGAAATTTAACAAAATAGAAAATAACAACATTGAAGACGAGTGAATGACTTCAGATTAAGAGACAAGCAGAGAGGAATATGGACTTGAGACTTCCACCTATCCTACCCGATATTTTTTAACCGACTATAATGTTTCTTCTTATAATTCATTAGTGCATCCAAATTTTTAATGAATTTTTTAATTTCAATTTCAGACGTTTCAAATCGATAGACACGTATTTGATTGATTGAAAGCTACTCATTCAAGTACATCAGAACCAAACACAAATGCAACTCTTGTTGGTTTAAAAATGTCTCACATCATAACTCCTCTTTTTTGTCTCAGCAGGATATTGAAGAAAACAAACGACCATCCTTCAAACGAAACCCTGACTAAATGACTAATCAAAATCATCCTCACATGTTACATCTAAATTGCCTCATTAATTTTGCAACGGATAATTATCAAATTACGTACTGCACTGAGTTTTCCCTAGTCACTTATAATGGTAATGTTTCAACTTATGTTTACATGGACAATTCACGGAGGCCTTTGAAAAATAAGAAAGCAATAATTCTTCCTAACCTAAAGAAATACCGTAAATCTATAGGAATATCGTCAATCCCCACTAAATCGTTTGCTGTAATCAAAACGCCAATCAAAATTCTGATCAAAGGTCGCAGCAAAACTTCAAGGACCCAAAAATAGGTTATTCACATTATAAAAGGCCGAATTTAGAAGTTTCGATTTAAAATTTGATATATTGGCAGCTGATTTTACGCGAAAAGAGGTCATCATTTAAGCTAGATCTTTCTCAGACCCCTGAAGAACGTCCATTATCAAATAATATAAGCTGACACAAAATAAATAATTAATCCAGAAACATCAAATACTTACTGCATCCGACTCTAAAATAACTAACAGCTAAAATTCGACACTAAAAAATAATTAAAGTGCTCCCAAAAGCGTAGCAAGTTTTTAAATGGAAATTTAACGAAGGGAATTAAGGTTACTAATCAGACAACCTCTCATTTGCATTCTCTTACTATTTTTCATCAAGACAAGCACACGTTTAGATTTAAATCCTTCTGTTAACGTATCAAACAGTATCTCAACATTAAAAATAAAAGAAGTGAACGCCGCAAGAGTAACTTACTCTCTCTAATGCATCAAGGAAGTCATGGCCTCGTATATTATTAAATGTAAACCAATAAGACTTGAAAGCTGGCATTCCTTCCTTTTCAAAGCATCTCTTCGCTTCATTCCGCTCCGCCTTGTGGAAATAAGCCGAAGCCGGCCTGGCACCGCCGGCGACGTCGCATTCAGTCTTACCGCCGAGGATCATTCTGAAATTTCGATCGCGGGACTTACTAGCAGCGCCAGTGACTTTTTTATCGCCCTTTGATCACATCCACGCCGACTCTTTCTCATTCTAGTCCAGTATCTACGGCTTGTCTGCGCCCCCCCCCCCTCTCGTCACTCCCCCTCTCCCACTTCCATCAATATCGAGTTAAGACAGCAGACGCCCTACCCCCTCTCTTCGCCTCCCCTCAAACCTCCCGCCTCCTCGTTGGACATAGCGATGGGCCTAGAAACTGGCTGAGAAAAATGAATAAAAGATGCCAACCCTCGCATTTTTTCCCCTTCCTCTCTTTCCATACACACCCCGTCATTTACATCACCCTCTCGGAGAACCGGAAGGGTAGCGGGGGTAAAAGGACGATTCCGCCGCCTTCCCCCCGACATCCCACCACCCACACCCTTCGCGCTTCCAACCTTTTCTTTAACGATCGCGAAACGCGGCGAGTTCGACGCGGGAGAGTTGCAAAAAAAAGGGGGTCGAGCCCGCAAAAAAAGTAAAAAAAAGCATGTTTCTACGCGAAAATAAAGCGTTGCGGGGTGGCTATAAATCAAGAACCATCATTCACCGTTCGAGAGCAACGGGGGCGAGGGGAGGACATGGGTGGAGGGGGAGGAAGGGGAGGGAGAGAGAAAAGAGAGGGGAGGGACGCTGGAAGGTTGAGGTGGTGGTGGTGGGTTTTTAGCTTGAGTTATGGCCCCACTCCGCCGTCATATCGTGTAATCTTCGCCTTAACACTGAGAAGAGCTCCTCGTCGTCTTTCCTTCCCTCTCGGACTAACGGGAAAGCTGTGTGCTCCCGGAACCGTACGCGGGTGTGCCCCCCCACGAGGGGAACAGGGGGGGCGGAGGTGTGGGGAGAAGGGAGAGTGTGGTATCGTGCGCGGAGAGCACCAACTCCACCACACCCACGCATACGGAAGCGGTGGGCGGAGGAAAGAAAGAGAGGGAGGGTTGGAGGAGGTCGGGAGGTGATGGGAGGAGGGGGGGGAAGAAGACTGTTGGCGGGGGGGCAGGGGGGGTGGGGGAGCGAATTCAGGGAGTTGAACGGGCATCGATCCCACTGATGAACAAATAAACGGCCGTGTCCCCCGAATGGTGTCTCGGACTAGGTAAACATTCCGGTGTACGATCGAAAGATTCATGGTCACTAACTGATTGATCCAAGGAGGAAAATCTCATCACGGATAATGATCTCGATAACTCACAAAATAATATCCGCGACATGATCCCGGATTCCTCCATTCGCGAGGCGAGCCGGCGATGACCTCTCGCTTTCCTTCCCAGGACGACAATGAACGCATTGCGCTGCGCACGAGGGGATTCATTCCATATTCGCAATCGCGCTACATCAGTCAAGGAATCGTATCTCCACGCCGAATGGACGGGTGTGGATTAAAACCAATGCTGCCGCGTCTTCACCCTCGATTTTCCCGAGTATGGTTGCGGGAAGAACCAAAAATTCAATCTATTTATCTTTGACTTTTAGTTTCAAGGGCAACGACTGAATTCAGAGATTAAGAAGAGTTAGTAGCATGATGTTTTGGCGGCAAAAACAACCCATTCAAGGTATCTTCAAGAGTAACTGTTTAACGAACCGTGTGGTATGAAACGAGGCGGTTTCTGCTGAGGATTTAATTTAAGGACACAGATAAAACTACCAAAATCGTGCAAGAATCGCAATGATTTTTATGGGCCGGGCCTCAATTCGATGAGTCCGGAACACGACTCTGCGCTTGCTCAACGACCTCCTCCCTCTCTATTCCTTTGGAACTCATGGGAATGAAATTTTACTCACGTTACCAACACTTGGGCATTATTTTCGGGGAACCAAACCGGTGTAAACTTTGAACGTTGAACCCCTGGGACGCTTACCGATTGTGACCCTTGCTTAACACGCTCCTGTCCTGGAAGTTATGACTTCTTTGTTAATAGTCATTTTGGGAAACTCATGACTGCTGGTGCTGCATGATTTAGGTTGGGTTGAATAATTTGGATTCTAAATTAAGACGTCAATAGCTGCCTGCATACCCCCTCCCAACCCCTAGTCAATTTCCTATTGGTCCCTTACCTCTCCTTCCCTGACCCTTCCCCCGCACATGACCTCTCCGCTCTTCCCCGAGAACGCCATTCTGATGACGACGGTCCTGCCGTCAAAACGTCACAACTACAAATGTGAGTGTCCTTTCTTTGTGTTTCTATATTTTCAAAATCTACATCTGTGTGTTATTATGCATATATATATATATATATATATATATATATATATATATATATATATATATATATATATATATATATATATATATACCATAAACACGGTAATCAACCACATTAAAATAGGACGGCAAAAACTAGAGCACGTAGAACAGTTTTCGTATCTCGGAAGTGTTTTGGACCAACACGGTCAAAGTAGTAGGGACGTAAGGAGAAGAATAGCGCTAGGCGAAGAGGCTTTCACAAGGAGGAGGGAGTTGATGACGGGGACGTTGAGTAAGGATGTTAAGAAAAGACTCGTAAAAACTTTGATATGGAGCGCAGCTATGTACGGTGCGGAAACGTGGTCATTGAAGCAGGAGGATAGACGTAGATTGGAGGCTTTTGAAATGTGGGTGTGGAGAAGAATGGAGAGTTTGAAATGGACAGAGAAGAAAACAAATGACGAAGTACTTGGTACGACGGGCGATGACAGGGGTTTGTTGAGAGAAATCCTATGGAGGAAGGACAAGTGGATGAAGGGGGTATTGACCGGCAGTGGGATGTTGAAGACTGTGATAGAGGGGATAATATTGGGCAAACGAGGAATGGGAAGGAACAGGATATGGATGTTGGACGGGATGAAGAGATGAAGAAAGTACTCAGAGATGAAGAGGGACCTGATGTAGAGTAGGTGTGTTTTCATAGGAATCACAAAATATTTATTAAGGAGCCTGGTCCATCCAAAAACCTACCTTAACCGGTGGATTACCTAACAATATACATTCAAACACGAAATCCCGCCAAACGGCGAACAAATATTTATATAGAAACAGATATAAGGAAAAGGGATAGGAACACACATAAAGGACAATCACAAGAGAAGTGGGGAAGGCGGAATCAGGCAGATCACGAGTGAAAAAATATTTCTTAGACCGGGATCAGAACTCCAGATCTTACCACTTTATAAATGAGTATATATATTTATATATATATATATATGTATTATATATATGTATATGTATATATATGTATATATATGTGTATATATATTATATATGTATATTTATATATATATTTATTTATATATTTATATATATATATATATATATATTTATATACATATATTTATATACATATATTTATATAGATGTATATTTCTATATATATTTATATATATATATATATATATTTATATACATATATTTATATACATATATTTATATAGATGTATATTTCTATATATATATATATATATATATATATATATATATATATATATATATATATGGAAATGGGTCGTGGTAGTCTTGGGGGTAGAGCAATGGACTACTGACCGGAGGGTCCCGGGTTCGATTCCCAGGCAAGTCTCTGGGCACCTGCAGCTCCACCAAACCTATGTGATTTTTCGGGTGCCAGATCTTTCTAGGAAACCATAACCGGCAGAGTGAAAGGAACTGGCCCCTCTACCCTGACATTTGAATTTCACATGCCGTCGGGCTTAGTACGCGGTGAACTCTACCATCACCTACCAAACCGACCTTCGGATTGATTACTGTGTTTATATATATATATATATATATATATATATATATATATATGAATCAATAAATGTTGAATTTATCGTTGGTCACACTGAACAAATTTGAAATACTTACCGATCCTCAGCTTGGTAGGGATCTTGTTTACCATCCTATGTACAAGGTTGACCTTAATTACTCTTGATTGTCTGTGGTAACCAGCAAACGCTTGCCAAATCTGGCCATGGTCGTCGGACGAGTATCTTACAATCTGGTCTGAATGCTGTTATCTAAAAAATCGACAATCCCCGCAAAAGAAAAAAGTTACGAGAGCGCATATTTCCTTATCTGGACAGTTCTGCTCTTCAGTAATCTACTAAAAATTTCCCTTCGCCTTGTGACCAAATAATCACATTAAAGAAGAAAACAGAATTACACGGATCTTGAGTAAGAGGAAAATAATTCTAAGAAAAAAACTACATTTTAAGGTCACTAAGGGTAAGACTAATAGGCCACATCTCGGGTAAGGTTTGAAGAATTGAATGGGAAGTGAGAGAACGGGACGAGATAAAAGGTGAGCGGGAGAGAAAGTTCATAAACAAACGGGGAGGAGGGGCGGTGTGTGGGGGATGGGAGGAGGAGGACGATGGGGAGGAGGGAGGGATGGGGCTCCGATCTCCAGCCGCCGCCCGCCCCCACCGACGGTGCGGGGGCGTTGCCTCCGAGGAGCGAGCGAGAGATACTATTCCAGCTGTCTATCCTCAGCCTCCCTCCCGAGGAGAAAGAAGCATGGGCACTACGCGCTCTCTCCAACTACTTCCCCCGTCCTCCCTCTTCTGCTCCTTATATGGGTCCCCATTCCACGCGTTGCCCCAAACTACGCACCCCCCCCCACAAGCCCTGCCCTCCACACTAGTCGGGCTCCGGAAACCTCTCACGCCCCCTCTCCTCCTCCTTCACTCCCTCTTTCTCAATTCTCTACACCTCTCTCTCTTTCTTCCTCCTCCCTCTGTCTCTCCCTCTTCCTCTATCTATTTCATCATCCCTTTTCTTCTCTTTCTCCTCTCTCCTACTCCTATCCATTCTCTCCTCTCCCTCTCTCTCTCTCTCCTCTCCCTCTCTCTCCCTCGGATTGAGAGCTTTTGACGAAAGTCACACTACTTTACCTTTTATATTGCATAAATGTATGACTGAAACTTAATTGATGCCCCTAATGCATGAGTGAGACAGAAATGATATTCTAAAGTAACTGATTCATAATTTTGAGTAAAATATTTTGTTTGCAACCAACAGGTAAGTATTTTACTAATGTATCATACTTAATCACGATGGATACTCTTGGTACATCACATTTTCGTAATCTAAGATCATGAATCCCTTAGTATAAGTGCGAGGAGGAACTTACTTATTTTCATACCTATTCAAAACTCGACAAAAAATTGCAGGTTATTTATCTCTAACCACATTTCTCCTTAGAAAACCCATTGTGTAGTCTCCTTTTTAATTACGTAAAACTCTAGTTCTCAATAACACTGTATCACACGGAAAATAAAAAAATATATGATTAAAGTCCCTTGCGCAAAGAGATCCAAAGATCCTGACATTAACGAGAAGTAACAAACCCGCAGTTAAGCTTTTTCGTTAAATACACCTTTGTTCAGTGACACCTTTTCTTAGACATGTTTTTTTAAATCAAAAATACTTGCATTAAAACACAACCGGCACAGTTCCATCACTTGAGACCCTCGGCCGTAACATGTTTTCTTTAAAACACTCTTCATTGACGCGTGTGCGTGGAGACTGCGATTGCCAGAGAAACGACCCAACAGTTAGGTGCCGACTCCCTTTCGTAATAACAATGAGGAGATTATAAATTATACTCGGACACGGTGTTTGATTCATAAGCCGAGAAAAAAATAATTCAAATCTAATCTCGGAGAAACACTCCGTCCCCTGTTTGATGATGCGAATGCTATGAGGTGGAAATCCGACGAGGCAGTTCCGCGTGTGGGAGAGAAAAAGAGCACATATGCCCTTCTCGAACTTGAGCATGAATGCAGCAAGGAATAGATCATCAATGAAGCTTATAGAAATCTTTCGACACTTGTTGAATACTGGTTTTGGAGAATTATTTCAGTAATGCGTTCGAATGTATTACCTCGGCTAGATAAACCTCCTTGCTACTGCCTGCATCAATCTCCATTGCATTCGGTAACACAGGCACATCTGATAAATGAGGAGGTTAATTCTGATTTATTAGCTGATTAAATTGAATACTGGAGGCAGGATATATTCATTTTAATTGCGGAACTAAACGCGCAACGCCGACTACTTCGCTAGTGTTGGATTTTACGAATGATTTGTGAAATGACTTTCGACGTTAAACTGTTAGCGTCTACGCAACGTTTCAAGGATGCCCATCAACTAATTTATGGCGAGCTGTAAGGGACTAGCAATCAGGGAACACGATTCGTAGGTTAAGGTCCATAAATCAATTTGACGCCATAGATTTGTATTACCTTTCCTTTCAAAAACTATTGCCACGTGATGCAAGTCTACGATCCAGATGACTTTCCAATGCATATGCAGAAAACCGAACAATAGAAATATCGCATGCAACCTTAAAGGACTGAATTGAGATGAATAATTTAAACGATTAAAAAAACTGGTTAACGGTCGTGGCGCCGACCCCCAGCCGTAATTTTCTCTGAAGGAGCAAATCAAAGTTTGGGTGCTTTAAATGACCCATCGAGGCTGAGAGACGTCTAGATTTGAATATCTATAGCAGTGAAGTTTCAAATGAATGTCGGAAAAGTGTCGATATGTCTCGATTAAGGTGTAAATCGATGGCATTTTATCCCATATGATTCACATTGCTTATCTCGTGTACATTATACAGCTAGGCGAATCGATATTTTACGATATGTCAATTTGCACGCCCCACTCTAATTCGTTTGGAAAATATCGACATACGTCATCAACGAAGAAACATTATCTTTACCATATCTGTATTATATGTTTATCTGAAACAATATCTGTGTTATCGGTATTCAACCATAATCCTTCGTATTTTTGCAACATCGGACGTGGATAATTTCAATGGAATGTCTTAAATAGTTTCATCACTAGTTCAAATTCTACATTGCAATAAAATGTTGCAATTCCACGAAATAAAGACTCAAATGTGATGCCACTAGAACAATGTATATCCATAGACTTGGGAAGCCAATAATTAGTTATGGGCATGAAAACTCCACTATCATTATGATTTTTTTTTACTTTCACAAAATGTTGGTGATACTAATTAAAAATACTGAATAGGAACATGAAAATTACACACACATGAATAAAATGAAACGTTTTTATGGCAAATAGTAGCGTGCCAAAATTATTAGAAGATCTACAGGTAGGTTGGGAATCACTCACGGAACGAAAGCTAAATAACAGCTTAAATCTCTAGCATAAATTGGAAGGAGGTCTCTTTAGCAATGATGTTGAAAATGCATTATTACCCCCATCGTACTACGGTAGGAGAGATCATGCCAATAAAATTAGAGAGATTAAGTCCAGAACAGATAGATTTAAGACATAATTTTTCCTACGAACGATAAGGGATCAGAATAAAATAACGTTTGTCCGATCGCGCTAGGAGGGATAGGTGTTTTGGGTCAAGGGTAGTCTAATTGTTTATCACCCCCTGCCATACACTCTAGTGGTGGCTCGCAGGGCACTAAATAAACTAAACTAAAAATAATGTGTAGTTCAACATGTGGGCTAACGAGAGAGTATATGGTCTAAGGTATCTCCTCAACGGATACATTAAAATCATTATTTCTCAAGGAACGTGTGCAGATTGGCGAGGGTATTTTCCGCAGTGTGTCGCACGAACACGGGACAGTTCTGGGAGAGAGTCAGTGAAGGAAGTGATCAAAGAGGGGCTGGCACAAGGCGAATACCGTGAAAGTGGAAGAGTGGGCGATTTCTCCCCTCAGAGCACGTGGAGAATTAAGTAAAATGTGATCCGTGGGAAACTTTCATCCTTCCCCATACGAATTGAAATGAATGAATGAATGCTTTTCAGGCAGCCGCGCGGGCGACTCGGGACGCGTGGGACTGCGACATACTTCCGTAATCATGACAGCGGCATGTCAATTTCGACGAATCGAAATACACTGACTCGGCATCTTTCTGTCTCCACGCTGTCTCTCTTTCTCTGTGCTTCGCGGGAGACCGTCCTCAACGGAGCCGCCTTGGACACGTTCCGGAAGAATTCATTGACATTGAGCATCTGCGGGAGCGAGTCCATTTTCACTTTTTTCCGCATTAGATTTGCTCTCATTACGTTCGAAGCTTGAGTTTGAATGCACATAATAACTTCGCATGTCAAAATTTCATCCAAAATATACTTTTGCGCTTCAAATTTCTTTTGAGCGGTTTGGAAACAAAGCATAAAATGTTCGTCAATTGTCACTACGAAAGCTGAAGGTGACAAAGGCACCTACGTCCCTAATGAGCTATATACTAAGTGTTACTTATGATAGCAGCACTGATCACTTTCTCTTCGCTTTCGTGAAACTCTATCTTTAATGCACCCATTGTTTCACCAGCAGTTTTGATGAGTTTTTGACTGTTCCGACACTTCTTTCCCGTTCACATTGATAAATCCACTGCTATACATAAGGATCGGTTGAAGTCTCGAAGCAATACGAGGTTAACAACAGTCATTTGAAAAATAGCGTCTGATACACATTCTAATGCAATCGTAAACAGAAATGTTTTGGTAATAATAAACTTTAAATAAGATTTCTACTACTAATTAAAAAAAATAATATGCAGCATTTGTTGGATGAAACATTTTGTCGCTAAAATACTTCATTTGGAGAAGATTTGAGGTCAACGTCATAGCGTTAAGATTCTCTTCAAGTTACTTTCTCATTTCAACTAAATGTAGACATATTCAAAGAGCAGCGGGACAGTAGCGTTATCGAAGACAGACGCTAATATGCATTCAAATGCAACAATTTCGTAGTGAAAAAATCATTCACCTATTCAAAAGTGTAAAAATTATTCGTCCTTTGAATTTGTCTTAAGTAAACCTATGTGTTTAAACGTTGGCTTTAACCCTGCTGAACCGTGGCGCACTTTCGACTACAAATATCCGCAACATTGTATGTACGGTATTTATTCACCATAACTTGTTTCTTTAAGGCCCCCAAATTTCCATGGTGTACGAGGACGTCTCGGTAGCTTGCCTGGCTAAAGCACTTGGCCGGATATCGAAAGATCCAGGTTTGAATCCCGGTCAAGGCGAATGATTTTTATACTTTGAGATAGTTGAATTCAAATGTAGACGTGTTTACCTCTGGAAGTGCCCATTCCCAGACGTGTTCATGTATGGTACCGCTTTGGGTAGGCTAACGTTTCCGTTACCGGGCTGAAAAACAACGCGATAAAAAAGTGAAGGAAAAATGATTTCTATCGTCAGCTGAGCCTCACACTACAATGACGGTGAGAATTTGGGACTCGCTTCCCAGCACTGATAGACAGTTTTAACAAAATTTAGAGCAGGTATCCTCGGTTCCTGAAAATTTTCTGCGAAAAAAACGAAGTTTTATGCAATCGCTCCGTAATCTTTGATGGGAGGACATGGAAACAAAATCCGACTCATAAAAAAGTCATCCATAGCGGGATACTCCGAGAACAAGTTCCGAACTACGTCGGAAGATAATGATAAACTTAAAAGATAAGACTGTCGAACAGATAATTTCAAGGTTTTGGTGATCCCCGGCATAATCCACGTCCACGACTCAAAGAGAAGGGAATACTAGCACGGTGATGTTCGTCCCCTCCCCTTTCAAAGATGCACTTTCCACTCCTCTTTAATCAATAAATTCCTAACATCGCCTGCCACACGCACTTGCGACATCTTTCAGGTTTTTTTTATAAAATCAGATTCCTTCATATTAGGTCTTCAAGACGGAGACTCGGAGACAATGGAAGGAGCTCGAAACCACGACGCTTTGGTCACACAACATCGGCAACACCCGCTTACTCCCGGGGCAAGAGATTCTAGCATAATTTACTTCCGTCCTTGACTTTTCCGATGAAAGAGAGCAAATTAATTGCAAACCTCCTGAAATAAACATAGCCAGCAATTTGTTTTTTCCCAGCCTCATGAAATGATAGTTTCAAAGTGTATGGCATGCAGGAAATCATAAATTGGCAACTAATTTACACGCATCAAACAATAGGATGTAGTGACGCGTGGGAACTGGAGAGAGGCGAGTGATAGTCGGTGTGATGCCCGTGAAGGACTCGACGTCATCGTATTAGTACGTATAAGGGGGTGTGACGTGCTGCAAAAATAAATTACGCGGAAGACTTATTTCGATTAATGACAAAAAATGTAAATTTACAGGATTATTCAATGAGAAACGCTAAACTAATGCGCGCAATCTGATTACTGCTATTTTCAAATATACTTGAAGATGCCTGATATTCAAAGTGGGTTTTTCAATGAAGTACTGCAAGAGTTAGTGATGCAGTGATTCCGAAGAAATGCATTCCTCATTTTTTCAATGGAAATATTTGGTGCGTCATTGTTACATTTTCATATAATTTGTTGAAATTAGGTATATCATAAGTTCGTGGGCATTCCGACCGTTCATCAACCTTCCCAGCTCGGACGTACCCCTGAAAAAAACTGAAGTGTGGTGACCGTTTAGTGACGGTTACAATCATTAGGAAGTAGAGGCCCTAGTATTCATCTAGTCCACACCCCAAAATACAGCCATGAGAACGTGGTTTTCGGGAGTTCCGATCGATCGGATACGGAGAGGTCGCCTTCATCGCATAACCCACGAAATTTCGACATCCAACGGCTACCCTTCTTCCCGCTCCCGGGAAAGTTCAGAGACTGCCGAAAAGCGAACGAAACGAAAATATCCATTCACTTTTTTGACGTAAAAATTAATCGAACCGTTTCGATTGGTTGGATCCGGAATACTGAGAGAATAAACTAAAGGGAGGGGTGGTACATGAGTGTAAAAGAAAATATCTTCATGGTCTGATGAATATAATTTCTCCCGAAGACGTGATTGTACTTTCGACTGCATTATTTTCCTCCTAGCGTTATCCAGCGAGAAGCTCAGATGGCGAAGCATTCAGGCGATGGGCGCGACCGCGTGCTGAGCCCAAGTTGTAGGCGAAATCCTTTTCCTATTTTACGCTCTGGGTCGTACCGTTGCGAAATTTATTAACGGTTAGTCACAGAGATCGTGAGAAAACTTTCCGCGTTACCCTCATCCAATGGGAGTTAACTTTCTGCGACGCTCTAGAAGATTCCAATAAAAATGGAAGTTTACACTCGGTCGACGGTAAAGCTGATTGATATTATCAGCCTAATTTTTCTCATGTCACACGAAGAAAAAGGGTTAGAAGCTTATGGGGTGGAAGAGTGATATAAAATATCACGGTATAATAATCAGCCTCATTCCTTCTCGACACTCAATTTTACTCGGTCGTAAAGTTAATGAATTTAATACGACTTAGAAACAACTTTTAAGTTCCCCCACCACCGCCAGAATCTCCTCTATTCTCGCCTTGAGAGCGCGCCACCGTCTCGGCCATTATCTCTCATAGCTCACGCCTCCGCTCAATAAAGACGCAAACAATCGCAATGATGACGGGTGCTCAGAGAAAATACCCTCCTCTCTTACGTGTTATTATCTTGGCGGGTAAGGAAGACATCAGACACGCAACGCAGTACTGGAACAGCGGTTAGATTTTGCCTCCTTTGCTGAATGGTCTTTACGAAACAAGGTCTTCAATGAAAAACATTCTGAACTTGGACGGAGCACTTAGGTGCAATCATTGCTGTAGGCAAAGGTTGAGTCGAGAAGACCGTGCCTCCTCTAAATTTATCTGGCTACTTACGGGTTTAAATGAGAACACATTCAAGAATTATGGACTAATTCAAGCAGAATATTATAGTATTGTTGGTTATAAAAATTAAGGGCACTTGGTACCAGGGAATAGGATTGGTATTAGGTGTGGAGTCTAACTAAATAGATAGATCTATTTCACCTCATAGAGACATAGTCGCTTTTCAACCTATGCGCTTGACGAATGCTGGAATCTTTACAACCTCACCGCTTGCCCACACAACGTCTGCAGTTTCCTTGCGTTTGGTTTGAAGTCCGTGTGGGGGCTAATGTTATGGCAGAGTTCACGTCAACACCTCAAGGTGTGCACATGAATCAACATAACGATTAATTCTTTTTGAACATGTCCATCAACGTAAATAACTACTACCACCCTGAAGATATTCTCTCAGTCCAAACGCATTGCCATCAAACATAGATACGGAAAATAAATAAACGGTCGGCACGACAGCAGAAAGAAGTCCGTGGAGTGTTCAAACTCTCGGACGTAACTCATATCCGAAGAGAAAGGGTTTCCTCCCGGTGCTCCCGTGAACGGAGTCATTCAAAATGCAAAACCTTTCGATTCGAACCTCGTAAGGTTCCGCACTGCCCTCGATCGAAAACGGAGAGACAGCTCCTCCTTCGAGAATACGGTCCCTCCCGCGCGCGAGAGAGAGCTTGCGACCGAGAGATCGCTTCATTATCGGAGGGAGTGGAGAGGGTGCAGGGGGATGAAAGAGAGCGCGGGGAAGCGGCCGGGGGGGGGGAGGTCGCGGCGCGCCCAGCCAACTGGAGCCACACACGTTGATGCCTTCCCCTGAAAAACTCTATGAAAAGAAGAAAAAATATCTTGGGATCTTGGAGGAGGGCGTGTATCCTATGAGTCCCGCACCCCCGCACTCTCCCAACATTTTTATATATGCACTCTTCAACATATGTACCACTATGCCCAAGAGAACTGGCGCCCGTCCAACTTTCTTCGGCGTAACGGTTCCCGAGCATTAGGTGGGGGATAGCGAAGGAGGGGGGCGAAGGGGGCTAGGGGAAGGGGGCGGAGGAGGGGAAGTGAGTGTGCGTAGGGAGGGATGAGAATGGAGTGCGATAGGAGCAAAATAAGAGTGATGGACCGTAGTTATGAGCATGGCTATTGCCATTGTGACGAGCATTCGTTTCCATGTTAATCTCTGGAGGGCTTTCGCTTTCAGACACGCACCACACGTAGTGGGCAAACAGTTGGGTTCGCACGCAGGGAAACCTCTCTGCAACAGCATCACTTGGTACCATAAAATGTTTTCCCTGGAAACAAAATTTAGGACGTCTTCTACATGATTCCCTGTAAGCTATCTTCCTCGAGTGTGTGTGGCTGGGAATGATTCCACGCCATCCACTCTCCGCATTACATTTTATTAATTCTACAATGCTTTCTGAGATGTTAAAACAGTTAAAAAGATACATACAAGGTGCGATCAAAAAAACTCAGGACTGATTTATATATGATTTTATTCTGTGCAAACCGTTCAACGGATCGAAACGAGACAGTGCGCTATCTAGCGACACATCTGACGACTAAAACGAGAGGTGTTGCGTTTTTTTACGTCGAGTCGTTACGCAGCAGCAGCGGTACGTGTCTTAACCTGTTCGTCGCCGCGTGCAACGGCAGCAATGAATGAGCTAGAGGAACAGCGTGTGTGCGTGAAATTTTGTTTCAAATTTGGCACAAGTCCTACGGAGACATTTGGAATGATTCAGCAAGTCTTCGTTAATGAAGCTATTAGTCAAAGCCAATGTTTTGAGTGGCACAGTGTTGCATCCGCGTGTTCTGCCGTGTGATTCACCGGCCTAGTAATGGCGTGGCTGAGTCACCGCTGGTGACTCGATGTGGACACAGGCCCACAGTGATAACTGGTGACTCGCCGTGGACTACGGACCAGTGGTTGATGTCGAACCCCCCCCCCCCTATTTCTGCCTGGAGAGGGATGTTGATAACGACGACGGGTGACTGATGTCATCCCGAAGAAGCCAGTCTGGGACTCGAGATCAGAGAGGAAGGTTAGGCTGGGCCCCTTCTTCTGGTTAGAAGCGCCAAGCCGTGTCAAGGGATATAGTACACATTGTTGTAAACTCTGTCTGCCTAGTATACATTACATTTGAGTTGAATCGGGACCGCCGTTGTACTTTTCTTTAGTTCATTTCTTTTCCCCCATTTCTATCAACGAACTTCTCTCCACGCCATAACCCACCGAACTAAAAGCCCCCGTTTACCCTCAAGGCAGCCACTCGACTCGTGGGGTACTTCTCGTGTCGCCAATATCCCCTCGAAGACGCGAGGATACGACAACAGTCGTTTTAAATCGGGCAGAACCTCGACAGATGAAAATTCGCGGAACGCGGCGGCCTACCACTTCGACAGACCCCAACCATGTCAATTTGGTGCTGGAAAATCGCCGTTTAACTGTTAGGGAGATAGCCGAGGAAGTGAAAATTAGTTTTGGATCCTGTCAGACAATTTTGACAGACATTTTGGGCATGACGCGCGTCGCGTCAAAATTCTTCCCTCGGGTGCTGACTGCTGAAGTGATAAAAATGTGTGGACATTTGTCAGGAACTCCTGGATCGAGCCAATGCCAACCCAGATTTTCTTAAAACCTTGTTTTTTTTCCAAAGTTAAAACCAACCTTGAAAGGGCGCCGATTCGACATTAATGCGGACATTAAAACTAATTGTACCGCGGACCTGAAGAGGATCCCCAAGGAGGCTTACCAGGCAGCGTTCGAGAGCTGGAAGGAACGTTGGCAAAGGTGTGTCGTCAGCCAAGGCATCGAGTGCGAACAGTTCAATTAAGCTGTATCCGTCGAAATTAACAAGTTATATAATCAGTCCTGTCTTTTTTTGATTACAACTTATATATACATGCATATAATATACATCCAGTCAGCAATAGTGAACAGAAATAAAAACACAGATACAGACAAAATTGAAAAGAAATTCACACATATTTGAATTTTCGGTGGTCAAGTCACCTTTCTCAAGGAAGAGAAAGGTGTCTTGACCACCGAAAATTCGAAAACGTATTTTTTTCTTCTTTTGTGTATTTCTGTGTTTTTTTCGCTATTGCTAACTTGATATACATTATTGTTCATATCCGTGAGACTTTCACACAAGTTTTTTATATACATATACACACCCACACACATATACATACACACAAATATGCATTGCTTCTAATACGCCAGCGCACGAGCCGCTTAGAATTACGAGGCTATCTGCGCACCGCAGAGTCATTTTGAATTCGTCGCTCGATGGAAAACATGCGACGTAGTCCGTGGCAGACAATGGTGTCAACGGTGACAAGCAGCCATCATTCGGCGATAGAGACGCACCCTCCCATACACACTCGATCAAAACAAAGTCGCCACGACGACTTCTTCCAGAGGAAAGGAAATCTCTTCCCTGAAATATGGAAAATTTGCCTGGGAACAATAGACCTGGAATACAATACTCGATGTGCAGAGAAATATATTCGATTATACGGCATTGGACATCCTAAATATGAAATTCATTCCCCAAATCAAGTTGTATCTTTCGTGAATCATTCCTTCAGTGGAAATAAGTGAAGTCGGTAAAAGAATTCCGAAAGGTGCATAGACATGAAAGAAATCAACATCTAAAGATTGACAGACAAAAGTTAATCGTGAAACCAGCATTGTGCCGGAAAATCACAATATTTACGTTATAATACCACTGCGAACAAACGTCCTCACGGAATTAGCCAATAACTTTTATGATAATAAATCCTACTACGTGAATGTCTAAAACTAACCTAAATTGAAAAATATCTTCAGTGAAAATATTTACTTTCTTGGCATTTTAAAATATAAGTTAAACCAAGCACCGTTTTTACTGATGATGATGGAATCAAATTTGTGGGTTAAAGTGATCATTTTGGTATTCTATAACTACATAGTCTATAACCACATAGAATATAACTAAGATGAATCGTTATATCTACTGCAATTGTAGGAAAGTTATACGTCTTCCATTTTGTCGAATAGATGAAGTCGATGGATTGCACTAGTTTTTACCAACCGTAATTGCTTTGTACTCATATTTTCCTCTACCTCCAGCCCTAAACACCTCTTTTCTCCGGAATAAACAGGATTTTTTCTCTACCCACCCACTTCTTCTCTCTCAATAGGTATACGTGACCCAAATACTAAAGCTTCATTAGATGATTATATAATGCCTCGAAACCGGTTGAAATGTTAAACTTAATTGGTGGAATCTTCAATTATTTTTTACCACCTTGAGAAGTTCCTCTTAGGAAAACTAATACTATATTGGAAGAAGTGAATAAATTACTGAAGTGGATTATGTGGGATATTTAATCGCATAGGGCAGCTTATAACGAATAACAAGTGGCCGAGATTGCTAATATTCTTCATTTCTTAATTTGCGCTGGATTTGCCAGAAATGTTTTCTGGTAGAGGTTTGGTAACACATCTGGCTGGGGAATGAACTGTTTTCATTTTCATATGAGGCGCGTAACACCTGAGCTAGCTGCGATCCAACACGTAAATTCACCTCCAAAGTGGTGATAGTTTAAACGTGAACTTGTTGATTGGATATTAGTATTGTTAGAAAGCTTCATGTTTTACAAAAAGTTAAATAGATATTAAATGTAAATTCACTGGTGCCGTTAGTTGAACTCGAAAATACCTCCTTTCTTTTCAACGATTGTTTTGCTAGAAGTTTGGAATCGTTGACGGCTGGCTGATCCGTCGGTCTAATGTGAACTTAAACTAGCCTAAACCTGTCCTAACTAAATTCCAATCCGCCATTGAAAATATTTTTAAAGACAAATCTCTTTAATTAATTAATAAAGCATAGTTCATTTAAATCTCGGCCGGGAGCATACTTGATTGCACTTACCTCTACTGTTTTTCATCGACACCGCTACAGAGTTCTGACCATAGTTTCCAACCAAAAATGTAACGTTTGGAGCTAAAATTCGGTTAATGCAAGAATATAAATGTGAGTACTAAGCGGTGTGAGATAAATAAATTTATTTGGAAGGCGTATCCATTGAATTACTAATTGTCTGCTGTATTAAAAACTATATGCTGAACAAAAACATTGTAAAATTGACCGAACAAATATCATGCTCTTGAGTCAATTACGCAACCTTCGCAAAAACCCACTTTAATAGCACCATTAACAAGTTCATAAGAATTACGCCCTAAAGACAATCACTCTATTCATCCCGTAAAGATACTGCCTCTTAAAACATAGAATACAAAAGAAAGTGGAATCATTCCCAAGTAATAAGCATCCGAATCCCTCAAGAGAGGAAGTGTATAGGAGCGCATAAGAAAAATGAATTTATTTTTTCATCCCAGGAATAAGGGTTGGAAAATGTTAAGTTTTTGCCTGTCAGCTTCATATTTAATAAGAAGGTCCGATGGTTTCATTTCGCCGTTAAGGGAGCGAGTTACGACCTGTCGAGTAGCCAATAAACGTGAAGATACAAGAGCGGAGCGGTGTAAAACAGATCGAAGGAGAAAGCATCGAAGCACATCGTAAATGGCTGTAATGGCAAAACCCAACGGAGGACCTTTTGCCAACCAAAGCTTCAATTTAAACGATCAAGCCGCTTTATGCTTTTCGAGTGTCAACTTGGGTTGCCCTAGTTCTGCTCAGACTCGGCGATGGAGACTTCAACGGCTGCCACATTACAACCCCCTCTAGCTTCAACGAGAACAAGTTTCCATGAGAACCTTCTGTGTCCCTTAACCACCGCATTGTTTATATAAATGCACTGAGATTCCATCGTAAATATTGTACGACGGTTCATAATGAATGGCGAGGGAACTGGAGGGGAAAATCACCACAACTACTTATATTTTCCGGTTCACTCATGAAAATGAGTGAACTGTCGTGGGCTTTAAATTCCGTAGGATTGATCTTCCATCGTCTCAACAAAACGGAATGGACTAATTCACCCTTTTAATTTGACGTTTTCAATTAATTAAAACTTTATTTCCATCAAGATGAAATTTGAAAAATCTTCTGTCGACACTTAAATTGTCGAAAAAGCAATGGATTCACATCGTGACGTACACATACACGTAAAATTTAAGAAAAATGAGTGAAGTTTAACGCACATAATTTGTGTGCTGAAATCATACAAATTTCCTGCTTTAATTTCCTACTGCTATGACTTGTGTGTACAGCTGTGATTTTCATCTCGAGTTAATCACACAATTTACAATTTGTAACATTTTCCGGGGGTTAAAAATGTCGGCTATTCTTCTCAATTAGCATTAGAGTTAACTACAAGCTTTAACCGCTGAGTAATATTGCCAAAGAATTTGTAGCTTTATAAACAGCGTATGGGTTTCATTACATGAACAGATTACAAGCTGCTAAATATTTTAACAAAAAATATGACCATCTACTTTGTGTGAGATATTTTCACTCTCGTTACAAATGCCATTTCTTTTCGCTCTTCTTCACGCGAAATGACCTGAAAAAACACGTGAAAAGCATCCTAAAATTGTTAACTTTGCAACGGCTCACTCTTAAACCAGTTTTCCATCGGACCCCTTTTAGTCACCCCCTACGTCACCGCTCGCATGGAGTCAAGATCAAGGTACACCCTCTCCTGCAGGGAGTGGATTGCGAGGCAAAAGAAAAAAAAACAACGCAACAAATCATTCCCACTGCGAGGATGCAGAGCGGAGACATCATGATTTAATGCGACACGTTTAAGGGAGAGATGGCCACCGGAGTACTATTTTGGCGTGACTGCAACAGGAAGAAACCATTACCGCGAGACAGATTGGAGTCTTCGATTAAAAAAATTATGGGCGTGTTATGGGTACGGTTGGGTGCCATCCAGCCCTGAAAGAGAAGCTGGGATATTAAAGAGGAGGTGCGCGGGAGGGAGAGAGGGTAAGAGAGGGGGGAAGGAGGTCACTTAAAACGGGGCGAGAAAGGAGGTGCGGGTAAGGGCAGATAAGGAGAGGAAAAATGCCTCAAAGACGAAGGGGTGGAGTGGGGGAGAAGTGGAGAATTCCTCTCCGCCAAACGGTTGTCACTTATCGGGCAAGCGTGAAATAAAAGAAGAGGGACAGGAGAGGGCGATGCGTTTTAACCCCTGGCCTCCTCTCCCCCTTCTACCAAACGCCCCGCACTCTCCGAAGGCAGAAGAGTGTGCGACTTTCGCGGGTGACTAACCAAGAGGCAAGAGTGGAATCGCTTCAAGCAAAGAGCAGTGTGGAAACCAAAACTGGGTTCGAAAATTCCGGCATTTCCAACAAGTGCAAACAAAAGGCGCCAGTTTCCCATGCGTGTTTAGGAAAAATACATAAGTTCCCTCGGCTACAGTGTAATTACAGGTATAGTTCAAAAAATGAAAGTACATAATCACGTTCTCCGAGGAGAGCCTATTTTCAGACTCACCCTCATCCCAATAAATCCAAATATTACATTTTTGAAGAAATTAACTAAGGATTTAAGGCCAAGGTTAATAACTAACTTTCTTCAAGACCAAAAATACGAAATAAATACCTTAGAATTTCATCAACAACAAACTACCCATTGGGTAGAATTTCCAGTGCAAATAATGCTACAGGAAGTGATACTTGAATATTTAAACCATACAAGGAGGCATGGCCGGGCTATAAATACATTTTTGCTAAATGAACCAAGTTTTACTCTTTCTTCCAAATGAGGTTTCACAAAACTTAAGTCTGAAGCCATTAATTTCATTAAGGTCTCCCCAAGTGGGAAAAATTTCCGTCTCCCTACCGCGTTGCCGTTTAAGGAAAAACAAGAAACTAAGCGCAAGTAATAAAGATTTACGGAAATGAATGGGCCTTTATAGATAAACGGACGTGCGCGCGCACACATATATGCATGCATTAAATATCCCTCCACCCACACAATTACACAAGAAAGAGATATATAGACCTGAGCTCACTCTTCTACCACTGACAAAGAGGCCGCCTTCTGAACCTCGTACCGCCCTCCTTAAGACCCCTATGCCAAGCAGGTGAGTGATACAAATGCAGGAAGTTGCGGAGAAATGAAAAGGCTCGCTAAAAAGTGGAAGGAGCTGCGCAATGCAGTATATCATCAATGAATTAATAACTGACACGATCATGATTACTAAACACTTCAAATTTTATAAAAAATGATATCATAATAATGCGAGCCTTTTTATCAAAAACTAAAAACACTTGGCAACGGCTAAAATTAAAATAATATAATTAGACATATAGCTTCACCCCTTATGACATCATAAAAAGAATGGAAAAATGAATACTCGCACATGAGCGAAAATAAAATATGAAAGCTTTATTGCTAAATTTTAACTTGAAAGGTAAATTGAAAGCAAAACAATTAGCATTGCCAATAGACTATTTTTTATCCATTTTATGATGCAAATACTTGTTGGCTGAGCCTATTTAAAAAGTTCGTTAACATTATTATTATTGTCAATGTTCTGAATTTCAAAGTCAAAAAATTCACAGAATTGTTCTTTATTTCGTCGAATTGATTACCACCCAACATCCTAAAGATGGAATGGAGGCAAAATGACAGCATGAAAAGAAAGTAATTAAGTTCAGAGAGGGTGGTGGAATTGGTGAAAAAAGCGTGGTTCAATCATCGAGAGAAGGTGAGTGCAATATTTAATTCTTCTGAAAAAGAGAATCATCATAAAGAAAACCTAAAAAGAACATCATTGCCAACAAATGTCAGCCATCGTTGTCAACAATTTTCAGCTAAAATTGGAAACGGATATTAAAATGTTTGCGAATGCGGACCTCAAGAAAAGTGTACAAACAATAGTAGACATAAATTAAAAGAAGAATTTACAAAATATTTTGATCCACAGAGTATTAACTAATTACGTTGAAACAGAACCGAAGTAAGTAAATGGTGAGTCAGAATAACAGTACTAATTCTTACAACACATTCATTAGTTTTTAACATTTTTAATCCAGTGAAGCACCGGGAAAAAGTACTTTACTTAAGGCCATCAAATCTCCTGTACCCACCAGTAAAAGGAGCCTTAAAGCACGCAATTTATTCTGGTTTAAAAGCTAAGACGTGTTTTATATACAATAAAGTGCCGTGTCCTCGATCCGATTGACATTATCAAACTACGGACAGGTATGCCATATTTATGGCCAACCATTCGCCACCTAACGCATCCAATAACAAGAGCATGCTCTTAAAAAGGGACTTAATTTTTACCCGACTTGGGGTACCTATATGTTGGTTTGTAATGGCGATCGCAGAGCCACTGAGGATGGGGGGGTTTCCCCCCACTGCCTTGTTCATTTCAGTAGCTTGTAGCGCCTGTCAGACTCCAACTTGTGTGATAATACGTCCAATTGCTTCCCATGTATTAATGTCATATTTGTCGGAATGCACTCAACCGTGACTGATTAACGCCTCGAGAAAACAGAGCGCAATGATTCTGGGGAGAACAAGGATCGTATGTCATGATCAGGCGACGTTTACCGCTTCAGATTATATCCACTGTAAGAAGGAAGCAGCACACTGGAAAATTTCTTTGCCTCTGTTTCATTTCCTCATCACCGAGGAAAGAAATCTCTTTTCATCTGGCACGAGTTATGACCGTTATTCTATCAAACGTCATGGCAATTATCATTAAAGCATTAATATCACTGTGATTTATTATCACAAAGGAATATACAAGGTAAAAGACTACATACCATTTTATAAAACTCGTTTTACCCGTGTGAGTAGTAATACAGTCACATACATGTATTACTTGACTTGACTCACGAAATTTAAGATCATAAAGTATGGTCCACCGCAAGTCATTACAGGTAATAATTGATTAATAATCAACTCCAGAGCCTCAATAGCTTGCTAATGGTATGAAAGTACGCTCGTCAGTGAATCACAACATTTTTGCTGATTTTAATTCTATCGAGAGCTTCTAATAAACTCCATGAAACGAGCCCCTTTGAACTAGATCCCCGAGGAAAGTCTACGGGGTGTATACATGTATATCATTCCGAGACCTTCGACCACTACGGTTATGTCCCGAGGATAATTGATCACGAAGGAATAAGTTAAACCACAATCTCGGTTTCCTAAGTCGAATGCGAACTTAAAAATCGAACCATTGGATCAAAAACCTAATTTATTACCCACCACATGCTGATTATTCTCCCGTATTTTTTATGAGCGGCATCATGTAGAGTTCAGCCAGTAGTCATATGAAATGAACAAATTTGAGCTAAAGTATTGTCCACCGATCCCTACCACAGATTGCTCTTTATATGAAACGATTATGGAAAATTTCATAAGCTTAATTTAACTCAATGTGTACAAAAAATACGTTAACCGACGCCACAAACATGCTTGAAATGAATAACTGTGTAATTACTTTTATCCTGTTACTGACGCAAGAAAACGCGCGTAATGGTTTGTATTTCAAAGGGAACTTTGGTACTTTTCCGCTAATTAGTCATGCACGGAACCCATTTAAATCTCTCGATTAAAGTCATTATAAATCTTTAAAGATTCCTTGATAAACCGATGAGAAAAAAATAGGCATTATTATATTCGCTGGAATTTCCAGTGGTCTAAAATTATATTCACGTCATAATTTTTATGAATGAACTCAGGTTTGTCCGAGCGTCGAACGAGATAAATTGTCGTCACAAACGCTATCTTCAAATGCGAATTCTTTTGGCGCAGCTTTTGGCCAGTGAAAAAAACATGGAAAACTACAGCCCCGAAAAAAAAACCTGCTATCTGGTCATTTGAACGGTCTCTATCGACGAAAATCGACCCTCTCGATGATCGACCGGCAAGGAAAAGAAGGTGCGGAGGACCTGGACCGCCTCGTCTTGGAATTTACATGTAGCCCGAGCGCTATGAGCCTCAGGCTCGCGTGGAAACAGAATTTATTGGAAGAACGACGAGGAGAGGAGGAAGGATAGGCCAAGTGTGGACTGAGGGACAAGAAAAAGAATAGCCGCACGCCCTTACGGCGACTTGCGGGGCAGAGTATACGAGTCGTAGACGCACAGTTTTCTGGAAGTGGATTGACTAGGAACGAAAGGAATTCGGATAAACTCAAGATTGAGGAGAATATCAGGCATCGAGCAGGGTGAGGAAATGTATTAAGAGTAGCTATCACATTTACAACCGTATGTTATTTCTCTCTCGCGTGCTTCGCTCCGGCCCGGAGCTTTCAGCAAAATTGAAATGCATCGATTCGGCATGAATAATGCCAAAATTTAATGGAACTGAATGCTTAGACAAAAAAGAAGGACAGTGCCTCTTGAAAAACAGATTATTGAGATATTTACTGAGCAATCTGAGGCTTAATGTAAGAAAAATAAAATTATTCGTATTTGAAACTATGAAATTAGAAGTGAAATGGAACCTCATTTCTTTACTGAATAAAATGAATGAATATTGTGTGCAAAAGGCACTAAAGATGATCAGGTGACCTCGGAGATAACTCACGTTGGCTGTGAATAACTTCTTATCTTCGTTACCTTGGTTCAGTTCTCGTTCCGATCATCGAAAATACAAGGTAACGAAAGCATCGATAAACATCTTAATGTCAAAATTTATCTTGTGGTATTTGCTTTAATATACCGGAATACCAAATGTTATTAAGGTTGTTTTTCTTCAAGTTTATACTAAGAACGCGATGCTTAATATGTGTTTCCATAAAGTGTACTACACGCTTTCTCGCTCTTAGAGCTTAAATGGGCACAAAAAAGAATTATTTTTGCATGTCCACGAGAGACAGCGACGTCTTCGGCACGTTGATAAGCCGGCAAGTCCAAAAGAGAGCGAATATTAAGGCCCATTTGCGTGCCTTAAGAAAAAGACTGACCGAAAACAACATAACACATCAAAAGGATATTTCATACTCCGTTCATTGCCTAGGAATTATTTAATGCAAAAAAACCCAACAGAAAAACAGTGTCACTCAAAATAATTCTGAAGATGACAATGGTTGACTTTTCACCGCACATCAATGAGTATTTCTTTTTAGTCACAGTATGCCTGAATGCTGAAGCCTATCACGAAAAACAAAGAGAAAGAACTTCCTTCAGGGCATCTCTTTCGTGGCATGGAAACAAAGGCGAGCTTGAATCATATATAGGGCACGAGGGGGATAATGGATTATCTAATAAAAAATTTAGGAAGTTGTTGAAGAAAAAGATCTTCACAATTATCAGGAGTGAAAAAAAATAACTTTAATCTCATGAAAACACATGCAGAGAAATATCTGAAATGTTCTCGAACAAATAAGCTAGCGAGCATTTTGCTATAGGCAAATTAGTGGACATTTAATATTGTCGTTTTCAATTAAAGTTAGTTCTCTCCCTATGAACGTTATTAATTTCGACAATAAAAGTTATTTTATGCATTAAGACCAGATTATCGTTATAATCCTGAGCGATAAGGTTGTAAATAATGTTCTACACCATTTTTCACGAAAGCCTGTCTCACAAATACTGTGGTGATATCTGTGCATAACAGCTAATTAGTGTACTTTTATGGCGAGCCACACATTAATTACAATATTTCACTTTAAAACTTTCAATAGGAATGCCTAGAATAGTTTTTGCAAGTTCCTGATCTAATTCTCTAGCATGCCTTTCAACTCTCATTAATTTCACACCTCTCGTCGTTGAGAGGAAATTGAGGCTTTGAATTAAACTGTTCATGCATTTTTTAAGAGTTTCTCAACTTAAAGGGAAATTTTCATTGATTTTCAAACGATAGTTAACTTTTTTTAAGCTGGCAAAGAAATATTTTGTTTTTTTTTCAATAAAATTAAATCTGGCACAAACTACGGTTGACGACAAACGTATTTCATGTTTCAATAACATATATGATAAGTGGCTTTCACCAGCCATGAATATTATTTTCTTATCAAATACCTACATTGACAGTCAAGTGTCAAGTAAGCCATCAATTAGACCAAATGTTATATCTTTCAGAAATATACGTATTATCGTTAAATAGGGATAAAGCTATTCGAACGATAAAAAAGAATTTCCATCTTGCTGGCTGCTTTGGTGATACCTCTGCTATATGCAACATCAAATAATCACAAATAAAATGGCGAAACTTCATTCAATCTAAAAGTCTAAAATGAACATAGTTACGGATCCCCGACGCGGAAAACCACGCCACCGCGCTCCTCGTTAACTAAATACAACCGAACAATCGCACAGGAGGCAATTGAGAGAATCCATCGCCCCGGGTATGAAGGGAGATTCGCTGTTCTCAGGTCCAAATATAAAGGCAAGAGTGGAAATGGGAGGTGGAAGTGGTAGTGGGGGGGGACGAAATGGCGAGCTAATCCGAGCGGAGGAAGAACGCGGAACGGATGAAATGAACAAGACCCGCTCGCCCCCAAGTTCTTCATAAATTTGCAAATCGTTTACATTACAACTGCCCATAATCGAAGTGGTATACTTAGTATAATTCAGCGATAACAGAGATGCTCGAGAGCGATATGGCGATATGAGTCGAGGGGAGGCTGTGGTAATCGAAACGGGTGAATGAGGTGGACGAAAGGCGGCCCGAGGGGCGAAGCGGATGGGAAGGAAGACGCCTTAACGCGCACAATTCTCCGGGAAGGCTGACATGAGAAAGGACCTTTTTTCTGAATTACACGCTACGGTAAGGCACCCTCATTTATTTTCGGCGAGGGAACTCGTTTCCAAAGAGGGAGGAAGGTGGGGAACTTTCTCTAAGCCGAATGAAGAGGGCATGAACTTACTCCTTGTAGTATTCCCGTGGCTAGTTTTACATTGATAAGTTCACGCCAGTCGAATTAGCGCCATGTGTCTTGGCGTACCTACTTCCTGATAGTTCTCGGCGAGGGGCGTTTTGGAAACTCTTTGGTAGATTCCATGCCCAGATAGTGCGCAGGTAGCATCGCAGCCACACTCTCCATTTTGCCGACGTTCGAGCGATGAAAAGCTGCATTCGCCATTTGCAGTTCTCGCACTTTTGCAGTTACAGAAAAAAAAGATCGCTTAGCTCTCTCAAAAGTAATATCTGGTGAAGAATTATGAAAGATATCACCACACCATATTTAAAACAACACTCTCACTAGAAGATACCCGTGGAAAATAAATCATCTTACATGTTCTCAAAATTATTCTAACGCTCAGTTTTGCTGAAATTTTACTACATTGTAAAAATGTAATGTTCATATTTAATCTAGATGAATCCAAGGAAAATTTGATAGACAAATAGAACTATAAACGTTTTGGTTTCGAGATTTGCCACACACAATATTTTGTTCCATTTTAACCTAAATTTACTATTCCTTTCAACTACGTCTTAATATTTTGCGGGGAGCTTGAATTGACTCTACATCTAGGCCAAAAGCTGATGCTTGAATAAACCCTGGTTTAACTCATATCTTAAGATCTGACCGAACGGAAGCCGGCTACCGTCTCAAACGTTGGTTTTTTTTCGTTCCATCTCGAGGTTACCCATCCTGAGGAGTTTCCGCATTCCTACGGCGACTCTCGTCTTTTTTTCCACCTCCAAAATGTTAATACAGATAAATGAGATGAATATATAAATTTATCAGGGTTCTTTTTTCACAGCCCCGAGATATACGACTCGAACTGTGAGGCTGGAAACGCGTTGAAGGAGTCATCTGGCGCAGCCCCAGCGGTGAGAAGGATATGTAAAATAAGTTGAGCGGTAAGATTAACGACATTGAAACATCTTCACCCCGAGAGATAAACCACGGCTCCCTTCGGAGGATTGAAAAATTTTCTCCGCTATCCGATGACAGATTTTATCACCTCAAATTTTGTCAATGTTTTAATATGACCAGTGATTTAGTACTGCAATAAATAATGATGGTTACGCATTAAATGTTCACATAAGGACTGAGCCATCAAAGCAGTATGGACCTCACCTAAGAGAAGCTGAAGAAAACTTCTAATTGCGTGTGAGATATGTTGAGCCTCCCGAGAAAAAGTAACGCAGAAATGAAAGACAGTTTCACAGAAAGGTTCGTGAGAGCAGACTGGATATTTAGCTTAATTAGTAATTTATTCAAAAAGGAATATATTAAGGCCAAATGAATTGAAGCAGGACAACATGCATACATACTGTCGAATACGCACTATACGACTAGAGTGACCAGAACTTCGAAGGTTTGAATGAAGTGAGGAAGTTTACCCATATAAATTAGTGGAGATGAAATGATAGTTAATGGGTTCACATTCTATTTAGCACAAAGTAAATATGGTTTATTACAAATTCATTCGTAAATCTTAGATTGAACATGCGGCAAACCGAAAATACTCCGAGACGATTTGTTGTGATGGGAGTTACAATACGATATGGATACCTAATATTTCACGTTTCGCGACGCTGGGCAAGAACAGAAGAAATACGGCCAAAATAGAGAAATAGTAGGTTTAAATTAAATATTTAACAATGTACTTATAAATGAGGACACAAGAACAAACTAAGTCTCTATTTAGCGCATTTAGAACTACTTATCGAATGGCCAATCACTGGCGAATCTCTCCTTGTCCGTTCATCCTCCGGACCAATGGAGAGACTCGGTTTCTTGAAACCCAAGTGCAATTACTAATAAAATACCTTCCTCGTAAGGAATTTGAGAGTTGCGATGACTAAGAAAGGTCTACACCGGGTATTCGTTTGAGGTCATGGGAGACGCTGACGGAGAGAGAACCTTCTCGCGACCTACGTTGCAAGGAAAGAGCCAAATCGTAGGGAGTACACTGCGATAGAGCGCTCTTTGTGGCATGGTTTTCTTTGGATACGCACATATCTTGCCATAGACACGGCGATATTTGGCCAACCACCTGCGTGAAAATCAACTTTCTAGGCAAAGCTAGATGAGAAAGACGCAATCCACCATCTTCACAGGCGACAGCTTGCCATCTGCTGATGTGAGTTCCGAGATAACTCTACTGTTCACCACTTCGCACCAGAAGGAGATTCAATTCCAATTGAGCAAACAGGGGGCATTGGAGGCGCACGATAAATGATGAGAGAACACTGAGTCAGAGCCAAGACAACAACCCTCTTTCAAAAACCTGTACTGAAATGAAAAATCTCAATAAACAAGGCAGAGAAACCTTGAGGTCAAAACAATGACGACCCGACAACTTTTGTCGAGGATGCAGTTTTTTGATGCATTATTTGATATCTGGGCGTGATTTCACGCCGTGAATCATGGGAACTGCGCGTGGAATCAGGCTACATCATCACACATAGATTATAAAACGCGCTGTTGACTATAAAGCAGGATGAGATGGCTAGAGACCAGGCTAAAACTAGGATAAAACTATCCATAACGATTAAGTCTGTAAAGTGAATTTCCACCATCTTACTGCAGCCAGTCATCCCATCTCTTCCCACCACCTCCGCCTACGGTTTAATCACCAGCACCTGCCCTGGAGATCGAAAGGTTCTGGAAGGCCACCAACCAGATACTGCCGTTCAAAGACGACACTCCTCTAAAGGGTAAAGCTAAACATACGCTCTTGATGTGCCGACACCTTTCATTCACAAATGTAAAGAGACCATCTATGGCTAGAGGAATTTCGGGTTTGGACACCGAGAATAATTTCCGGTGGAAGAATTTTGCTTTTCACCAAAAAATTCTCAAAATATTCTTCATAATCTTTTGAACCGACAGGGGAACTAGTTCTCGCATTTTCGATGCACTCAATCAAAGCAGTGTTTCCCACGATTTTTTTCAACTCATTTTATATTGAGGGAAACTCATACGGAGGATAATTGGTTGTGCAGGTGTTTTTGCTGCTGTTTGATATTCCATTACGGCTTCCATAATCCTGCGCTGTTTTCATTGCCTCATGTGAATTCTGTCATGAAAAACGAAATAGTTAGGATGTGGCGAAAGTATTCCGTTTGAACCACCGGGCATATATCAGCAGTAATCTGAAGAATTTCCCTCGATCGGTTCACACACGCACCATATACACCGTTGGAATTTCCATCCACGGCTGAAATGAACATGTATCGAACGATTTGAAACAATGGTCCGAAATGAAAAGGCCTTCTTCTTGATACGAAGAATATATGTTGGGATATTTAAGGTCGATGAAATGATTTTCACTCGACGTAAGAGTGATTGGTGAATGCTCACTCGCATTGAACGGTAGGTGCACTCTGATTGCAATGCGAAAGCGGATGCACCTGCAGCACTCATGGAGAAGGCCACCATGTACCATGAGTCGGACGTGGTTACCACCGTTGAAACCACCCATCAACTCTCCGGCCGATGTAACGGCGACGAAACCCTTGCCGTGCAGAGACTCAGAGGTGGAATGCACATTTCCTATACCTAAACGATTCAATTAGTTACGGTCGCGAAAGAAATACCTATTTTTACTTGAAAACAACTCTTACGTTATTACATGTGTATCTAGGCAACATAAAAATCTCTAATTGCCTCGAGCGTTCAGAATCTTGCGCAAAAAGATTCAATTTATTAAACAAAGACGAAAAGTAAAGTGAGTTTCACTAATAATTTGTAATTCCTGTGCACTAAAACGAAAAGTCAGAGGAAATTATTAGAAAATCCACGACGGGAGTGGCCAAAGGCATGGAGACTTTATGCATTACTTCTATAACTACCGAGTATTCCTACGAGCTTGATGCTCTCACAAATGGAATAAAGTGATAGGTGAAAACAGAATAAATTGCTGATAGGAACTGACTCCCGAGTTCTAGAGTGGCTGCGAACGAACAACCCCTGCTATGCTCCTCCGATGTGTAATATGGAAGTCACAATTTTTGTCAAAGAGGTAAATTAATACGTTCAAATATATGTAGTTTTTTAGCAAAACAAGGTTTTATCTTGACTTTTTAAAGTTCATCAAAAAGTGGAGAGGTGTCGGTAAGGATAGCATGTTAAATGTTGATTTAATCAAGCAATGATCACAATTTTAGTTTTCCAGTCTGATTTTCGTGAAAGTTTCTTTAACCTAGCAGAATTCTTACCTAAGAACATTTACAAGTCTTTCTCAATTCTGCACCTTGCAGATTATGAAAGAAAAGAACACATTACCCAGAGATTATGAGTAAACAAATTATTCGCTGTTGTTCACATATTATTTCGGAATCAGAAAGATAATGCCATAGGGTCAGAATTATCACTCCACTTGCATACTTTGGGGAATACAAAAAGAATGCTTTTTACGATTGCTTAACTTTATTTATTATGAACACAAATAAAACGCTAACAAGTGATATCATATAAAATTAATCTGAAGGTTACGATTATTTTTATGTCGTCTATGATCCGCGACATAAATCAGAAGTTTGCGCAAGGATTTCACTTTAAAATATGAATTGCATAATGATATTTTTTCGTTTTCAATAATGATAGTCTATTCGTACCTTACCTGCCGTCCCACAACGTCATTTTTCTGACCCTTACATACTGAACTCCCCAAACATCACTGTACACGTCTATTTTAAATGAAATTATAAGTATTTTTAGCATATTCTACCAAGATTATAGTAGGATGAATAACCCTTAAGGCAAACAATCCGGAAATTATAGGAATAAATTTTAGAAGAGTTTTTCTTGTTCATTTATCATTCCAATACGAACAGTTCAGGTATTAGAATTTTAAGCATAAAACTGCGCGCCCCTAAGCCTAAGGATATGTTAGCATGTGGAGGCGATGAAAGGCTCCTTTTTGCCCTTCTATATGTATTGGTGCCTGAGTCCATTAAATCTTCTGCCTTAGTTTCAATCCATGGTTTAGAACATCCGAGCACTAAGCGCATATTTTATCCACCTCCACGTGGGTTCATGTAACCAATCACACACCACACGTGCGCGTACTCATTCGGCTACCCTCACTTTTACTGCAAATCACTGGCAAGCAATGTTCGCAAATTACCCGAAAAATTCTCATTTGATGTTTTTTTAAGAACTGAACATCTCAAGAGCACTGCGTTCGAGAGAAATAAGTAAAATTTACATGGGCTCCTTGTCTCCCCACCCACCACGATCTAGTAAATCAATCCCATTTCAGTGCACTCAAATGTGCTTCATAAAGCTCCCCCCTTAAGAGGCATCAAAACGGGTTGAGTTATAACCTCTTCACGGCCTAATGGATGTTGATGGATGGATGGACGCCCTGGCGAAAAAATGCACAATTCTAAAAGGCGGGTGGCCTCTCAAAAGATTTCCCCTCGCGCCCACCCATTTTCCACTTTGATTGGAATACTTATTGAGGTGCGAGCGAAAAAAACAAAGCGACCGACAGCGTGTACCTCACAAAGGGACCGAAGGAAATAAAAAAAACCACCCCAAGAGGTGAATAGACCTCGGAATATTTCCCAAGCGAACCGATAGTCCATCGCTTCCTATATTAACGAGAGGATATTCCTGCACGTGTTAACTCTGGTATTTTGAAGCGAATCGCGTCGCGAAGGATCTATGCTGTCCAATAAGCAGCCTTTTGTTCTCGATATACGGAACAATAGTGAAAGGTAACGACCGTTGGCAATTAAGATTGATGAAGATGAAAATGAGGTACAAGGGGATAGAGAGAGATCAACTAGACTCGGTGCGAGAGCCTCGGAGCTTTAATAAGGATTAGCTCTGAGCGCAACGATTGCCTATCCAAGGGAGCGCCTTTCGATCCCGGCCTGACCTGACCTCCGCACGGGTGATTCTGGAGTCAACACTCCGGTGGAGGGGAAAAGAGCCTTTCACACACACACACACGCACACAGTCTCAATACTCTTTTTTTCGTCTTACCACGCGAAGGAAAACCTCGAAGTCCATTCGGACGACGGGAGAAATTAAATAGTAGTAATGAACAGCGAGCGGAAACAACGCTCACTCGCGAGGCGTTCCATTTTTTTACTATTTAAACACACGACTTTACGCGGGCTTAAATTATTCCGGCGCATCTTTGGGGTAATCGAAAAGAGAGGCGTGAAATTACTTGGCGTGGCACAAAGGGGCGGCTGAGGAGGGAATTGACGAGAATCGAGTTCGCGGTCGGCTGTGGGGAAGGGGTCCGATGCTGCGAGAGCGAGTTCCCTTTAAGGACGGTGAGGACTACTCATCCGCCGCGAGGAAGAACCCACGGAACCGAGGAAGCGCTTGCGTCCTCTGCCCGTGGAAAAGCTAAAGATAAATTTTGCACTGGAACGCACAGAAAAGAAGTTGCTCCCTTAAATCTCATCATAAGGCATTCATTCATTTAACGATCAACTTTCCATGGAAAAGAGCTTCTTTTGAGGAGGTTCTTGCTATCTATTTTTTCAAGTCTTCGAACAACTCAAGAATAATCTAAGCAATTAATTATTAAAAAGATAAATTATTTAATGGAAATGTTAAAATTAGGCCAGCACTTTTTCCATATGGTTTCACATCATAAGTTTAGAACTATTTCCAAATGCATTACCTTAAAATGAACATTGCATTAATTTTAGATGCTTAGACATGATTTTATCCACATGTATTTTGAACTTCTGGATAATGCCCTCAAAATTAATATAAACGATTACGATAAGGATATGAGTCCACTATCATATAATTATAAATCGCTGTGTAGTATCAGTATTTAGTACTATTCACGTCCCTAACCGCGCTGGTTAACCATAATACCATGGAAAATCTACGCGTAACATGATTAATCAAAATCGCTCAATAATTTGGGTAATTTTCAATAGAAAGTTCAGCTAAACTGTACTATCCACCATGATAAAAATTTATTGCAGATGTTTTACATATATTAACTGAAAAAAATGAGAGTAACGTAACCCTTTGCTTAAAAGAAAATGTTTCACAATATTTATTTTGTAAATATTGGTCCTGTTTTTAAACGTATCCTTTGAAGTTTGCATCTAGAACACATAAACTAGAGATTTTCAGTGTTTTCCAAATTGTTAAAGACATGTAAGCCAGGGTGCATTAATCTACGACAACGATATGTCTCGCTGAACGAAGAATATTTTTTCACAATGTTCGTTCGAAGGTTTCCGCGGCGATGAGTAGGTGATTTCCACATTTTTCGGGCTGCGTCCGCGTATGTCGTTTAAAAGTACAACAGTTTGTCAACACAACAGTCATCCTTGACCTGAGGACGCCAGCAGGATAGCTGGCGAAACTGTTGTACTTTTAAACGACATACGCGGACGCAGCCCGAAAAATGTGGAAATCATTTTTTCACAATGACTTAAGCTCAGCGCTCAGACTAAAAAAATTGAATAGACATGCAGGATAGAAGTGAGTGGGCTTAAAATAAATAAGACTTCCATTTCTAATTTAATCCCGTGTCTAAGTTCAATAGACGATTTTTTTATATTTCAATGATTTAACGAGAAAAATGCTGCAACGCGAAGCATACTCCACGTCCGCTAGAACGAAGTACCAACAAAATTACGTAGCATGATGATAGAAGCATTTTTCCTCGACGATGGGAGTAAATTTCTGAACTGTCAAGCGTCAAAATCTCCTCCACTGCGTTCCAATGGAATCTATGTGCGTGCGTGCGACTTAAATGGGCGCGCTTTGGAAGCAGTGTCCGCTCATATCCAACATAGAGATTTAAGTGTGAGGGTGTGGTGAGATCCGAGACTGATAGCCGTGCTTTCAATAGGCATGCTCTAAAACTCTTGATTACACTCTTTCCCCTTGCGCGCCGTAAAAGCTGGATTTAGAGAGAAGTGATTTATGTCCGATAAAAGTTTAATATCACCAAAGCCAGGGTAGTCAAATCAATTACGCCTTCAAAAACTCCTTATCCAATTAAAGTGCATTTAATATTTCCCCATAGTTATATACACTTTATAAGTAATTCACTGATACCGAAGCATTTGTGCATATCTATATTGAGGTTAATCTCTACTTGTAACAGCAATGTGTCGTCATAGCAGCTAAATTACTTACCGTTCAAAACTTTCCCTAAACATAGTAATATATTTATAAACAAAGAGTATAATCTACAATCCTCAGTTTTAATCATTGATGGCACTGTTACTCCCCAGCAAATTAAATATCACTTTAGTTACGATTTTCATAGCACTATTTTGGGAAATCCAAATATAACATTTCTAGTACATTAATATTCTTTGATGAGCCCACCATTGTTAAACAAGTAGTAAAAAAGGCGGCTGAAAAATTATGATAGTGACTATGATATTAATAATGTGCAATAAATCAAATTATCATTTTTAAAGAATTTTAGGCAAAATATCTCCACTTAAAAGCGATTAATGTGGGAATCAGTGGTCAAGAGTTTTAAATAAACTCGTTCTTCTGCCCTTAACAAGACGTTAATTGGAAGTAGGGAAAATTGAGACTTTTGCTTGTCTTCGCAACCATAGGGATGCCACGTGGGGAAAGGAAGGAAAGGAAGAACGTGTAGTAATGGACAGAGGGTAGAGTAGGAATTAAAGACAAAAGAATCGCTTTCTAAAAAAATAATATCATACGATGGGAATGCAAAACAAGCGAGCGTTTCCGGCAGAAAACTCCTGCCGAGAGATAATCAAAGCGGACGTCAATAACTGAACGTCAACCCCGCCAACTCCGCGAGAGGACCAGCCGTGGTCACTATATCACACAAACACATACACACACACACACATACTCGCGCAACACGCTCGAGTTTTCTTTTATCCCCTCCTTCGCCTCCGCCAACACACACTCCCGGGAGCTTTCTGCAAATGAATGGGCTTGCATCCATCTCTCCCGCCGCCGCCCTTAACACTTCTTTCCCCTGCCGCGCTCCTCCGCCGGCCTCTTACAACCACCCTTCCTCCCCCTCCGCACGACCACGTATGTCTATCTGTGTGTAAAAGCGATCAAAACCCCAGATTGAAAATCTAGCTCGGCAGAGACACAAACTTATAAGGGCGACCGGCCATTATATCAAACGGAGCCTTATCACATGGAGTCATCGCAATTACAATGCGAGAACTGGACCAGGCACACGCATGCAGACACACGGGCACATTCGGCGTCCGCAAGGGGAGACTCCGAGGGAGAGAAATGAGATAGCGGTCCTCCTAGCACGTGAACACAATCGCTCGGCGCTGTCATTTCGTGGGCAGGTATTATGTAGGATGCTGACGCGAGGAGGCACACAGCATTGGGGTTTGCAATAATCACCCGCACCGCAAGATACGCCGCGTTGGATAGGAAGGGTGGCCAGTAGCAGTCGAGTGTGTTTCTAATTTCAAGAGATGGGACGCTTAGCGTATTAAATATTTTAAAGATTCTGATGATCTGCTGACTTTTTTCGATTTCGTTCCATTTACGCTTGAGGAATTTCAATGTGGATCGCGGTAAAGGAGGATAATAAAGAGCCACTATTAAAGCAGGCCACAAGACAGGCAGTCGAAAAGCTCAATATTAATTAAAGTGTAAGTAACTAATCGGAATAGTTTTAGGGAAATTTACACGGAAAATTAAAAAATTATTCAAACGAAATCAAACCTATCGATATGAACCATTCAACAGCAATCAACGTGTAAACATTAACGTAGACCTCACATGGAGTGTAATACTTAAATCCGAGTAAATATTGAAATAATGTTAGAGAAGCAATTTGAACCAACAGGAAACGCTATCCGAAAGAGGAAAAACCATCCACTCACAACCGTTGAAGTCTCCAGCTACGAATCTACGTATACATTTATTACACGGAAACATGGCGTTTAAGTCTCCGGGGGATCGCTTCTTACGGATAGAAAAACAATCATGTATGGAGGAAAAGAAATAGAAAATACGACCTCAGGAATCCACTTAGCCCTGCGCCTATGCATCATCGCTCGACGAGAGGGAAAATAATGCCTGACCCTCGCGCCGGTCTCGAGGGAGGCGATTGCCGGCGCACGGAGAGTGCATCACTTGAGAGGGGCACGAGCGGGAGATAGGATATTAAGGCCGCGACCGGCCGCTCATCAAGAATCGTGCCGGTAATACCATTACACTTTATTGACAAATAAAACCACTGATGAGCCTTGGAAATAATAACATGATTATGAGATCTTAACCAATACCATCTTGTGTAAACGAGACCCAACAATAAGACATCAAAATGCACTAGTTAAAATAATATTTTCCTTCCGGTAACTTTCACGGAGATGAAATTACTCAGCAGTGGTTACATCCTAATCCTGTGTCACTCAAACTTAACGAGTTTATTTCGCACCGTATTTCCCCGGGGCCTTGTTTGACGAAATCACACCACTGCTCTCCGTCCAGGGGACGGAATTCGAACCGACAACCTGTTGAACAGCCACCGAGTACACACCCCACCAGGCCATGTGGATGCGAGTGGAATATTCACTCGATGAGGAAAAGAAAAGGGAGGTTTCGTAATGGATTGCACTCGCTAGCTCCGAAACACGAAGAGGCTACGCGGCGAGGCGGGAGAGGCGTGGAATGGTGGGCGTGCCTCTAGTCCTAGCCCGCCGCGTAGGGCGACACTCGCGCGACCGGCCGCCTAATCAGTCGGATGCGGCAGGGGCGTTTGTTGTGGTTTCGGTGCCCGACGGGGAAGTGTTAGTGCGGGGGGGACGCGTGGTGGGAATGGGGGGGGGGCTCACCTCTCTTTCCTCGTGTATCCGTGAATGATGCTCACGAGGGGACCCGTCCCGGCGACGACGACCTCGGCGGCCGCAGCTGCATGAACACGCACCTCCACTCTTACCTTCGCTCTGCGGCGTCGGAACGAAAAAAATATAGGGTTCAAAAGCACAGGGCAGTGCGGTGGACTCCACGCGACTGAGATCTAAGGCTTCGCGTACGCCCACGATCCGACTCTCGGGCCTCCCCTCCCCACCATTCCCTCCGGTTCGGCCTCCTCCCTCCCTCCTCTTTTCCCCCTCCCACTAACACGCAACACCACCCCCACCTTCACCACCCATCCCACACACAAGAGTATACCTTACTCCCTTTTCCGCTCTCTCTCACACTACCTTGCGTTCCTTCTCCTCCTCCCCTCGCACCTCCTCCTCCACCTCTCTCCCCTCCCCCGCCCCCCCTATCCTTTTTCCTTCCGCGCTTTCCCATTGGCCGAGCCGGCGCGGCACGGTGCTCCTTGGGCGGGATCCCCAGGCGGTGGAGGGCGGGTGTCATCGAGACAAGGACTTAAAAGCCAGCACCGTTTCCGCCAAAGGTATTGTTTATAGCTGAAGGTGGGGGAGCAAGGCGGTCGGTTGTTTCATTCCATCGAAGTCTTCAAATCGGTGGCATACCACCTTTTGCGGAAGCTTTCATGTTTCATGGCGATTGAGGAGGAATTCTAGCGTAAAGTTATATTTTTTTTCTTTTGTCGTAAAAGATATTTCATTTTTAGCTCCATGGTATACAATGACAAACTTGTAATCTCAGAATAAAGCTTTCGCTGCTTCATTTGGGGACAAAAACACCTTAAATGGGCACCAAAGAAAGGACGACCACCGCAAGAGATCATACAGTTCGGCAGTCGATAAATTATAGGTCTTTCAAAATTGGAAGTGTTATGTGCGGTATTACTTATATATGTCCCCCATAGTTGAAAATGAAGAGATGTGCTATGAATAAATTCTCCCACCAAAAGGAAATTGCACACGGAAGGTGTTGTGATATGGCAGGAGCCACAGTACCTTTTTTCTACACCTGAAGCCTTTTACTTTTGCAAATACCTTTTAGAGGATTATATTGGACAAGAAGAAGAAGTTCAGCTCGAATCCACCTAAAACTTTCGTAAATATCATTTTCTATAATTAACTGCTTTCACATTCTCCTCTCGAAGTCTCTGTCGTGAAAAAGACAATTCAGTATCAAAAATGCTAGTAAAAAGTTACCAGTTGTATCTTAGTTGCCATCAAACGAAACATAAAGGCCCATAAGAATTTAGACAATCTTTATTTTTGATCGATCTTAATTAAAGATTTAAACCAATTATTCGGAATAAATTTTGCACTAAAAAAACAATATTTCCTAAAACAGTTGATGAATATATTTCGATCCAGAGCCTTTCCGATTGTAGCCAGACGAAATAACCTAAAAAAAACACGCAAAATAATGCTTCATTAGACACCCATATTTTCCCTAATTTTTTGTTGCCTGGAGATATACCAAAATGCTGTAAGCACTGTTGATTTCCACCATCTTGCAGCTGTTAATAAAGAGGAGCTTTCACTTTCCAATGAAATACGTTGTATCGCGTAAAAAAATATTTTTTTATTCAAGAGTTATCCTTGGTGGAAACTCAGACAATATATCCAACAAACGGGATATTAGACAATTAAAAAGAAGTATAGAACCGTAGATGGCAAATGTGGAAGAAATAGGCATTATATGCATTGTAAGTCCATAACGTTATCATATAAGTTATCATCAAACTACTGCAAACTTTCTGTCGCAGTTACTCAAATGGGCGAAATGCTACAATTATAACTAAAAGGAAATGAAATTATATTTACATAATACTATTTTCAGCTGCCTGTATCACCCCGTTAATCAGTCTGCCTGGTAAAAGCCCTTAAGTTAGCGGATTCAACTTCCAGGCATGAACGTAATTGTGTCAAATCAATGTGCGTTAGAGTCTAGTCGTAAATGCAGCAGTAAAAGTTATCCCTATTGGACTAGATATTTTTAATTTCGAATGTTCATAATGGAATAAAATCTTATGCATACAATGCAATTTTTGAAAATTACATACTCTTTATCCTCGTAAAAACCTCCTGTTCCAAGGAAGAATTCATTCCACTGGGTGGCAGATGCCGTCTTATATGTTTCATATCAGTAATGTCTGTCCATCTGTCCAATCAAAAGCTTCCTATTACCTCTTGGCCTTCCTGAGTCCCCTCGCTGACGACCTACCCCTACCGCTCTTTCAACCCCTCCTCCTAAAACGTCCGTCATAGTGCCATCCCTCCTCAACGAGCCACCCGCCCTATTAGTCTCTCTGCCCCAGCACAATGGTTGAATCCATTTAATTCTAATTCGATACACTTAAAACTTTCGCGTTTTTAACTTCTACCAGTTCGTTTCCCTTTTCACTTTTCATCCGGCAAGGCATTTCAAAACTTTCGGTGAATGTTATTCTAAATATAAAATCTAAATGATGCTATGGATTCCTTTCCGTTTGCAACGCACTCCATTATTCCAGCCCTAAATTATAAATCGAGTTTACCATGAAAATTATCTCTGGATGAAGACTAATGGTAGCCTTGATAATAGTGGTTCTGTCTTTTGCACTTGAAGTATTCATGATTGATTTTATCAAAAGAAAAACACCTGGGGTCTCAAAGGAATCAACGTTCAGTTCAGTTTTTGCGTTCTGCTTTATATCTCTTGATGGAAATTTAATATATTTTGTTGAATTCATTTGATGGATGAAAACTAATTTTGCATATATTCTCGAAATGGTGTACTCATTCATCAAACCATCACACCTTTCATCATAAAAATTGTGTGTGTGTGTGTGTATATATATATATATATATATATATATATATATATATATATATATATATATATATATATATAACACTTTTTGAAAGACTCACGGACGTGAATAATAATGTATAACACTTAGCACTAGTGGACACAGACAAAAACACAGAAACACACAAAAAAAGAGACTCACTATTTTTCGAATTTTCGGTGGTCGTTGCCACCTTTATCAAGGAGGAGAGGGACAGAGTTCTGTCCCTCTCCTCCTTGATAAAGGTGGCAACGACCACCGAAAATTCGAAAAATAGTGAGTCTCTTTTTTTGTGTGTTTCTGTGTTTTTGTCTGTGTCCACTAGTGCTAAGTGTTATACATTATATATATATATATATATATTACAATAGTTACAGGGTTCGTCCGGAAAATAAGTGTACTGATTATTTTTTCCCGCCGCTCCAGGCGCGCCCAGCACCGCTCTGACGGGCTGCGATTGGAGGGGGGTATGTTGGCAAGCGACGCTGAAAAAGGCAGTCGGCTTTGAGCTGTGGTGTAGTGAGGAGCTCTGTTAACGCGAACCTCCACGCTCGACCCACGTCACGGAACGCGATGCCGAAGCAGCGTTATTCCATCAAATTAGCGGTAAAGCTTGGGAAATCGTCTACCGAAACTGTCAGTATGATTAACCAGGCTTACGGGGAGTCAGCCATGTCCAGAAACATGATCTCTCGGTAGCACAAGATGTTCGTGGAGGGCAGAGAAGAGGTCGACGACGAACCACGGCCTGGACGCCCATCAACGACACTCACCGACGAAAATGTGCGAAAAGTTCGCGATGTACTGAACTCTGATCGTCGTCTTAGTGTTCGGATGATAGCAGAGCAGTGTAATCTTCGAAAACGCGTTGCCCGCGTCCGGCCAGCGATCAAAAACATCTGGCGGCTGCATCACGATAATGCGCCGTCTCACACCGCGCTTGCCGTGTCGGACTTCTTGGCCAAGCACGGCGTGGCAACGCTGCCGCACCCGCCCTACAGCCCGGACTTGGCACCACCGGACTTCTTTCTGTTCCCGAAGATAAAGAGGAGTTTGAAAGGAACGCGATACGGGACTTTGGACGCCGTCAAAGAGGCCGTGACGACGTGTCTTCGAGAGGTTCCCGATGATGCCTTCGCGGGAGCGTTCCAGGAATGGGAACGCCGCTGGAAAAATTGTATCGACTCACAAGGGTCCTATTTTGAGGAATATTAGCTTAAGATATGTAAAAGTGTAATAAATTTTTTTTCCTGAGCTCAGTACACTTATTTTCCGGACGAACCCTGTATTAATAAAACAAAGGCTTTGGCATTTTCTAGAAAGGAAAAGGCTAAGCTAAACATTAAAACAGGAGGGCAAAAACTAAAGCAGGTAGAAGAGTTTACGTATCTCAGTAGAGTTTTCAACCAACACAGTCAAAGTACTAGGGACGTAAGGAGAAGAATTGCGCTGGGCAAAGAGGCTTTCACAAGGAGAAGGGAGTTGACGATAGCGACGTTGTGTAAGGATATTAAGAAAAGACTCGTAAAAACGTTGATATGGAGCGTAGCGGCGCGAAAACGTGGTCATTGAAGCAGGACGATAGACGTAGATTAGAAGCTTTTGAAATGTGGGTGTGAAGAAGAATGGAGAAGGTGAAATGGAGTTATAAGAGTACAATAAAATGTAGTGTTGTATTAAAAAATGTATAAACAAGTATGCCGTAAAAACCAAGTATGCCGTTACCTCTAACTGTCAGCATACTATAGATCTCCCTTTCTTACTTCCCGATAAAGATTTAACTTTGCTGTACAGCGCACCAACTTCACCCTTCCTCTGCAGACTTTTCATATCCTCGCACTGCGTCTTCCACCATGCTACTTTTGCTTTATTTGTTGCCCGCCTCAATTTATTGTTCAATTCTTTGTACTTCATTTTGCCTAACTCTGTATTTACATTCTTCCATTTTCGCCTCTCATCCATCTTTGTAATCATCTCATCCGAGAATCCATGGTTTCCTAGTCTTATTAGCGTTAACGGTTGGAATAGTGTCTTTTGCGGCTTTAGACAACCCTTTCTTGATCATTTCCCATTTTTCTTCGATAGTACTAAGCCCTTTACCATCCTCCATAATTTCCTCTACAGCCTGTTTGCACTCCTTCCTTTTCAAACCATTTCGCGCTTCTACATTCCATTTTCTAACTCGCCGCCCCTGCCTAATCTTTTTGAAACGGACGCTAAATTTCATAACAACTAAATTGTGGTCTGAGTCCGCATTCGCTCCCGGGAAGCTGTACGAATTTATCACGCTGTTCCTAAACCTGTGTCTAACCAGGATATAATATAGCTGATACCTTTCTGAGTCACCTGGCATTTTCCATGTATACCTGCGTCTTTTGTGGTGTCTAAACCAAGTGTCGGAGATGACTAACTCCTGTCTCCTGCAGAACTCAACTGCTTTCTCCCCGCGGTCATTCCTCGTGCCTAAACCGTAGTCCCCGACCTCATCACCATCTCTTTCTAGCGCCTACCGTCGCTTTCCAATCTCCCATCACTATCGAATGTTTCTCTGCAGGAACACACGCGAATATGTCCTCTAACTGATCGTATATTCTATCGACCTCCTCTTCCTTATGGCGCTGCGTGGACTACCTTTCGTCTGGCTCCTAACCTTTGACCTATCTGGCATGGGTGACCCTACCAGGAGCAATTATTATTACTCCCGCCAGCACAGCTCTAGGGGTCATCGGAACGCACAAGCCCTTCCACTACGTCAAGGTTGTAGTCCGGGGAGAGGAAATATATATATATATATATATATATATATATATATATATATATATATATATATATATATATATACACATATAAATATATATATACATATATATATATATATATATATATATATATATATATATATATATAATGGGCTGACACATTATAACACAAATAGAATAGAATAGCAACATTTAAAAGGACACTCACACGGTAAATTGTTCGAGCTTTCGGCCCTCTCATAGGCCTTCTTCAAGAGAGACTCAAGAGAGACTCAAGAGAGACTCAGAAGGCCTATGAGAGGGCCAAAACCTCGAACAATTTTAATTTATTTATTCTATTTGTGTTATATTCTGTCAGCCCATTATTGTGCCGCTCGTGTGAGTTTTTCCGTACAATCGAGATATATATATATATGTAACCATATATATATATATATATATATATATATATATGTGTGTATATATATATATATGGTTATATACATCAAACTACAAACATATATATAGTTTTATAGATATATATATATACCCACACATAAATGTGTTGCGGTAGCCCAGGGGGCTGAGGGCTGCTTACCAGAGGAGTCCAGGTTCGATTCCTGCACAGCCGGTCGGGAAAGGAAAAGGAACCGGCCCCCCTGCCCTGATGTGTGAATTTCATACGCCGTATAGGGCTTAGTACTGGATGTGTTATTTATATTAGACCGGGATTTGAACTCCGGATCTTTCCACTTGCCGGGTGGAGGCTCTTAACTACTTGAGCTATCCAGGAACCGTAATCTACACTGAGATCCGCGATGCTCCACGAAACCAAGTGCCCCGATTCTTTGGCCAAGAGATGGCGTTAGGGAGCTGTTTCACCCACCAAAGGAGAAATAGACATGAGACACAGGGGAAAGGATAGTAGTAAAGGAATCATACAACATCATAAAGGATAAGAACAGTGCGTTTCGTGTTATGCATAGCCAGAAGAATCCCGGTCCAGGAAATATTTTTGCATTCGTGATCTGCTGGATTCCGCCTTCCCCACCTCTCCTGTGTTCGTCCTTTGTGTGTGTTCCTATCCCTTTTCCTTATATCTGTTTCTATATAAATGAGTATTTGTTCGCCGTTTGGCGGGATTTCGTGTTTGAATGTGTATTAGGCCAATGTGGCTCGTCTCTTCTTCTGGCTATGCGTGAAGCTGCAGAACCATGCTGGTTTTTGGTACTTGACTTCTCGGAAATATATAGGATCCAATCTCCCGAGAAGTTATCCCCAGGAAAGCCATAAAAAATATGCGTGATACTTGGTCATTATTTCGTTCGTACATTGGCTGTGCTTTTCTAAAAATGGTAACTACTCTTCACAGTAGCTCTCACATAACTTATAGGAACTGCAAAAATATGGCGGAAGTAATCATTATGAGAAACGCAATTCATCTAAGTATTTTAATCAATTAAACCTATTGTCCCAATTACAATCAATTTCAGCTAAAATTTTTATCTTGTCCCAAACTCATTCCGATTTAATGGCTCCAAAATTGAGAAAGTTTCGAAATCCAACCCGAATATAGGTTCACAATCGACAAAGAGCAACGGCAGTATTTTTAATTAAAATTAGAAATAAAAATTTCATTGGTGATATTCAACATTACTTTTGGATGTGATGTATTAAACACATTTTACCTGATTTCTAGGTATAGTGAATAGATATCTTAACACCTTAAGCAATGGAAAAAATTAGAGTTTGTACTTGATAAAAGCTCATTTAAAGCATAAATCAATGAACTACTGGAAGGCCTAATGCAGAAAACTCCTAAATAATATTATTTTCCCATCTCTAAAATCGCTCAATAGCCACATTTGTTTTTCCAAAGAATTTGTAAAGGCTACGTAAGGAATTGAAATCACAATGACAGAAGGTTAAATGTCATTCGAGTAAAATGAAACATTCTTGGCAGCAGACAAAAGTTATCTGCCGAGCAGCCAAACTCTCTAGTTTGAAGCTGACACCGGGGGAATAACCATGACCCACCCACCTTACATTGTTAGCAAAATAAAATTGGGGACTGATTGGGAAAATATTACCACTTTTCAGCGAATAATTTCGACGGAAAGTCATTCAGTATCGAAATATGTCAAAAAAGGTAAACTTTTCATGCACACATTTGTTAAACTACCACTCGTTTTTGTACGGTAACTTATCAAGTTTTAAGATAAAAGTCGAACATTTTCTGTAATAAACCCCCGTGGAATACAGGTAATACATGTAACACAAGGATTTGCAATCAAGGGATTGTATGCGAGCCACGATAGGGAAAATAATCAGAAAATAAAATCTGGATAGAAAAGATTTAATGTATATTACTAGTGTTATTCATTTACTGTTTCTTTCACCTTTCAATAAAACAACATTCTAGGTTCTCCGTAGCCATACTATATACCTTACCTCATATCAAACCAATTTAAACGGTATTACCGCGAGGGGCATTTTGAGCAAGGGGATTGATTGTTTGGGGTCAACAGTATGGTACAATACTAGAAAGAATAATTTGTTATCGCCATTAGAGAAACATTTCCAGATTAAGAACAGTTAGCCCAAACAAAATAGCAAATTGTATGCATAATAATTGATAAGATGAAAGCGATTGAATTAAAAACAATATACTGGGTACATTGGGTACTTTATCCACAAGTTTCCATGAAAAGTCGATTTTTTAAACGTCTTTTTACGATTACATATATTATGGCATACGGATTGAACCCATTACTTCATTTCATGTAGCGCTTCATGAAACATTATTTCGATTCATGTACTACGCCGAAGACTACATCGTCAAATTACGCCCTCAATTTTCGGCAAAAATCCTCGCTTAGGTCATTCGCAATTAGCCTCTACTACACGCTATTCTCCGAACTGAAAAATTGAAAACCAGACGGCCGACAAGAACTGGAGGTAGGTGGAAAAGATAGGAAAAGGTTAGAATGATTCCTTCGACGGGTTCCCATATATTCCGCGGCCAATTTATTCCTTGCCGCGGGACGGAAAAAGGGAAAATAAAGTTCCAGCATGAGGTGAGATGGAGAGACCGCGACGGAATCAATATCACGCCCATCCTTCTCCTCTCCGGGTTCGAACCCGGCTTCGAGGGCCGCGCGTGTGTGTGTGTGTGGGCTGGCGCCGTCATTGACGAACGCCGTTCTATCTCGCGATCGTCAATCGAACAGGTCTCTAAGCCTATGTGACTCACTCGTTCGAGATAGGGAAGGAGTCTTGACGAGAGCGGACATTCTGCGATCCATTGGCAGAGATTGAGGGAATGAACGGGAGGAACCGAGAAAAATCGAGGGGGAGCCGTGGTCGGGTTGACGCCATCGACGTCAGTGACTGCACGCCACAACGCACGAGAAAAAAAATACTGGCGTGAATCATATTCAATTTGCGAAAGATACGCAAGTACGCAAATGACCCACAACTAAGTGACGAAAGAGGGGTCTACACCTATAATGTTAAATGCTTCCTAATATCTGTAAATCGATGCATTATGAATTATGTTCGAATAAAATCAAAACGTACGGCTGTGAATGAATGCTATCAAGCAGACACTAAAGTACATTCTCTGTGTCTAGTGAATCATTTCCATTGAATGGTAGCTTGAAAAATTCATAGCTCAAACAAAGGCAAGGCTTTTAAATCACTGAAGTTTTATTGTGATTTTTATTTTCCATATTTTCGCACATTAAGTCTAACCGATGGACCAGTACTTTTATAATTTCGGTGAATTTGTAGTAGAGACATAATGTGTTGAATATAATTCCCCAGATCTCACGTTTTGACAAACCATTTTTAATTGTTTTCTGTTTCTCTGCTATATCTTAATAATGTAATTTTATAGCATAGATTCATACTCTCCTTTTGATTAATTAAATAATTGGTAAGTTAATTGATTTCACTTACAATCAATTTCTGGGTGAATAATTTAGAATATCGGTACCAATATACGAGGGTCATCCGGAAAGTAGTACCCGTTCGTGAAATAAAGACACAAAAGTAAATATTAACAAACATAAAAAATTTTATTTGAAAGAGGATACTTTAAACTACTTCTCAACATAATCTCCAAGCAAATTAAGGCATTTGTCATAACGTGTGACAAGTTTCTGTATTCCTGCTGCATAGTCCTTCGCCGCCAGCTCATTGAGATACGCGAGGGACCCATCTTGCACAAATTTTTGCATAATGCAGATGGTGTTTAACAATTTCATGAACAATTGTTCGAGAAACATTGGGAAAATGCTCACAGATGTCATCAATTGTGACGCGCCGATCGTTCCTCACGAATTCGTCAACTGAGCTCACCAGTTGGTCTGTAATGACAGACGGTCTCTCCGAACGCTCATCGTCGTGTGTGTTCCCCCTCCCCATGTTGAAGTTGCGACACCACCGCCGAACAGACGACTCGTCCATTACATTGTCTCCATACACCTCCTTTAATTGGCGATGAATATCACATGGGCGAACGTTTCTTGCATTGAGGAATTTAATCACTGCCCTCACTTCACAACTGGCGGCGTTCTCAATTTTTTTAAACATTGTAAACAATCACAGAAACAACACAGGCAATGCTAGCGTCACGCAACTTGGCTCAGAGAAGGCAGACAAGCCACTGAAGCTATCTGACCTCGTCCAGCGGCTACTCGCGTCGTCAGCACTTCATGCGGCACGAACGGGTACTACTTTCCGGATGACCTCGTAGTTTAAAGTATCCTCTTTCAAATAAAATTTTTTATGTTTGTTAATATTTACTTTTGTGTCTTTATTTCACGAACGGGTACTACTTTCCGGATGACCCTCGTATATTCCTCTCGATTAATAATCTCATTACTGCAATGGCATCACGCGTACCTCTCCCCTTCCTTAACCCAAACTGATCATCGCCTAAGTAACCATTTGCCCTAGTCTCTATCCTTTTCTATAGCATCCTGAGAACAACTTTAGCTGCGTGGGATACCAAACTCATTGTCCTATAGTCCTCACATTATGTAGCCTTTACCTTTTTCGGAATAGGAACTAAAACTGATTTCACAAAGTCTTCCGGCCAGATTCCTTCCTCATAAATACTACGAATCTGCCCATATAGCCTCTTCCTCCCACGTTTTCCTACACATTTCAATAGTTCTGCGGAAATGTTATCGACCCCCACGACCTTATTTAGTTTCATCTCCCTTAATGCCCTTTCTATCTCATCGTCTAGTATGCCTGGACCTAAGCTATCTTCGTCAACGTCATATTCTTTTTCAATGTCTAACTTTGTTGGTCGAAGTTCTTTACTATACAGTTCTTATATATACTCCTTCCATCTCTCTTGGATCTTTCCTGTGTCAACTATAGCCTTATCCGCCTTATCTCTAACTGTTAGCATTGATCTCTCTTTCTTACTTCCCGATAAAGATTTAACTTTGCTGTACAGCGCACCGATTTCACCCTTCCTCTGCAGACTTATCATATCCTCCGTTAACGGTTCCAATAGTGTCTTTTGCGGCTTTAGACAACCCTTTCTAGATAATTTCCCATTTTTCTTCGATAGTACTTAGCTCTTTACCACCCTCCATGATTTCCTCTACCGCCTGTTGGTACTCCTTCCTTTTCAAACCATTTAATGCTTCTACATTCCATTTTCTAACTCGCTGACCCTGCCTTATCTTTTTGAAACGGACGCTACATTTCATAACAACTAAATTGTGGTCAGAGTTTGCATCCGCTCCCGGGAAGCTGTACGAATTTATCACACTGTTAGTAAACCTGTGTCTAACCAGGATATAATATAGCTGATACCTTTCTGAGTCACCTGGAGTTTTCCATGTATACCTGCGTCTTTTGTGGTGTCTAAACCAACTGTTAGTGAGGACTAACCCCTGTCTCCTTCAGAACTCTACTGCTTTCTCCCCGCGGTCATTCCTCGTGCCTAAACCGTAGTCCCCGACCTCATCACCATCTCTTCCTAGCGCCTACCGTCGCTTTCCAATCTCCCATCACTATAAAATGTTTCTCTGCAGGAACACACGGGAATATGTCTCCTAACTGATCGTATATCCTATCGACCTCTTCTTCCTTATGGTTGCTCGGTGGCATTTATACCTGAATAATAACCAAGTTCGTCGGTTCTGTTTTTATCTCTACTGGTAATAATCTATCCGTTACCTGCCCTATGTTGACTACGCTTCTTCCAACCTCTTCATTTAATACTATGGCAACCCCTCGTTGGCTCTCGTCAACGCCGCTGTATATTATTCTATACTTATCGCTCTAGTAATCGCCGCTATCTTTCCATCTCACCTCGCATAGACCTAAAATATCTATATTTCCCCTTTCCGTCTCTCGCTTAACATTCTCCAATTTCCGTGTCCTCATTATTATCCTAACATTCCACGTTCCTATTCTAACTAATTTGGTCTCCTTCTTATGCGTCTTATGTCCTACTGCTGCTGGGTTTCACTTGCATGGGTTTCGTGGGATGACGACCGCGGAAGCCTTGCCTCCCCCGCTGCTGGGCACGACACACGGCTGCCGATTGGGCCGATCCCCGTGTTTGCCACGATTCAAAATCTCTGTATTGTCCATCATGTAAATCTTGGGAATGATAATTGAGGTGGTTTCCCTTTCCCTTCCTCAATAGTGTTTTTAACGTGACAGCATCACTTACTGGCCGCCCCACTGGGGTCAGACGCCATTGCAGCCGCCTCACTGAGGAACAGACGCTGCGTGGACTACCTTTCGTCTGGCTCCTAACCTTCGACCTATCTGACATGGGTGATCTTACCAGGAGCAATTATTATTACTCCCGCCAGCACAGCTCTAGGGGTCATCGGAACGCACAAGCCCTTCCACCACGTCAAGGTTGTAGTCCGAGGAGGGTCTGTCTAGTATATCAGAGTAATTTCAATTAACACGCATTTTTCTATTCAAGGTCATCGTCATCGTAGAATACACCATCAATTGAAGAAAAAGTATTTCCAACGACTAATAACAGCAAACTAAAATGTATCTATTTCCAGCAAACCAATCAGCGATGAAGGCGCAATACTGCGTGCACGATCTTTACAATCTGAAGGAGGATATTCCCCTAAAATATGCGAAATATTTTCGGCAGTATTTTTATATCTCTAGTTTCACCAAAGTGCTCACAGCGATGCCCTAGGAAGTTTTGCAATTTAGCCGTGATTAGTCAGAAGTATTTTAGCGAAATAAATTCAAAATATTTCTCATTGAAAGTGGAGGTATTATTAAGTTAATGATTTGCTGTTACTTCCAGTGTCTAACACCATAAAAGAATTAGCTAAAGGCTTGTTAAAAATTTCAACATAGAAAACTAGTGCAAATCTAAGGTAGGCTGCATAAGTATGGAAGTTGATTTAAAATAAGACAAAGAAAGGACACACTTGATCATGGAGAAGGCTTTTGTTAAAAAGGCAGTGATACCATCTGGGATGAAATTTACAACAGGGAGATAATATATTAAATACAGCTGATAAAATTATTTTCATTATAAAAAGTATTTTTGGCAGAATAAACAAACAATGGCAATTGTAACGTTCTATGCATAAGGAAATTGTTCATCAGAATTTGAATATGATGCCAAATTATGAGGCATGAAACTAGTTGCAATATAGAATGCATAATTAACTATGTAAATATGGTGTTCAAGAAGAATGATGAAAGCAAAACGTAATGCTTAACTAAGTTAGAAATAGTTAAGGAAGTGGATCTAGATAGTTGCCTAGAGGGAACATATTCCATGATAAAAGTTGATGATAATTTATAAGAAAGGTTATGATAACTAATTTAACACATCCTGTGATATGAGTGTATTAAAGACCACAATGAAATGAATCATAGACGGGAAGAGCTACAAGAGAATATTTATATGACTCAGGTCTTGCAATTTTTGCGCAAGGGGGTTATAGAACAGTGAAGAGACTGGTTAATTAAATAATAGCTTGGGGAGTTGTTACAAAGCAATTCTAATATTAGTAACTCATGGGCGTAACGATGTTCGTCAAAATACCTGCTATAGTTTGAAATTACCGATTAGATTGAGGATTCCTTGTTTATTTTACATTCAGCCCGTAATCTTGAACTTGCAAGTTAAATTCAAATGTTTGAATCTTCTGGTGCGTAAATAATCACCATTTTATTGATAGGATAGTGTGTCCGTTTGCAGCAAAAGCACGTAACTTTGAGGTATTGCATTGAGGAGACTATCCGTTAAGAATTTCCTGTTTACGTAATTTTTTTTCAATTAAAAGTTCTTAATATGCGAAAAAATCAATATTTAGCATCTACTTTGGAGTTTATTTGATTGGGTTCATAGAATTATTTGGAAGACGTTATGCCTGAGGAGATAATGGATGGTCGGGTTCCTTAACATCGATTTAAAATCTATCCTTTCACGTGACTTACATCCTAGATTTTGACTTACCCATGTGTTTAGAGTGCAAATCTAGTTTTAAAGGACGCACGTTCGGCAAGAGAAATCCACATGCCACATAATTCGTCCTCTGCTGGGAAATAATTGAATCGAGTCGAGCGTTGAGATCTCTCGGCAGGGACCTCGTGTGGAGGGCCTGCAACGTTTTCATAAAACACGTCCACCTCTCCTCAGCCTGCCTCCTCCATTCTCCGATCCTCATTTCAAATCTATGGCCTTCACCAATTCCTCCTCCCCCTCGTCAATCCTCTCATCCCATCTCCCGACCCATGTCCCTCTTCCTATTTCCGCTCTCCCTTATGTCCCCCCCTCTTCCCCCGCCGTGCATCACGATCGGCTCTTAACTCCGTCATAATCCCACCCTCAAGTCCTTCGATCCTCCACCTTCGAACCCACCTCTCGTACACAAACTACCGTTAAGTCCTGCTCTCTCCTCCCCCTCCATGTGCCTCAACCTCCCGACACACACACACCCCTCACTCCACCTCCCCTAGTGAATCTCATTTCGCCTCCCCCTCCCTGGGGGGGCACAGAGACCTTTCACACCTAACCACGAAGGGCCCTTCCATCCCCACCTCCTCAAACGTCAGAGAGACCCCTTGAAGCCTCCTGCTCTCCTCACGCCGGAGGAATACGAATGGCTTTCGAAAATAAATATGATTCCCCTCCACGGAGGAGCAAGTATGCATATTCCATGCATTCACCGAGTGACCCTTCCCTTTCCCCTTTCCCCCCTCCATCTCTCTCGTTTGGGAAGTAGGTAAACAAAGGGGGCCGAACCTCCTGTCATTCAACCGATGTCTCTTTCTGCTCGTTGTCCACATGCCCTTTCCAGACGCTACAAGAATCTTCACGGATTTCTCGGAGTGCCCGTAGAATAGGAAGGCGTGATCCCGTTTTCCTTGCGGCGACGGAGATGGTCGATTTCAGAACGCCCGAAATTCATTCGAGAGCTACAAGGCGAGTAAGCAGAGAGTGGAAAGAAGCGGCGAATGCCCAGCCTCCCCTGCCATTGTTCGACATTATTAAACATTTCAGAGCAACTAAAGTGAAAACATTAAATTCTACGACGAGATTTTAATTTTTTTAAAAGAACCTTTACAATTTGGACTTCGACAGAGTAAATTAGGGCAAAATTAATGAACGTAAGTACTCGCATAGTAAAAGATAGGAGTGAAATGGTAGAATAGGACGCTAATCAGACATCCGAATGTATGGAGGATCAAGATGAGCAATGAGAGGAATAGAGGTTAGACAGGGTTGTCCCTTGCCACCTCTCTTTCCAACCTGCCCACGGCGGAAACGGCAAAGGCTGGAGGTAAGAAATAATCTATGTGAGGAGCTCATAAAATCGGTTAAATTTACGTATGATGGAGCACTAGCAAGCCAGCCAGCCGGAGGATAAGCATTGATGAGTGCATAAGAAACTCAGTGCGTTAGGTTTGGGATGATAATCATTAGGTAATAAGAAAACAAAGGTTATAACGTTCTCGAGAAATAGTCATAAGCAAGGTAACTCGGTATAAGCAAGAAAGGGCAGAATAGCTTACCCATTTAAGTGTCTTAGATCAAGATGGGACAACCAGTAAAGACATTAAAAGAAGAACTTCTTTCGGTAAAATGTGTTCACAAAGATGAGGGAGCTGGTGACAGGGACTTTAAGTAAATGTATAGGGGATTGATTTGTGATAACCTCGATATGAGGCGAAGTTTTGTATGACTAGGAAACTTGTTAATTGATAAAAGAGCTTATGGATTGGATTTGGATTTAGAGATGTGATTGTACAGGAGAAGGTAAAAAGTGATGGAATTCGAGGAAAACAAAAACAATTGGTGTAGATATGGCAAGGGATGAGAGAGGGTTCTTAGGATGAATTTGAAGAAGGTAGGAAACGAAGAAGGGATAAAGTGTAATGTAAGCTCAGGAAAACAGGAAAGATTCGCAAGGGATATGGCAGGGGATGAGAGAAGGTTGTCAGGATAAATTTGAAGAAGTTAGGAAAATGGGGCGAACTACAGTATGTTTGGAAATATGATGTTGAAACTGTAACAGAGGGAAAATGTTAGTCAATCAAGAAAGAGGGAAGAAAAGATCGCCATCTGATTCGAATGAAGAAGGGCTAACGCATGCAGAGGTGAAGAATGGTTATTTTTTGAGTCGGCCATTTTCAGTGTTAAGTGCGCTGATAGGAAGGGTTTGGAAGTGAATTATTTCTTAGTGCTTGGGTCCGTCTAAAACCTAGCTAAACTGCTGGACTCTCCTTAATGATATGGCCGGGTTCCATTTCACTTACCAATATCATTATAAACCCCGGGGGAATGGAACTATTCCATCCAGGCGTCAAATGGCCGCAGATCTATCAAAATACTGCGCACCGAAGTGCTCCAAATGGTCGTCGAACTACTGATACAATGTATGCGATGGAGTCATCTGAATAATTGTTCAGTAATGGCTTTAGAGCTCCAATCCCGAATTATTTTAAGCCAACTTGTGAATAAACAGACAAATAATAATATTGAGCAATCATCAATACGGAAATATGTTGCCAGTATCCCATCGCAACGACCCGCCGGAGCTATTTATATTTTTCAACCTCAATAAATCCGTTTCTTTTCGTGACGTCTCGCTCGACTGACTGCGCTCTGGAGAATCATTTCCAACCAGATAACCTTGCGGGTCATAATACCTCTCTCTCTCCTTATGAGTTGTTAGCTGCACGTATGGAATGAGGGAGATCACGGAGCAATTTGGTGCCGTGGTCATTTTCTGAAGGGTTCTCACGCTAAATTCTAAGGGTTATAAACTCGGACATGCAAACTTTTGCATTGGCACAAACAATCATTTCTAGGATACCGCATGAAAGACATTTATCGAGGACTGCCACCGTCAAAGGCGTTGAGGGACTGTTGCTTGTCTTTGAGAGCACTATAAGAATGACATCGGGTTCCTTTCAACCCTTTCTCTGAAAACCCTTAAATTCCAACCCTACTAAACTGTGCACCTAATCTACGTGGCGTTAATTGTCTAAGGTATAAAGCTCAGGTTGAGAATCTCAGGTATCGCTAAAAATAAAAAATAAAGGCACTCAATGATGGAGGCTATTATGCACAATTCCATACACCAACAGCCCGATCTAAATCAGCAGGTTTTTGCACCGTATGTGTATGGCCGGGCATTGTAGAAAAATGGGTCTGAGTTAAGTAGGTGCCCCTCCAAGACAAAGACCCATTGCTATGATTTTAATGTGCAAAATATGAGCATATCTACCGCCGGGAAAAAATATGCAGCTACGCTTACAGATCTAGAGTATAAATTATAGTAAACGTGGTATTTGATATCAATGTCGAGTACATTGCTTTTATTGGTAGCATACCTGGTCTCACGCTGAAATTATTAGTTCGGCATGTTACTGGAAGTGATTAAATTCAATTTATTACCCGTGAGGTTGAGCAGATTAACAATTCAATGATTTAAATAATGATAACACTTAATCTACACGTATGATGGCTTAGTTTGCAATTATGACAGTAAATGTGTAAGCGATAGCTTTATTGACAGTCTAAGACATCGCATGGTGCGGATTCGACAAACTATAAAGCCGATATGCCAATCTGAAACTCGAGCCATAACTTTGATTTCATTTCCTCTCATAAATTCTTTCTCGAAGAATTATATTCATTACGCCCGTCGATACACGTCCATATATTGCTATCATAAATAAGTATTGAGGTAGGCAAACTAAACCTTGAAAATCAAGGAGTCTTTTACGGAATTTTCACAAATTTGTAAAGGCATTGGCAATATCGAAAATTGATTGGGATAACTCTAATACGAAGATGTAATAGTAGTATAAAAGAATAGTACAATAATTTAATATCTCTAGAGATTAGACCAATGATTTTATTTCAGTTAGTATCAGTTAGTTTCATTTCGAAATTCAGGAACATTACCTTAGTACTTGATTAGCTTCAGACGTGATGTGATGGAAGTCGAACATAATTAATAACTGATCGAAGCACTTTTCCACTCGACATCAAGTGGAAAAGTGCTTCGATCAGTTATTCATTACCTTAGTACTTGTTAATTGAACACTTGCTTTTCATCAAAAGTCTTTATTTCAATGAAATAATCATTACATTATGAACTGTTGTTCGTTGATCCTAACCTTTTGAGTTCACAGCATTTAAGTGCATGAAATATAGACCGACGTACTTCTGCATCAATCACTTTGTGGCAAGAAGAAATTATATGCCGTTATAACTTCTGTACAACCTTGATATAATGTACAAACATAAGGCACTTGGTCGAATCCTGTATGGACTTACTGAAATGGTGAATAATTTATCGCATTGAATTGTGCATGAATGTTACTCGAGGAATAAACGATTGAAATAAATTCCATCTTCTATAAAGTGAATATTATCTAGTGACATGCAAATTGTCGTATGGTCACAACTCCGTCTATTCTGCTTTGTACAACATCGGTTCGGTCCTTAAACTGCGCTGTCATTTTGCACGCCTACATCATTTTACGCCTCATACCTCATTTTCTTTCAAATTACAGACACTTGCACCCAAAGGTGCAAGCAATAATATAATAATTATAATATATAATAATAATATAATAATTATAATATATAATAATAATATAATAATTATAATATATTATAATAATATAATAATTATGCAATTCATTAATAGCATAATTAAGATGGTAATAGCGGTGATTAGTGTAATGGGAAAATAGATTTGTTAAATTGTGTATAGCTTGCAAGCAAATAAAAATCAATATCCACGTACAATATACACGCACAATATTGCCAACCATTTCATCAGAGTGCACAAATACTGTCATTCCGTCTGTCTACATCAATGCATAACTGATCTCTTTTTCAATCTTTGCTCATTAGTTTGCGCACGCACGTTGAACTATGCCCAAGGCATAAAATAGCCCTTGCGCTCCATTATTCATAAAATCTTTACATTAATATTGATACATCATTAATTTATTTATTCTTACTAATTTTGACACACAAATATGCGCTAACAAATACAGCTACACACCTATCTATTAAAAATTCATTCAAATTACCCCAAATTAGCGATTAATCTCACCTACTATGACTGGCCATTACGGTCATGTCATACGCTGAAATCGCTTTTCCTTCGACATCTATATCGTCTACTGCAACTTCCAGGGTTGATCAAGGGATGGAATTTCACTTTAAAATTTATTACGTCTGTCACAGAGGATTGACAATACCTAATAGTCTATGAAAGCCTGAATCTTTTTAATAACATGAGATGTAAAAGTTTTAAATGGTTATTTAGTAACTTTTTAAGCACTTATAAGCGCGAGATTGCTCATAGATCCGCCATTTCACATTGTGATGTACATAGTTTGGCTCGGCCAAATGAACTTGAGTCTTGAATGCAAGTTCGGACTCAGAGACACGTGAAAGGACTGTCCATAACTATGGTCGGGAAGGAGATAAAGGTAAAGTCATCCAAAACTAACATATTTTTGAGCACCATAGTTTTGCATATCAACTCCGTTTAAAACTTATGTCATTTCACAAGGGCACAAACCGATGACTTAATTCAACCACCCTCACCTGCCCAAGTCATGTTTCAAGGAAGAACACATCCCAAGCATAGGAAGCCAAAAAGTACTTTATTCTCCTACTTTATTTCTTTAAATGCGGATAGAAAATTATGCGTCTGTATTTGCAGGGTGCCAGCATTTGCTATAAAATGTATTTGTGCTCTGAATGTGTGAGAGTAGATAAACATATTTCGCCAATCATTATTTCACTGAACGGACAGAGGGAAACAAAGTATAAATATTCATTTACGTGTGTTTTCTAAATAATTTGGACTGCAAATGCTGTTATTCAGATCCATTGTTTTTTGCTACGGCAAGCTGAGGTAAATTGGCATTTCTCCTCTGTAAATAACAGTTTTGAAGAAATTGCTCGATAAGTAATGTACTCGTAATGTGAACATACTGAAACAATTGTGGCAGCTGGGGTTCAAATTCTAACCCAGACGAATTTTCAGGGCGAACCTTGACACAAATGTTACACACAAAACTTATGCGTGGGACTGAATATCAAGTGCTTTTGTGGTTTTTATCCAACAATTACTACTTCACATTTAATATTTTTATTTCAGCAAAAAAATATTTTAATTCGCTGGTCATTTTCCGTTGAATACTGCTTCGAACTGGTTTAATCTGCTGTTGATACTTGTATAATGTCCCATCGTAAGCCGTGAATTTATCAAAAACTATTCAAAGTCTTTCCCTTCCTTTGAATACATGGTTCATTATGAAAGTAATGAAAGTAAACTTGCAGAGACGTTTAACGAGCCTTTCACTGATACTGAAAAATTTAATGATCATTTATAATATTAGTTACTACTGATATGACTAAAAAATTAAACGAAAACCTAATATTCCTATTTATAAATAGTTCCATATTTTTATAATTTATGTTATATATTTGAAAATTATTATTCGTTTCCCTCAACACCTTTATTGTTAGTACTTATTTTCCTGTTGTCATAAATATTTTCTTTGTGTTGATTTAAGGTAATATTTTCCGGTGAAGACGATGGTTTCCCTTTAAGACTCAGTGTTTTATTTCTTATTGTATTGAAATATACCTTAGGGTTGCTGAAATAGTTCCTTTTTAAAACGGCCCCACCGAATTTCGACCTTCCATGTCACTCGGAATTGTCTTCATGACAAAATCTGATACCGCCAGAAAGTTTTGGCAATGATAATACATTTTTATTGTTTTGAGTTGTGAAGCCTGACAATGCTGTCCCGCCTAAGACAGGGCCATCAACATCTACCTTCACGGGAATCAATATGTCTTCTTTTCGATCAGACTCGAAGACACGTACCGAACTGTCTGGATGATCAAGCGTTAACCTTCGACCATGCGATTCGGGTCAACCCGGGGTGGTCGGAATTATCAATGTCTTCACGGCAAGTGGAGGTCACCTGAAGGTCACCCCATTAGTGCGAGAGATGCGTCGAACTGGAGGCCGCATGCCAATTGCACACGGATATCCGAAGATCATGATGAGGTTCCCTAGAGCGCCCATGTGCCCATCAATTTGAACTGCATTGGGCAAATGAGATTTCAAAAGCGCAATTGACTGAGAGAAGAACTCCTCAAAAGATTCTCCGTTTACTCATTGTCGAAATCACCGCATAGATAAACTGTTTCAATTGAAGAACTTATATGCGCTACAGAGAAGGAAGTCGTATAATATTTATTATTCGTTAAATGTACTCTCCCTAAATATTAATTCATTCCTGCGCCATGTGTACCGATTGGTCAGAAGCTGACTAATTGCCTAATACTCTTCCAAGCTTCAATTCCCAATTTCCTTCCATTATAATGATTTCAGCAGTTCTAGTAACACTGATTAATTCTAGGTCTATGGAGTGCACCAAAAGATTCAATTTCTATTTACCTTCCTGACCAAGTCGTGATTTCCCGGCCTTTGCCTCATTGCACTCCGTCTCAATATTCGATAAAATAATCCTTATCGTGAAAAATACTCTCCTCACGAATTATAATCGCAAGCAAGAGGATACTAAACAATTGACGCGCTACAAGTGTCGATCCTAATCTCAGGTAAACTTTTTATTGTGTAATCGATACACTCGCAATGCCATTGACACGCGAGGGGAGCCGCGCGTGTGCTGCGAAACAGTAAAGCATAAAATACGACCCGTCGCCATGGTTAGTTAGGGCCATTCCTATCCCCTTCTCCCTCCCGCCCCATCCTTCCTCTTCCTTGACCACATAAAACTCCCCTCAGCCCTTCAGACACCCTTCCACGTTCACGCGGATGACTAGAGCCGTTCACGGCACGCCCCTGAGCGAGTCAGGGCCACCCCCGTCATCTTAACAGGGCGCACGATTGGACCCTCCCTTCTATTCGCCTTATCTCGTTCAAATCCTCGCATGCCATTTTAATTCATATATATCTCTCTCTCATTCTCCCTCTTTGCTCGTCGCTCCTCTTTTATTTTCAACCTCGAGAGAGAGGTCCTTCGTGCCGCAGGTGAGCACACCTGTTCTCCCTCCCCTCAAATCCCGTCCGCCCCCACTCCACCCCCCCTTCCCACGCCAACACCCCTCTCGGGCTCACTCAAACTCATACACGTCCGTCTCCCTCTTCCCTTCCCTTATCTAGCTCCCTAAGATATCTCCTCTTCTTCGACCCATCCCCACTCCACCCGCCCATAATCCTTCTGCCCCACACCCCTACCTCCCTCTTTATAAGCCCTACCGAAAATATTTTCACGGACGATGAGTTATGAATTTCCGAAATAATGAGCGGAGTGGTCGGGAATCACGGCGGCGGCGTCTGGCGGCCGGGAAAGGAATGGAAAAATGGTGCCGCGACCCCCTTGCCCGCCTCCCCCCCTCCGTGACCTCATCCCACAACCCATGCGCCGTAATATCAGGGGGAAGCCATCCTTATTATTTAATGACAATAACGACAACGTTTCCTCCTATTCTCCGTCGTTCCTGCCCCGCGAGATTCGTTTATAATTATTACGTCCCACGGGATCATCCTGACTACGCTTTCCTTTCCGCCAACTTCATCTCCAGATGTCCGTCGAATCTCTGCCAAGTCTTCCCAGAAAATTAAGTTTTTCTATGCGGTGCTGTTCAGAAATGTTTTTTTTATTTATCAGATTTACGAATGTGGCCATCTTTCGAATTTTAAAACCCATAACATTCTTTCATAATGGTGGTGAATATAGCAGCACATTCGAGAGATAATCATTTTGAGATGAGATGAACATTTTGAATACGCAGTAGTATTTTATTATATGGATAGTGGCATTTATGTTTGTCTGTAAACTACTTTGTTCTCTCCCACCATCCTCGCTTCAATGCACAGTATCCCCAATTATTTTTTTTAAATACGTGGGTGACTTTAGAAATTGAGCCTATCTAACTGCTTTCTGAAAACAAAATAACAGTTTATTATTTGACTTCTTTTACCATCATTACATCAATGATGTTGCAGAAAAAGTCGCCGATCTACAGGTATAGAGCACACCACTTTTCGGGCTGATTACTGTGTTTTTTCTTGGTTTACTCTGCTCAACCAATTTAATTTAAAAAATATGGTAAACTGGAAAAGTTCAACTGAGTGAATAAATGAAGATATAATTTAGGAAGAGATAAGAAAACACTCAAGTTATGATAGCCCAGATCATTGTAAAATCTTTGTTCTGCAACGAACCGACCGACAGATATTTTTCGAGATAACAGGCCGTATTAGGGAAAGTTTAGCTATGTAGGAATTTTTATGTGCATTTGGATTAGTTTATTATATAATTAGGGATATAACTTAATTTAGATTTATCATTTCATTCCCTGAAAATAACATGCCTGAATATTGTTCTGCAATTTATTATTCAAGATTAAAACACTGGCTGATTTAACTTTTTATTTATGGAAATACTTCAGCGGTTCTGACTTTTTCAAAAAATGTTCAAAAGTAACTGAATTTCAAATTGATTTACTTCTGATAATGATTTACTATTTACTTAGCTTTGATAATAATGTGATAACATCAAAATTGGATTAGTACTTCAATAAATAAATGAGAAAAGCCACCAAGGGGTTCGCTTTTCATCACCATATAACATCACCTCCACAAATATACAGCGTCTTTAATTCTTTTTCACGATGGTAAGTTAAAAAATTCCCATTTACCACCTCTTTCCCATAAAAACTCGGTATTCGATAAAAACGCAATATTATGATTATCAAGAGTAAATGCATAAACGTCGTCGCAATGGCGTTATCTGCCGCTGGAACGGTGAACGTCAACAAGGTCCAAGAGCACCTTCAAAATATTCAAGCCGAAAGGTAAGTGTCGCAGCAAAACGTAACCACTCGACGGCGGATTTGAACTCTTTTTTACTCTCAATTTACGATGCGAATCGACCCAGCCCAAGGGTCATCTCCCGTATTTGAATCATTACTTATTCCATTGAGGTAACTGACTGAGCATTAGCAGTGCTAGTAAAAGTCGAGGGTTCTTCGTTCTATTTCTTAACGCCGCATCGAAGACGGAAGTTATCTCCGATGCTGTTATCTCATCCAACCCCCGACTAATTTGAATCCTCGATTAGGAATCGCGATAACGCGCCCAAAGACGGATTTGGTGCGTGCACAGGAATGATGTCATAGTGAGAGAGGACCTGGTTTTCCACTTACTTCTGCTCATGTTATCCCAGTTTCACTGCATTAATACTTCACGGCATTAAACCTGAATTGAACAAAATCTAATCAGCAGTGTCTCGCGTTATTTGCTCTACGAGTGCTTATACTGAGGAAAGCCTTCTAACGATAATCCAATCATGGTACCTATGAGTTTTAAAAACTAGAGTGGAAGTAATTATCTATTAGGTAATATTTGTTGGCGAAAAATACGTCATCGTACCGTCGAATAATGTAAAATCACTTATTTGGGTCTTTTGAACAATTTCTATCTAAAAGCCATCCATCGGGTAAATCTGGAATGCCGCTCCTCTTTTACTATTTTTATATCTATGACTGAACGATTCAGCATCAATACTTGGAGTCTGTCGCTAATTTTAATTATATGAGGTCTGCATTTTTTAATGTTAAATTACTTTTAAATGTTTATTTTTTGCGGCATAATTAGTAGCGGCCTGTATACACGTGCGAAGTGTACAGGTAAGAAAAAGAACTGCTAAGATTTGAAAAAGGAAAATTGGTTTTCACCATTATAGATGCGATGAACAACATATGAATCGATGCAGAAAGAGTTCTGAAAATGTGGAAAAAATGTAGAGGGACATAATTTGATAAATAAAATAGGCCAGTGAGTTAGGAAACTGAAAGGGAATATAATGTCAACAAGGATAGCTTAGGGCTAGATAATTTATTCAAGAAAATGAATACTAAAAAGATTCAGAGAGGAGATGGAGTCCCTGCAGAATTGCTCAAGAGCTGAGGAAGCCAGAGAGGAAAGAATTCTTTTATGTGACCATTCGCAGCATTATTGAGGATTGAATTTGGCCGCAAGACGTTGTTCGACCAACATTGATACTATCCCAAAAAAGGAGAAACCAACAGTATTTGAAGATTAAAGAGCAATTGGTTTGACTTCATACAGAGAAAATGTACTACTGAGAGTCATCAGCAAAAGAATGGATAAAAAAGTAAATGATTACTAAGGAGAAGATCAGTTTGGATATAGAAAGGGAATAGGTACGCGTGATGCCAGAGCAAATATTAGGTCACTAGTAGAAAAGGACACAGAGAATAACCAGGAGGCATTTGTATGCTACTTTTGAAGTGTAAGAGGGCGGGGAATTTATAAAATCAGATTTGCAAACGATAAAATGTTAGTTAGCAAATCAGCCAAATGGTTAAAATAATTGCTTTGAGCTTGAAAAAATGATTTTAATAGAAATGGGATTAGAATTGATCATAAAAAACGAAGACAATAAGATTCTCCTAGATAAATGTTTAAGTTGTGGGACGTAAACTAGAACAGGTAGAACAGTTCACCTATTATGGAAGTGTTTCAGAGGAGGGTGGGCCGAATATTCGGGACATTAAAAGAGAAATCCTTCCAGTAAATAAGCTTTGATAATTAAGCTGGTACCATGAGTAAAGATACAAAGAAAATGTTAGTGAAAATTCGATATGGAGCGAAGCTCAATGTTACTTGGAAACGTGGTTGTTGAGGCATGCGTAGAAACAATCGAAGAAGTTCTTGGCACAAAATTAGAAAAGAGAATGTCGTTACAAATATTCAGAGAAGGCAAATCAAGTGGATGCAGGATACCCTGAGAGGTAATGGAATGTTGAAGATGGCGGTGGAGGGGAGAACTGTGAACCGACTCCGGTACTGGCCATAGAATAAACACACCGCACCCACTACCTCATTCGAGTCAATTCGAACTATTTTTAACACTTTGATCACACCAGGGTTACTAAGATCCTAACTTTACAAATTGTCCTGACGTCCACGTTTCATAAATAATAATTGAAGCAATATATCCAGGAACATTCGTATGAACGTTATACTTTTTGGGAATTGAGCGGATCACAATTGCAAAAATATTTCCTTGACTGGGACTTGAACCACGGATCTTTCGGCTTGCCGGGCCGATGCTCTATTCAAACACACAATCACACATTCATCATACACACGAACCCCAACGTATTACGGGCGAAGGGATCACGAATGTAAGATTAGAGAGATTGACTGCAGGACAGACAGATTGAAATGGTCATTTTTTCCAAGAATAATAAGTGACCAGAATTCTTGTAATCGAAATACCCCAGGATCCGGCTCGACATAATAAGTATTAACCTACAAGGTAGCGATTGCGCAGGGTTATACGATTATATTATATATATATATATATATATATATATATATATATATATATATATATATATATATATATAGATATTTTATATATTTTTTTTGCAGGTTCCCCTTACCTTTCCCCATCCATTTGAAAAACCCTAACCCCCTCATCCCTTACCCTTTCCTCCCGGTGCTGCACCCCCTGCCACACACCTTTTTGGTGGCTTACAGGGTATTAATGTAGATGTAGATATACACACTCACAAACACACACACACACACACATATATATATATATATATATATATATATATATATATATATATATATATATATATATATATATATATATATATATACATACATACATATATATACATATATATATACATACATATATATACATATATATATACATATATATACAAACATATATATATATACATACATATATATATATACATATATATATATATATACATACTATATATATACATATATATATACATACATATATATACATATATATATATATATATATATATATATATGTATATATAGCATATAGTGTAGCGTAGCGTATGCATATATATATATATATATATATATATATATATATATATATGCATACGAAAACCCGCCCTGTGGCGAACACATATTCATTCACGTTGAAATATATATGAGGAAAGGTGATTGGAACACATAAAATACGAGCATAAGAATGGTGGGGAAGTAAGAATCGATCAGATTACATGTTGATTACATGATGTTCCTATCCTTTTTACTTATGTATCCATATTTATCTTGCTTTAGGTGTTTTGAGAAATTTCGTCCACTTTACGGGGTCGAAAACGCAAATGATTACGTCAAATGAAATTAGGGCAATTGAGCCAACAAATTTCTCTCAGTGAAAATGCAAATCGAAAAACCCCTTCCGAAATACGAAAGAAAAAGAAAGGACGGGCGAAATCCCAACGGATCCGCTCGCATGAGAAAGTCGATTACTTTCCGCATCCTTTGAGAGCACTCTTGCCTCGAGAACCACTCTCTCAGACGACTCAACTCTTTGAATTCCCACGACCTGATTTGATACACTCTGCACTCTCCTCTTATATAGAATAGAACTCTTGTAACGAACCATACAGCGCAAACGGACTCCTGCTCGCAGTAAGTGATGACCTTTCCCTCGGTGTAGATTAGAAAGATTGATTCCTGCGACCGAAAAAGGTAACCGCCCGGAGGCCAGAGAGACAAGGAACTGTTGCTAATGTTTGCACCCGACGGCAGAGCTTTTAACAGCGAACTGAGAGACTGTGGGAAAATTCAAAATGCGTCTTTTCACTTGAATAAAATAAGAAAGCCAAAAAGCGTGTTTCCACGACAGCGATGTGACATTTCACCATACCCTTCTCGTGGACTCAACCGGAGGGGGAGGAGGTACTTTATGAGCGGAATATACAGAATTGTTTCTTTATAGGCATAAACGTTCGGTTCATACAGGGATCGAGATGGTGCGGGGGCTAACGTACTGGCTTCCCACCGTGAGGGCGCGGGTTCAAATCCCGGCGGTGTTGAATATTTTTCAGAGGTATCTCGATCCCTACTTGAGGTGCTTTGTGGAGGGCACTTTGAGTGAGTACGCCGTCCGTCGGATGGGACGTTAAACTGCGGACCCCTTGGCGCCTTTCGTAAAGAGTAGGCTAATGCCGACGCCGGGTTTCTCTCCACCCTTCATCCTTTCCTGTCCATCTCCTATGGCGCAAATGACCTTAGCTGTCGGTCGCCTCCCCTCAAAACTACTACTACTACTCGGTTCATACTGAAACAAGTACAAGTTAAATGAAGGAATCAAAAGTTAGTAGCATTAAGCGTGGCTGCGAGGAGAGAAAAATAAATGGCCTCTTCGGAAGGGACATAGTGGAAGCCTAGTTATCGGCATCACAGCATAGATGTCAAATTTAACCTCAAAATACACATCTGTACTCATTCACATTTCACAAGTCAATACTACTGGCAATGAATGGAATGAATTTCACATTCAGTCACTGACATACTTCTTAAATTATAAATTAAACCTCTTAAACATGAGGGGAGATGGGCAGGGCATCTTTTTCGTTCTCGAAATCTTTAGTGCAAGAACCTATATTTTTATAGTGCGAGGTAAGACAGGTTAAATATATATAATAATCACCGAAATATATAATAGCTGTAAAAGCGATTACAGACACATGATCCATTAAAATTTTCGAATTAAGAACATTAAAATTGACTAGACATTTGTCCGCTGCTTAAAACGATTTCACACGATAAAATTTAAATAATATTGCTCAGTTTTAAACAAAGTACGATAAAACAATTCTTCCAGGTATCAGAACCTGAAACCATATGGTATCAGCAGAATAGAAATTTAATAAGAATTATGTTATATGTTGATAGATTAGATGTGAATTAAATAAAGTTTTAAAAGGCGATTTTGACTTTTTCGGCCAACTTCGAAAGACTATGATGTCTTCGTCAATTACTTGCTGGTTGGTCAATTGGTTCGTTGCGTCATACACATATCACTAAGCTTAAGTATTTTATAAGTGTTAATTTAAGAATGCATTTTAGTCTTAACCAACACTTACATCACCATTTGTGCGTCACCGACGTGACTCTCTTCAGAAGAACGAACACGTAACACCTCATGATGTGGTCAAGAAGCAGCGCCATGAATGGGTTTAAAGTTCAAAGTATCTATAAACGTCTGATGCCTAATCACTAGACTACCAAAGCTGAACTAAGATCAATTCTATGAATGAGACTCTGAGCCTATGCTATAAGTGCGCGCTATCGCTAATTTATGACGCAATCTGGGGCTAAGCTCATGATAAGTCTCGTCCCGATAAGTGAAGTCATCAGCATTTCATTTCATAGGCAATAAATAATACGTAAATCTTTGCATACTGAGTACCAGCAAGCATCAAATAAGGGACCGTAGATTTTCGCGGCGTTCAGATGAAAGACTCCATTCTCGGGATGTCACCGCGTAGGTTGTTTTTCTGACAACAGTTTCGCCCGTGTTTCAACGAAGTAGTGCGGGCGAACTTCGACAGTGTCGAAGCGACCTGAAGACGCTCGTTGAAACCCGGGCGAAACTGTTGTCAGAAAAACAACCTACGCGGTGACATCCCGAGAATGGAGAGTCTTTCAAGCATCAAATAAATATATACTTCAGATAAAAACGGACACGGTAAATTTTCTGTCCTCCAGACTAAATTTCCGCGCTAAATTTTCCTGATAAGCTGCTGAATGTTCCGAGTTATATTTCCAAAATGCTAATTTCATCCTGGTTTCCCAGGGAATGAACCACCAAATCATCCAAACCCTAAGTCCGAGGCGGAACGCGAATCAGTGGAGATCATATCGGTCAGCAGTCGGGCCCGACACCGGCCAAATTAAGAAATGGCAATGTTCGATTATAAGATATGATATCAGGCGTCACTTTGTGGAAATGGTTTACGTTCATTGCTATAAATTTACAGCACGAGGTACACATTTAATCTATTTACGTATTTATCAGGCCATGACAGTGTGCCATTATCAAGGTTCACCGCCATGATAGTATAAAATTCCGAAATACGTTTGGGTTAATTCATGATGTGAAATTCTACCTAATAATTTTGATTTATCGTGATAAACAGCTTTAGAATTCTCAGGTGAGCAATCTAATACCGTTGAGTTGTCCCAGTCATTTAATTACTATTTAATCCAATATATATAATAAAATTTGCCAATATAGTCCCATGAAGAGAATTAAAGAGTCGTCGGAGTACCTAACATGGATACAAATATCTTATCAATTTATTACATGCGGAGCGACTTTGATGCAGCAGGTTATTATCAAGGTTTCCAAAATGTGAATACGTATTTTGGTTAACCCCTGCATTTCAAAATCTTTCGGAAACTAATGCGTTCAAGTGAAATACTGAAATGTTTTCCATTTTCTTTAAAATATAGGCATATCAAAATGTCATGAAGTGAAAACACAGAGCATAGAATTTTCTCCAATCGAATGTTTTTGCGAGAACATTCGACGTGGATAAATGGAGGGATAAACGAATGGATAAAATAAGGGAGATAGATTCCGGTAGAAATAGGTACAAATACTCGTTCTTTCCTCGAACAATCAGAAATCATATTAGTAAGAAACAAAGTCACTTTAGAAATATAAAAAACATTGAATTTACAAGTCGGAACAAAATTAAACATTGCAAAGATGTTAGGTATACTTTCAGGTGCATGTGTATGTTAGTTGGTAGTTTGAGTGTTTGCATGTGTGTGGGTTGTAAGTGTTCTTGCATGAATGTATGGCATGTTTTTTGTGGATGTATGAATTTGTGGTTTTTGCATGCGGTTTTTTTCTTTTCTAAATTACGGGTGATGTCCTAACACCCCCCGCCACACGCCCTTGCGGTGGCTTGCGGGGTATTAAGTAGATGTAGATGTAGACGTGTGTGTCAACAAAAGATTTGCTTAGGGAAGGTTATTTCTTTCCGCACTCATTCGAATATAGTTTTACACACTTTCTTGTGCGCATAATACTGCAGAGGATCGCCTGAATTAAATTCTAATGAATTTGCGAATTAAAATACCGTACCGGCCACAACAGGATTCATGGAAACTGGAAAACAATAGGGAAGCGAAGCCGTTTACGGTCATCCCTGAAGGTTGACCATTCCTCTTCCCTCCGATTGAAATAGAATCACACTAAACAATACTTTTGTCTTGCTAAATTGCACGTGAAGTCCCACTCGTTCGCCTATCCCCGGGGCCCCGGCTACTCCCGTCCTTCCACCATTCTTGCAGAGACAATTAAGACCAAAAAAAACGATCAACGGATTCCGCCACCAGATAGGCGACGTTAAAAACTCCCTTGCCTTTCCATTCCTATGCCTAATGCCACGAAATAAATCAACGCGCCCACGCACGGCCGCGAGGAAGGGGAGTCGCTGCGGGTGGAAAGGGAGGGAGGAAAAGAGGAGGAAGTAGTTGCGATCCCTACCGTCACTCGCCTCCCTCCCCCACCGCCCCCCCCACCAACGCACCCTCGGACGCTCCAACTTTCCTTTTAGGGGGAAGAATGACACCCATCAAACCAGAAGTCCCCTTGTATTTCCGATTGCGGTACTTAGTGGTATGGCACACCGTGGATCTTAGCGCAGGCTCTCCTCTCCCCACCCATCCGTAACCCAATCGGGAATGGGATTCCGGACGTCTCCCGTTGCGGGCCGCCCCCGCGGAACCCAGCCACCCATCCCCCTTCCCCTATCCTTTGGCCTGCTACACCATGGTATTAAGGGAACACCGCTACTTCAGGCATTGCTGATTACTCACTCTGAATTCAACATGTACCATTGGCTATGCGATAGCTCATTGGGTGTGGGATAACGAAGCAAAATGTTGCGTAAGAGACAATTAAAGACATATTTTTGTCAAAACTACGCCTCTGATCGCATTTGCGTTATGACGCAACGCTGACCTTCGCCGTTCACTTTCGCCTCTTGGGTGAAGCTACCTGCTTTTATGCATCCAGTTTTGCGTCAGACTGTGCGGCCGGTCAGGACGCGAATCTCCGCCGTTTTGGTGCGGCGGCGAATGCAAAACCGACGCTCGTTGTCCGTGATTTGTTTACCTGTCATCGGAACACACGGTGCAAGGGTTATCGGAGTCTTCTATTTCTCTGCATCGCTGCACCATGAAAACTGGAGCCAATTCTGCATTGTGTTTTAGCGTTCGTTTTCATGCCTTCTGTGGCGGAAGAAAACGAAAACCAACGACGACCCTTGCTCTTTGTTTTGATGGGAAATTAACAAATGACGTGTAGCGAGCGTCGATATTTTCCCAAGCCGATGCAACTGCGGCTCCGGAGGCTGCGGAGAGAGAAACTTGTGCTACCTGCGTCCTGATTGGCTGCTCTGTCTGCGGTGCCGTAAAGCCGGACGCATCAAAGCGTTCTCCCTTCATCCTGTTGGTGTTCGCATCCGTATTCCTCCTCTGCAGTGGGGAGGGGTGGGTTGCGGAGGGGAGATGGCGGGGGAGGGAGACACTCGACCCCGCCCGCGGCGCAAAGCGACGCACTTTCACCGTGCTGCCCTCGGTGCAGTCGCACGAAGCGCCTCGCCCAGCGCACACCCGCCCACGGAGAGCAGAAGAGGCCCGGGGCAGCCAGGACGTGCCCCCACGCTCCTCCCACCGCACGGTGCAAAGGGGGTTGCCCGGGGCGCATAGTTAAAGTGGAGTCCTCCACCCGTTGAATGTAATAAAGGGAAAGGATGTGGTTTATAGGTAATTTTTCTCCCGGGTGATTTAATTGTTAACGTGCAATGTCTTGGGTGACACAAATTGGCACGTGCTGACAGGTCTTCTTTGTTGGGCGTGTAAGGGCCGGACCGGACAGGACCACCGCTCAGTATTACACTTCATTGCACCACTGTCTGCTTTGTTCTCTGGGTTATCTGCATCTACTCCCTCCGTCAATATGGCAATGAATAAGAAATTATATTTAATATGATTAAAATAAAATATAATCGGATATACTACATAATTTTGCGATTTAGTATAATTACTGGTTAAAAATCAGACTGCGTCATGTCAAAGAAGTTTCCTGAAAGCATTCTGGATAATTCGAAGATTCATTTCGATAGGATTGACGGGGTGCGCAGAAATATTATGTCTGAGTTTTTCCTATGTCGGCAGAGTTCACTGTGGAAAATTCGAAGGAATTGATAAATATGACGCCGATAAAAACACGACGATATGGAGTGAACCGGCGATATACAGCATTGTATTGATGCATTTGGTGGAACAAATTCTCTCTCCAACCTCTTCTTGGACCCTGTCGCATGTGCTCGCGAGTTCATCAGCTGTCAAAAACACGACAAATGTGCCCCACTAGCAATCTGTTCGGCTGGCAAACATGCTTAAATTTAGACAAAATTTTTTAAGTATATTATATCGTGGATGAATAAAAAGAGAACAACATGGCGGGCCACTTACAAGAAGAAGGGGACACTAACTGGGCATAGGCTTAGGCACGACAGTTGATTGAAGATCATAAATGAAGGTGAAAACGAGGGGAAGAAGTACAGAGGAAGACCAAGGATAACCTATGAGAGGCGAATAATACAAGATGATGAAGAGAGGACCTCCGAGGGAATCAAGGGATTGGAGGGGACAGGATAGTTTAAACAGCTGCAAAAAAACCAATCCTCAGATGACCATACGTTATATATATATACATATATATATATATATATATATATATATATATATATATATATATATATATATATATATATATATATATATAAATAATATATATATGTATGTATATATATATGGGTATATATATATATATATGTGGGTCGTGGTAGTCCAGTGGGTAGAGCGTTGGACTACTGACCGGAGGGTCCCGGGCTCGATTCCCAGGCAAAGCACTCTGGGCACCTGCAGCTGCACCCAAGCTAAAGTGATTTTTCGGGTACCAGGTCTTCCTGGGAAACCATAACCGGCACAAGGAAAGGAACTGGCCCCCTACCCTGATGTGTGAATTTTCACACGCCGCATAGGGCTTAGTACTGGGTGATCTCTACCATCACCTACTAAACCGACCTTCGGGTTGATTACTGTGTTTATGGTTTTATGGGAATATATATGTATATATATATATAACATACATTTATATGTATACATATGTATGTATATATATATACATACATATATATACATACATATATATATATATATACTACCTTGATCAAAAAGTTCCCGGAATAACCAGCGTGTGGCGCTTCCATCGTTCCGATTTGAGTTCTGTTTTTTTGTTAAATTGGTACATCTGTTGTTGATATTCCCTTTAAATCTTAGTGTCATAACTTGACATTTGCAAAAGTTACGTAGCCAAGAGTACATCTATCTCTGTGTGTGTTGGCGATTTTTTACAATTGCAGAAATGGATTTAAATTTGCAACAACGAACTTGTATTAAATTTTGCGTAAAAAACGGATTTAGTGGCGCACGGACGTTGGAAATGTTGGAAAAGTGTTTCGGCGACGATTCTCTAAAAAAAACGGTCGTTTACCAGTGGCACGAGCGGTTCAGAAGTGGTCGTGAGTCAATCGAAGATGATGAACGCAGTGGCAGACCATCGACATCGAAAGTCGGTGAAAAAATTGATAAAGTAAAAGAAATGTTGGTCAATAACCGCAAATTAACCATCAGAGAAATAGCGGAGGACTTGAACATTGCCTATGGATCCGCCCAAGACATTGTGGTTAATGATTTGGGTTTACGTCGTGTAGCATGCCAAAATACCTCAATTTCATGCAAAAAAGAGACCGTGTTGACGTCGCAAAAGACATGATTTACGAGGCTGAATCCGATCCCACATTCATCAAAAGGATCATTACTGGAGACGAGACGTGGGTTTATGAGTACGACACGCAATCCAGACATCAGGCAAGTGAATGGCGTTCACCAAATGAGCCGAGACCAAAAAAACCACGTCGTTTTCAGTCAAAAAAGAAGGCAATGCTGACGGTTTTCATGGATTACAACGGTGTAGTGCATCATGAATTTTTGCCAGAAGGCCAGACAGTAAACAAAGAGTATTATTTGGGGGTTATGAGACGTTTGCGTGAAGCAATTCGCCGAAAGAGACCAGAAATGTGGGCAGAAAACTCGTGGATTTTGCACCATGATAACGCACCGTCGCACAGTGCTATCATTATTCGTAATTTTTTGACGAAAAATGCAACAAATACCATCCAACAGCCACCGAATTCACCTGATTTGGCTCCCTGTGACTTCTTTCTGTTCAATCGAGTTAAAAAACCATTGCGGGGAACGCGTTTTAGCAGCCGAGAGGAAGTAATGGAAAAATCGCAGGAAGCACTGATGGACATACCGAAAACCGAATATAAAAAATGTTTCGAGGATTGGATCAAGCGCTGGCATAAGTGTGTTGCAGTCGATGGGGATTACTTTGAAGGGGACAATATAGATTTAGATGAATAAACTTGTATTTTTAATTTTCTGAATAAATTTCGGGAAATTTTTGATCAAGGTAGTATATATATATACATACATACATTAACACGTATATAGGCTTAATAATGGAATAGAAAACCTCAATGCTCTCTTATGCTCAGGTCCCTAGACTCCGGGACTCCCCCCGGGACGAGAGACTGGAGCCGTTGCTGGGCGGCACCATCGTCCGCGCTCCCTCCACCCTCCCTTTCTACGCTCCCTGCCCTCTCCTCCCACTGCAGGCAATCTCTCATGGTACACCCGCGCGCGCGCGGAGCAGCGTTCGTCCCGCCCTAGACCCTTTGTCTCAAAGGGCCTCGAGCCGGCTCGCTGCTTCCCTCCCTCCCGCCCCCTCTCTCCCCCGCAGTGGCTTTTCATGAGAAGGGCGGTGGCAGGGAAAGATGGACGGGACGATGGATGAGCAGGGAGAAGGACTGGAGGAGGAGGCGAAGAATGTGTTGGGACACGGTGGGCCGAAGGGGGATGGATGGGGTGAGAGTGAAGGAAGGGCGGACAAGGGTGGGTGCGGGGGTGGGAGGTAAGGTAAAATGCGATCGGCTGGAGCGCGATGCTAACCGAATATCGCAAAAGAACTCCGACGCTTCGATATCGGGACCGCCGCGATATGAAGCTCTCGGGTTTAGGGGATGGTGCAGAAGGAAACGGGCGTAAACGGATAGTTGGACGGTGGGGAGAAAGGCTGAGTAATCTGTGCGTCTATGCTGGAAGGTTGAAGAAACATTCATGGCTTCAATGAAAATTTGATTTCTGTACTTCCTATATTCTTGCATACTGTAGGTGATATCTTCAAGTACATATGTCACCTACGTCATACCGGGATAAATAATTTTCATGATATCGACGAAGTTTTTATTCAAATGTCGAGACGCGATTTCAGAAACTGAGGTTGAAATCTTTGCTCCAATACTTGCAATAAAGAATCTCATCCAAAATAATCAACCCAAAAATTTGATTTGGATACGTGAGGAAGCACATCGCACTAAGCACTACGAAGAATGAAATTCGATGTGGGCGGTCAATTTCCTCTCCGCGCCGTATGTGGTTTTCCAGGGGGGTCAAGCATCCGAAAATTCACGTAGCTTGACTGACGTTGAAGGTATTCAAAATCACCGGGAATCGAAAACGGACTCTCCAGGCGAACGATCACTTGCCGAACACTCCACCAAGTTGATTTCCAACCTCAATAAGATTTCATAATTTCAACCATTTTTACACTTGCGGTTAAAAGAAGAAACTATTTGTAACTCGTATCAATAATGGAGAATTCATAAACAGCTTCCGTTTACATTGCTAAAGTGTTGCATCTAACAAAGTTTTGCCTGCGGCCGCGTCGGCCAATATTCATATCATAGTCGTAATAAGTCATAGATAAGACGTAATAATTTTTAAAACAAAGTTCTATCAAATTTCATGATACTCATAGGTCAAATGCGCTCAAAATACGTGCACCATACTCTAAGGATCACGGATTCCCAATCGAATTTCAATTCCGAAAACGGAATGTGGCGCGTCACAGAATTATATTGCAGCATCGTATTTACGCCATGGCGCGACGCTTGCCGCATTGAATAGAGAGACTGCACCGCACTGGGATATCCTCAGGAGTGTTGCACGCACATCCCTAAATGGCGAATCGGAGGGAGGGAGGGGGGGTCAAAGGGCGAGGGGAAGGCGGGCCGCGAGGGCGGCGCTGCTTAAATGGGTGTGGGGACCGGTGAAGTTGTGCTCGCGTCTCCCGACACAGCTCAGACCACCACGATGTATGACCGGCTTACTCCATGCCGGCTCCTTCCGATGCCCAGCATTTCTGCTCTTCAGCGGTGTTTCTCTCGGCGAAACGCCCGGAATCCTAAGGGACTCCGTCAATGTCGAACCTTTTCAAAGCATGAATACCCGAAAAGGCCGAAAGGATGAAGTGTCCGAAGGTGAGAAGGAACATTTTTCTGAATGAACCCGTTCAAAGAGGGTGTAATTTCTATGATTACGAGAGAACTGGATTACTGTGACACCACAATGATCGAATACGAAGAGATGAAAATGTCTATGCGAAAAAAACAATTTCTTTGGGAAAACTTTTCCTCACGAAATCACTTGAAGAGGGTGTCAGTATTATTACTCTAAGGCGTGCGGGCGTCGTGTACGTCCCGTCGACATAATCAAGTTTGAGGGCCAAGACATTTTACGTTAGGTAAGAAGAGTGCGAAGTTGAGGACAGCCTTTCGCTGTGAACCATAGCAACCAGGACGCAATCATTAAGTTTGAAGGGCCATTTATTCCTAATAATGGGAAAATTCCAACACTGAATCCATCGCGCGTTTTATCGACTAAGAAGACTGAAATATGGCCTTTTAGGACTACTTATTGCATAATTCTTCCTTGTAGTGGACGCCGGCTTGGCACCCTGCAGATACCCATTGCCTTTACTGACACACAAAAAACGTTCACTTTAATGTGTAAATATATTCCAGATGAAAGGCATAAATGTTAATGGAATAGTTTAATCTTTTCTGATAGTATTACTGCAATAACAAAAATTGCATAGGTTCGGAGTTGGATGCATAGGCAAAGCCAGCGGAATTGGTTTTGCAGGCATTGCGATTTGAAGGATTGATCTTTAAACATCCCTCGGATAGCTTTTCTGCAAGCGGCGGAATATTTATTTTAAGGAAAAAGAGAATAGCCAGCGCCATCGTACACGGGTAAATTGAACGATTTGAAAAAAAAAGAATAAGGCAAAATGTTCCTTTATATGCATGACATTTGATCAATTGTAAATTAAAGTCAATGACGGAGTATTTTAAATTATATAATTCCGATTTCTTTCAGAGGAACGAAATATGGCACGAGTGGAGCTGAATCCAGTGAAGTACCACACTATTACGCGTACCATATCGCCACGCGTTATTAATATCCACTGTGGTAAAAGTTATCGGCAGTGTAATAACATTCATACATGTTGAGACACAATTTATAATTATCTCGTTGATCCATCATTATTATTTAGAAGAGTAACGAAAGCAGTTGGCGAATTCGCGCAATCGAGCCACCATAAGATTCGGTGCGCACGCGATCCCGAAACATCCCCTCCCGAGGAATCGAACCCCTGGCGATGCGATCCCCCCATCGCTCCACCCCGGCAAAACAAAAGAGGAACAAAAGGCGATCCGAAATGCATGGACAGCGGTGTTTGAAGGGGTGGAGGGGGCGACGGCCAAGGCGGGCGGGCCGATAAAAGGGCCGAATGGGAGATCGAAAGGATTGATTGATTTGTTGATTGATTGTTATTTTGGAGCGGGTGGAAGCATGTCCTCTTTCATCAGCTGAGGAGCGGAGTTCGGATGAGAGAATGGGGCCACGGTTGAGGAGAGGAGGTGAAAGGCCAGGCGGCGATTCAACGGCGATGATACTGAGGAAGGGAATAAGGCGGAGGCAGGATCCCTTCTTAAAAATTGACTCGGCCAAGTAAACGTGGTGAAAGAAAAGCCTACACGGAGAAACCCACTTTGGGTGAAACCACTTTAAAAACATCGATTCCGTTCGCCTCTAGGTAAAATCAAAACTCGTAAAGAAAAATATTCACCACTTTTGAGCACAGCACAAATAATTAAATTGCGTTTGAATCAGTGGAAGCAATTAAATTCGTATAAAATACATTCATAATAGTAAATATCAACTTCTCAATTTTGACTTGCAGGTAAGTAGGAGCAGAGGTGGTCTACTTTCAAGGGGATATTTGGTTCCACCAAATCGGAATGCCTCCCACTAAAGTTGACCCAACATCGAGTATTCAAATAACTCTAATGGAAATTCATGCCAAAAAGAAAATAATACCCTAGGCATATAAGGATGAAGCTCGTTCCGCTTTGGATGTAAGAACTTATTAAGAACCAAACTTGATTTAGAGAGAACGTATGCGCGGGAACGGGTCCATTTAAATTTCGCCTGAAGGGCTTAGCATTAAACAAAAGCTGACCCCTGTTTATCTTGCAATTATTACCATTACATTACTTGTGCTATGGTGTTCAAATTAAGTGCTCATTATTTGAACTTAGTTGCATTAGTATTTTGGTCCTCAGACTAAAAATATCAAATATATGATGGGTAGGCAAATGATTCCCCGATGTATAGAAATCGTTTATTCCTAAAAGAAGCCTGGACATTCTTCTCCTTATAATAATATAAGTTACGGGTCTGTGAGGGGGGAAAGGGGAAGGCGCTGAGAGGGGAATTAAAGATGCCGGTTTAAAAGATCGGGAAGCTAGTCAATATGCGGATTCACGAGTATCTCACCTCTATATTGGTGGCTGAACCGGGTAGGGATTCTAGGATGTTAAGGGGTAAATCATTGGTCGAATGAAAGGTTGCGGGAATTTGCCTTTGAAGGGATAGGAAGAGAAGAGAGTGAGGTAGAATTGTAGGAGTACCGGTGATTGTTCATTCGAATGGATAAGGGTGTAATGCATTCGCCTATGTAAAATGAAGTGCATTGTTTGCACTTCATTTTACATAGCATGATGAAACAAAAGAATGAAAAAAGAAAAGGTTACTCTAGTAGTCAAAAGTTTTTGTTAATATTATTTAGTTTATTTTAATATAATGTTAGTATATTTTGTTAATGGTTAGCAAATATGTGAAATTCAATGTTGGTATTCACTTATGGATATATACCTATTTCCATCAAAAAATCCAAAGAGTTAATGCTTTGAACGATTTTTTAAATCATAAACTTTCAGTTCATCCTCCTCGTGTTTGTAAAAATTGTTTCCTTAGGATTTTGAATTCGAGTCGTAGGTTGCCTCTGAATGGTGAAAGTCGACAATCTTTCCGATCAATTTATTTTCTCTTGGCTATCAGGAGCGGACTTCCACCCGAAGTATATAGATACACATTTCAACACTGCAGCGATAAATATAATATGCTATCACAAAAACAAACTAATCTTATTTCCCTTAGTATGACGACCAAGATTATTCGAAGTAAGGCGCATCCCTATGAAAATCGCGGCTATGAATCACAACTTTAACTCATGCATAGTCGGCATTTTTCCAAATCGAGTCCCCATTTTTATCGTGAACACACAATCCTGCCCGTAAATTATTTTTACCACAGAAAAAAAGCTAAATATTTATTTCGTCAACGAAACTAATTAATTCCGTTATTCCTCACGTATATCTATACAAAGGGGGGACTGGGTTCATTAAACATATTGTATTCACATACATAAACACTATAGCAGGTCACTTATCACATGAGAATTCAGAGAAAAAGTGGCCCCATCACACACAAGGACAAAATTTTGAAAACTTCACAACTTAGCATTTATTATTATGCTTTGCTGAATATTTTCTTATTATTAAATGTATCCCCCAAGGCAAAGGGAGCTTTTCATTTTTTCGTAGCGAAAGTGACTTCAGATAGATTCCATTAAATACTAACCATTCCTCCGAGTACGACTTAAATAAGGATAAAGTAAATCGAACTGGATTGCCAATTTAATATTGATCAATCACCTTAGGAGGGCCTTAGAAATTAATAACGGTCACTTTACAATATAAGCATTGTCATTCCATGAAAATGATGGTTTGGGAGTCAATAGAACTCCCAATTAGGGAAACGGGTTCGGGCAATCCGGGTGAAGTAAAAAAATATAAAATGCAGAATCGAATTAACTGAATCTAAATTCGAATTAGATATTCTCTAATCTTTTTCTTTTAGCCTCGCAGCATCGAAAACCTACCCTACGCCGGTAGACTACTGCTACTAATAATATATAAATCAAAATCATGACGAAAACTTTCTTCAGCGCACCGAGTTGGGCTTTATCGCGGCCTTAACATCTTGGAGTGGCCTTCGTGCTGTGTATGATCCTTGCCTTATCACGAGTCGTCACCATTTTTTCCTAACTACCCGCTTCCCTTGAAAAAAGCCACAAAACAATGCGTCATCCATTCCGCAATTGCGCGCGTCAACTGGCGACCCCAGCGAAAATCTTAGGAAACGGTTCGCTGGGACTTCCGAGTGAGTAGCAAGAATGAGATTCAGCGGTCGAATGCGACACCGTCGTTCTCAGTCGAGATGTCTCACCTCGCCACCTCTCGAGCCGGTGTGAAATATTTGTGATGGACGCGCTACTTTCGTCCATTTCACTGATTTGTCTTATCTCCCAGAGGGCACGTGAATTCGAAGGATGCTTTGAACGCGTTCCATTTAATTCGTGATCGTCGAGGAAGATGGATCACCGGCAGCCTTGGCACCTCATTCGCGCCGGTCACTACCGAATTGGCTCTCACGCTATGTGCCTTATCCTAGCGTAAAGTGCATATGTATAAGCATTGCGAAACGATTGGGATGGGGTTACGTTATTAGGTTTGGACGACAATAAAATTGTCGCTCAAGTAGGTGGAGACCGGGAGTACCGAGCCTCTATAGATATTTATTTTTCCATTGAATAACAATAAATAAATACGAGGGTCATCCGGAAAGTAGTACCCGTTCGTGCCGCATGAAGTGCTGACGACGCGAGTAGCCGCTGGACGAGGTCAGATAGCTTCAGTGGCTTGTCTGCCTTCTCTGAGCCAAGTTGCGTGACGCTAGCATTGCCTGTGTTGTTTCTGTGATTGTTTACAATGTTTAAAAAAATTGAGAACGCCGCCAGTTGTGAAGTGAGGGCAGTGATTAAATTCCTCAATGCAAGAAACGTTCGCCCATGTGATATTCATCGCCAATTAAAGGAGGTGTATGGAGACAATGTAATGGACGAGTCGTCTGTTCGGCGGTGGTGTCGCAACTTCAACATGGGGAGGGGGAACACACACGACGATGAGCGTTCGGAGAGACCGTCTGTCATTACAGACCAACTGGTGAGCTCAGTTGACGAATTCGTGAGGAACGATCGGCGCGTCACAATTGATGACATCTGTGAGCATTTTCCCAATGTTTCTCGAACAATTGTTCATGAAATTGTTAAACACCATCTGCATTATGCAAAAATTTGTGCAAGATGGGTCCCTCGCGTATCTCAATGAGCTGGCGGCGAAGGACTATGCAGCAGGAATACAGAAACTTGTCACACGTTATGACAAATGCCTTAATTTGCTTGGAGATTATGTTGAGAAGTAGTTTAAAGTATCCTCTTTCAAATAAAATTTTTTATGTTTGTTAATATTTACTTTTGTGTCTTTATTTCACGAACGGGTACTACTTTCCGGATGACCCTCGTACATGTGTTTTATAACCCTCCAAAGAAGAAGCAAACCCATCGATCATCATTTAAGACATACTAGTCCGAAGAAAACTATAAAGGAAGAATAAGGTGTGTCATCAAATACGATGGAAGTCAATAAAAAACTAAATTAGATAAAAATGTGATTTTTGACTTATCTTTCTCGATGAAACAAAGGTTTTTATTGCATATTTTAGTTTGAGGAGATATGAGGGAATGAAGCGATTGGCAGGGACCAGAATGGATAGTTTGGAGAGATACAAAAAACATCCTTGGACCGATGACAATGATAAGTATCCTAAACGTCTCCCTTATTGGAAAAGCTCGTTGGTGTAATACCATTAGCGAGTTCTTCTCCTGATGGCATCTTTTTACTACGCATAAATACATTGAGCAGATAATGACAGATGTGACGTTTGCAAAACCATTTAGAAGTGCTTCTAGCGGAAACGATATAATAATAAAAACCGATTTTATTAGCGAATTTCTAGTTATGACTATGATTTACTGTTGTATATCTAAGAAAAATAGATAGGCAGAACTGCACTGATAGATGAACCAGCTTATTTAAAAAAAACGTGGGCGTGTATTGTAGAAACAGACATTCGTACGTGATTTGTAATTGAGAATCGTACATATCTCAATTCAGCGATTCCAAATAATTGCAATATTTCGATGTATACTTAAAGAATTTTAAAAAAGCATGCGTTTCAATGCGCGCCGATATGCAGTGTTTCTTAACCTTGTGTAGGCCAAGGAGCGCGTGTTTTTTTGTGAGGTATTTGGCATGAATTTAGTCCAAGGACATTTCATTCATACTTTAATGAACACAAATACCATTATGATTGACACCCATTTTATACAAAAAATTCGCCAATCATATTTATCACTAATATCTGAGAAAAATATCCTCGTTTCCCAGTTATTCTGTGGAAGGGGTCCTAATCTCCGGAGCAGGTAGCAGAAATATTCAGAAAATAATCGATGACTAGCAAATTATTTGCTAAAAACTTATTAATTAAAAAAATTACAAACCACCAGTTGTATTTTTATCAAGAGATTGTATTCCGTCGCAGGAGTCGTCAAAAATAAGAAAAATATCGACAATCGAAAAGTAAGTAATTATGGTGTATTGTTGCAAATTTTAATTTTTAAAACACTTTTCAGGATCAAATATGAACAAACTAAAGCGTGTTTTTCTTTAACTCTTTGTTCAAACAGCGAATTAAAGTCTTGAAGTTTTAGTTATTGACACTTGTACACGAACGGATGACGGCCCATTTCTCAATTACTTTGCATAAATTACTGCTGAAATCTATATTTTCCTAATCCTTCATTTCCTAAATTTAATGCCAAATTCCTAATGTCTATCCGAATTTATAATTTCTCAAAATTGCCATCCTTGCATACATCCTGAGGTGCATGAAATGCTTTAAGGTGCCAATAAATAATTAGAAAGAATTATTGCCGTTGCCATTGCTAAAATAATCAGTCCCATGTGAAACAAAGCCAGGGCCTACATGGGAGCCTGTACGCCTCTGAACGCATTAGCCAATTGGAGTGCATGAGTGCGCTAACGGTGGTGTTTAAAAACATTTTACAAGGGATCGAGATGGTGCGGTGGCTATCGTACTGGCTTCCCACCCAGAGGGCCCGGGTTCAAATCCCGGCGGTGTTGAATATTTTTCAGAGGTATCTCGATCCCTACTCGAGGTGCTTTGTGGAGGGCACTTTGAGTGAGTACGATGTCCGTCGGATGGGACGTTAAGCTGCGGACCCCTTCCCTTCCCTTTCGTTAAGAGTAGGCTAATGCCGACGCCGGGTTTCTCTCCACCCTCCGTCCTTTCCCATCCATCCCTAATGGCGCAAATGACCTCAGCTGTCTCCCTTAGCCTCCAATAAATACTACTACTATTACTCTTGCATTCGGTCGCTCAAAGATCGCCACCCATGTAGAAGTGGAAGTTTGGGAAAATAGCCGTCAAGGTTAAATAAGAAATTCACTTAGATTGCAAAGGAATAGCATATAAGCAAACGAAATATATACTTTAATTACCACTTCTCCTCGCCTAAATATTTCTGCTAAATTTCAATTACTTGTTTCATTTCATTTGTTGTTTACTCCAAAGAACATATCTTTGAGTAAATGGTGCATAAATTCAAACATAACTACAGTTTGAAATCCATTTCATGAAGCTCAAAGTCAGCAGTTGCCGCGACAGGGCATACGGTAGCATACGGTTTTTAACTTCTAAGAAAGAATGAGAAGACTTCAATTTTAAAATAGGATGCCTACCCTATTTAACTGTCTAACTATGTAACTGTTCGTAAGCTATTATAATGATTCAATCTTTTTCCTTCCAAAAGGTACAAAGGTGTTTCACATGATTTATTGCGGGAGTGAAGATATTTATTTCAATTAACTGTACATTGACTTAATATTTAACTTTGATTTAGCTTAAAAGTAAATTCATTTTATCAGGATTCAACTTTTAACTTATCTTAGTAAAAATAAGTTACGTTTAGCTTAACTGAGTCAATACTCTACAGTTACCCTTCATTTATAATGAACCAAGGCACCTTCCCCAAACCTGGGCTTTAGTCAAACTTCATTTCTAGAAGTCAGTAGCCTCCAAGCGAGGACGAGGCAGGTCGATCAGGGCAGGAGGGAAGATGGGGCCAAAGAGAGAAATCAGTGAAGGGAAGGAGTTGAAGGGACTCGCGGGGGCGAAGTGGCCGAAGTTTTGAATTGGTTGTATTAAGGGAATGCGGATGCTGGTCGAGAGAGAAGAGGGGAGATGTGACGTGAATGAGTTTGTTGGAGGGCTTTGAGAGAGACGGAGAACGACGGAGCAAAAGGTGAGAAAGAGAGAGGAAAGAAAAAGGGGTCCAGTGTGGTGGACGTGGAAGGCGAACGAAGAGATCTGGAGATAGTGGAGGTGAAAGTGCGCGGGAAATGGCACCATTGTGCTTAGGGGAAGAAGCACCGGGTGGGGAGGGGAGGATGGAGGAGGGGTGAGTTTTCGAAGGGCGCACACGGCGATGGAGAATGTCCGTCTACAGTAGGCAAGCGAAGGTAAGTTTTGGTGGTTAAGGGCAGAACTTTCCCCGAACCAAGTCGCAAGAAGCGTGTATTTCAGACACCCAGGCATTTCCATCCCCCTGTTCCACTGCTAGGTTTCCTACGAAGTTCTGGTGACCAGAAACTTGCACCTTTTTGAATTCTAAAAGGGCATTTCTATGTCCAAATGCATTATGGTGATTCAAGCCCGGGGTCATTCAGTCAGTAGCTTAATGGTGCACCCACAGGGTTACCACGTGACCCTTGACCAAATCACGAGAATCAAAAAGACCATCAAATATATTGACGCTCGGAAAGTTAGCTGTTTCAATTTTTAGAGCAAACTTGGTTTAACATCTCAAAATTTACATTTTTCCCGGGTGTTTTATCTTAAGTGCAGTGATCCCTAAGTCACAGGGATCACCCGGGTAATATCGCTTACGCGAAACTGTTCAGATCAAATAAAATATTGTGCATAAGGACTTTGAGTCAGCACCTATATTATATGAAATTATTAGCACTGCAGGAACGAAATAAAAGTGGATGAGATGTGCATGGTGAAGGAAAAACTAGATTATAACAAGCAACGCCAAATTACAATATAAATATGAATATCTGAAATTATTTTTAGAGTTGGCTACGTAACTAACGTGGGGATATTTTTTCCTGTCTCAATAAATTCTATGATTTACATTGCATGATAAATTTGGAAAAATGACACCATGCAATAACAAATTTCTTGGGACGGCCTTTCGTGAATGCAGCGATTCATTACAGATATTCATGCAATGCAGATATTCATTTTATGGACTCCTTTCATGTAGGGGTTAAATTACAGATTTGTGATATAATAAAAACTATCAACCTGTTTCTAATATTGATTCAAGTACCTGGATATTCGTTTTTACGCTCCAATGTGCCAAGAAACCCACTGCCAGGAAATCTCGAGGGTGGGATATCCATTAGCGTGAGAAGTATTATTTGCATTTCCACTTACCGAGGGCAAAGAGTCCTATTGAAACTTAATCGATGGAGTCAAGAGCCGAGTGAGGACTTGGAAAGTGATTCTGTTTCGAGAGATGAGTTGGAAGAAACGCCACGCAAAAAGTAAATGCGGTTCTCCAAAACGCCCCCAGGCATTCCAAACCAACGGTTGACTACTCATGCGATCGACGCAAGGCAGGATAATAGAATCTCTTGCATTAACGATTTCCCGGCAACTCAAAGGATACAGTGGATATCAGTCTCTTATGATTAAGCCTCCCCGGGTTTTTGAGGGGAAGTTGTGAAATTTTTCATGCCATTAAATGGATGCCTTCGTTTAAAATCCAATTATGAAAGAATGATCTGAAATTGCTCAGATATGTTTCACTGCTTGGAAGTCTGAGAAACGTCAACGGAGTGTAGAAAATTTGTGAGTCTGTAAGGAATGTTGGGATTTCAATTTTCATTCAGCAGGGAAATGGTGTATTTAAAGCTAATGACTGGAGACAATTGAGTCAAACGAAGTTGGCTGGAAAAGTTTTCAAAAATGAACGCTCACCTCAAGATTCGGAGACCGCATATTTATTTGTAGGAAACCCAGAATATAAAGTTCATTTACCTATTTCATTTGACGTTATAAACTACGAAATTTGTGGAAACTGATATAGCTGTACATTAAGTACAATTGAAAACAAAATATGGGTTAAAAATTAACATAGAGTGTCATTGTGTAGAAGGCTCGAAAACCTGGTTCATTTTGGAAAGGAATAAAAATTAAAATGAAATTTTTTGTGGCATAGGCTTCAAAAAAAGAGTAGAACAAATTAAATAAAAAATAGAAGACAAAAATAGTTATAAATAGTTGAGGAAGCGGGGAAGTTTGTTGAGGAAATTAAAAGAGCAAATGGCGTAACGATGGCATATTGAAGGTGATGAGAATGTGGGTTGATTTAGTGGAAGTAAGAATGCGAGGTAACTAGTGAACAAATATTTTGAATCGTATCAACGGTGCAACGGTCATGATTTTAAGGAAGCAACTCTATTTGGAAAACTTTGTGAAACAATATTTCAGGAATCCTTTAGGCTCCGCATCAATTTTCAAGGACAGTCCAAAAACTTATATATATATATATATATATATATATATATATATACACACACACACACTTTTATATATATATATATAGTATATATATATACATTATATATATATATATATATATATATATATATATATATATATAAAATATCCCTCCCCGGACTACAACCTTGACGTGGTGGAAGGGCTTGTGCGTTCCGATGACCCCTAGAGCTGTGCTGGCGGGAGTAATAAAAATTGCTCCTGGTCACCCATGCAAGATAGGTCGAAGGTTAGGAGCGAGACGAAAGATAGTCAACGCAGCGTCTGTTCCTCAGTGAGGCGGCTGCAATGGCGTCTGACCCCAATGGGGCGGCCAGTAAGTGATGGTGTCACGCTAAAAACACTATTGAGGAAGGCAACGGGAAACCACCTCAATTACCATTCCCAAGATTAACATGATGGTCACAACAGAAAATATGAGTCCTGACAACTACGGGGCTCGGCCCAATCGGCCGTGGGTCCTGCCCGGCAGCGGGGGAGGCAAGGCTTCCGCGGTCGTCATCCCACGAAACCCTTGCAAAAGAAAACCAGCAGCAGCAGAACAGAAGACGCAGGAGAAGAAGGCCAAATTAGTTAGAATAGGAACGTGGAATGTTAGGACAATGATGAGGACAGGGAAATTGGAGAATGTTAAGAGAGAGATGGAAAGGGCAAATATAGATATTTTAGGTCTATCCGAGGTGAGATGGAAAGATAGCGGGGATTACTGGAGAGATAAGTTTAGAATAATATACAGCGGTGGGGACGAGAGCCAACGAGGGGTTGCCATAGTATTAAATGAAGAGGCAGGAAGAAGCGTAGTCGACATAGAGCATGTAACGGATAGATTATTACTAATAGAGATAAAAGGTGAACCGACGAACTTGGTTATTATTCAGGTATAAATGCCACCGAGCAACCATAAGGAAGAAGAGGTCGATAGGATATACGATCAGTTAGAAGACATGATCGCGTGCGTTCCTGCTGGGAAACATTTCATAGTGATGGGGGATTGGAATGGGACGGTAGGCGAAGGAAGAGATGGTGATGAGGTGGGGGACTACGGTTTAGGCACGAGGAATGACCGCGGGGAGAAAGCAGTCGAGTTCTGCAGGAGACAGGGGTTAGTCATCACCAACACTTGGTTTAGACACCACAAAAGACGCAGGTATACATGGAAAATGCCAGGTGGTTCAGGAAGATATCAGCTATATTATATCCTGGTTAGACACAGGTTTAGGAGCAGTGTGATAAATTCGCACAGCTTTCCGGGAGCGGATGCGGACTCAGACCACAATTTAGTTGTTATGAAATGTAGCGTCCGTTTCAAACGGATAAGGCAGGGGCGGCGAGTTAGAAAATGGAATGTAGAAGCGCTAAATGGTTTGAAAAGGAAGGAGTGCAAACAGGCTGTAGAGGAAATCATGGAAGATGGTAAAGGGCTTAGTACTATCGAAAAAAATGGGAAATGATCAAGAAAGTGTTGTCTAAAACCGCAAAAGACACTATTGGAACCGTTAACGCTAAAAGGACTAGGAAACCATGGATCACGGATGAGATGATTACAAAGATGGATGAGCGGCGAAAATGGAAGAATATAAATACAGAATTAGGCAAAATGAAGTACAAAGAATTGAACAATGAATTGAGGCGGGCAACAAATAAAGCAAAAGAAGCATGGTGGAAGACGCAGGGCGAGGATATGGAAAGTCTGCAGAGGAAGGGTGAAATCGGTGCGCTGTACAGCAAAGTAAAATCTTTATCGGAAAGTAAGAAAGGGAGATCTATGCTAACAATTAGAGATAAGGCGGGTAAGGTAATAGTTGACACAGGAAAGATCCAAGATAGATGGAAGGAGTATATAGAAGAACTGTATAGTAAAGAACGTAGACCAACAAAGTTAGACATAGAAAAGGAAAATGACGTAGAGGAAGAGGCTAATCCGCAACCTATACATCCCTCGACTGCTCAGGTGCGGGTGGGGAACGGGGAGTCCGGATGGGCAGTGTTAGGAAAAGGTGTAAGGCAGAGTAGCCCATTATCACCGTTACATTTCAACCTATATACAGAGGTAATGATTAAAGAGGCATGGGAAGAACTGGAGGTAGGAATGAAAGTGGGCGGGGAATTCGTAAAATCAGTTAAGTTTGCTGATGACGAAGCTTTATTTTGTCAGTCAGCCAAGGGGCTGCAAGCATTGCTGAGTGAATTGGAAATTCAGAGCGACAGGTATGGGATGATAATCAATATTAATAAAACAAAGGTGATGCGATTTTCTAGAAAGAAAAAGGCCAAGCTAAACATTAAAATAGGAGGGCAAAAACTAGAGCAGGTAGAACAGTTAAGTATCTCGGAAGTGTTTTGGACCAGCACGGTCAAAGTAGTAGTGACGTAAGGAGAAGAATTGCGCTAGGCAAAGAGGCTTTCACAAGGAGGAGGGAGTTGATGACGGGGACATTGAGTAAGGATGTTAAGAAAAGACTCGTAAAAACTTTGATATGGAGCGTAGCTATGTACGGCGCGGAAACGTGGTCATTGAATCAGGAGGATAGACGTAGACTGAAGGCTTTTGAAATGTGGGTTTGGAGAAGAATGGAGAAGGTGAAATGGACAGAGAAGAAAACAAACGAGGAAGTACTTGGTATGGTGGACGAAGAGAAGGGTTTGTTGGGAGAAATTCTATGGAGGCAGGAAAAGTGGATGAAGCGGGTATTGACCTGCAGTGGGATGTTGAAGACTGTGATAGAGGGGAGAATGTTGAGCAAAAGAGGAAAGGGCAGGAACAGGATAGGGATGTTGGACAAGATGAAGGGAGGAAGGAAGTACTCAGAGCTGAAGAGGGACCTGATGTAGAGTAGGATGTTGTGTTTTGCTAGGGGTCACAATAATTTAATTAGTAATTATGTCCATCCAAAAACCTACCTTAACCGGTAGATTACCTAATAATAATATATATACACACACACGTGGAACACTACCAATGAATATGATAAATGGCCCCTCGAGCAAAGCTAGAATCGGAAAATAGAATAAATCCGTCCACGTGAGGGGGAAGGGGATAGGATTCCGCGGGTCGGCGGACGAGAGTGAGTAATCGACCGCGCTGACCAAACCGGCTCCATTCGACAGGTGCAAAGGAGGGAATCGTTCACCTTGAGACAAAATTACAACTAAGCACTTGTCCTCGTCTTTTAAAAACAAACAACTGTTCAAGTATGCGGGTCCTTAAAAAAAATGAGGATGCGCATTAGGATATGAGGAAGAGGATAAAAATCACGGTAGTAAAAGAAGGGGGAGTGACGCGGAGAGAGGGCCCCTCCTGAAAACGGGCTTTTATGCCAATTCATTGGAGGAGGTAGGGTGGGAGCGCGAGTGAGGGAACGCGTGGAGGGGGCAAAGAAGGATGCGGTGGGGTTCGGGTTGACCCACGAGAAACGCGCGCCGCCGCTTGTCACGTGATTGGACGCGAGAAGGCGAGGACGCAATCGATGCGTTCGGGCCGCGAGGCCAATGCGGGGGCGACGGTGGCAATAGGGGGTCGGGGGGGGGGCTCTTCTAAGGGAGGGTTGAGGGTGGGGGCAGCGACGGGAGGGACGGAAGACGGGGAAATACGTTTTCTAATTCCATTCGCCCTTGGGTGAGGGGATCCGAAAACCGGGAGACAAATGAGTAGCAAAATGTCGGTGGGCGAGGGCAATTTGTTCGGAGCCACCGAATGAGTGAACGGTGAAATAAAGGAAAAGATAGGATTTCCATGAAGATGCATTGCCTCCCCGCGCTTCTCCCGGGACTTAGCTCTCAAAGTGGGATATTGTTTTCAAAGGATAAGCGTCCTTTTTCTCATGACTGCGGATTTCACGCGGACTTACCTTAGAAGATAAGGTAGAAAGGTTTGAGGCAGATCAACCATTGGTTGAGATGCAGAAAACGTGGAAAGGGGGGGGGGAGCAGCACACCCTCTGGCCACACCCCCTTGAACTTAACGTGGAAAGGGGGGGGGGCACACCCTCTGGCCACCCTCTTGAACTCTATGAACCGCCAGCGTTGAAATCGAGACGTTCCTTTTCTGAGAGAGGCTAGCCCATGGCAATCCCAACACTAACTATATTTTTGGCTTAGCCTAGATTAGGTCAAGAGTGTTGTTGTTGAAAAGGGAAAAGTATCAGCTAAAACAAATTCTTTTCAAGCTGTCATGAACATATTTATCAAATAAAATGGTCATTTGACTTCCTTTTAACATACTTTTGATGCGTTTATATTATTTTTATTTATACCAATGTTGCTACTTCTTGGTGGCGTCTGATAGACAGTGACCTCTCAAGGGCCCTTGATAGGACAAGGGCGATTCTTGAAGAAGTAATAGTAGTAGTATTTAGGGGAGGCGACCGACAGCTAAGGTCATTTGCGCCATAGGGGATGGATAGGAAAGGATGAAGGGTGGAGAGAAACCCGGCGTCGGCATTAGCCTACTCTTTACGAAAGGCGCCAAGGGGTCCGCAGTTTAACGTCCCATCCGACGGACGGCGTACTCACTCAAAGTGCCCTCCACAAAGCACCTCAAGTAGGGATCGAGGTACCTCTGAAAAATATTCAACACCGCCGGGATTTGAACCCGCGCCCTTAGGGTGGGAAGCCAGTACGTTAGCCCCCACACCATCTCGATCCCCCCTTCTTGAAGAAATAATGGTCACTCCCCCACATCATGGCACGATTACAAGCATACAGAGAATCTATTAAAATATAATGCAGATCACAGAAACAAACGGGGTGCCATAAAATCATTTCCCAATGCCAAGGGAAAGATAAAATAATGGAAAGTATTTCCCATAGTCACAAATTTATTTTATTAAAACATGTTGTTATGATGATGCTGTGGAATAATCTTAGTAGGACTAAGTCTTAAATGCCTGTGAAATAATAAAAGTGAAATAATATTTCCACACTGATTACCTCCTTATTTTCTTCCAATCAATTCTATGCACCTCACAATGAAAATGCGTTTCTCTTTGCATTGTAAAAGTAGCAAGCTTGATTCATTCCTAATAATTTCTCGTGCATTTAGGGGGAAGGGTATTCGTGTGCGAAGACGGAGGTAGAGGCCTCATTTTCATCACGATACGCGCGAAAATACCACCCAACTATAAATGAGATAACACGCCATTCCGACCTCGGGATGAGGATCAAATAACAGAATCAATACGAAAGGTTAACAATCCCAAATACCCATCACCCCATTTTCATTCGGGTCAGCTAAGAATCATTATAAATCAATAAAATAGGTCTCGCCGCGAGGTATACGAAACAGAAATCCGATCAGATTCAGCTAAAAAGTTGACAAGTTTCCTCATTGAAAACTCAAGCATCAATTTTTCAACAAATAAAGTAGACTTATACAAGTTTGGCGTTTAATATGACGCACGGAGATTTGAGATGTGAATAAATTAGAAATATATGAAAATTATAATATTCCTATTAACTTAAATGAAAATATCATATTAAAATACGATAATTTAAACATAATAAATATTTAAACGTTTAATTGAAAAATTTGAAAATATAACTGGACAGAAAGGAAAAATAAGAAGAAGTGCTATATGTGGTAGGGGAGGTGAAGAGGGTTGTTGGTGGAAATTCGAGGGAGGCGGGAAAGGCGTGTGGGGTATGGAGAGATGATAATGAGATAGATGCTGAAGCCTGAAATGAGGGAAGAGAATGCTGGGAATGCAAGGCATGGCGAGGAAAAGAATAGAAGTAAGCATTTGCGGTGGAATTGATGCAGTTAGTTGAGGCATGAAGAGCTAAAAAAACGAATTATGTTAAAATGCAGTATGGGATTTGAGGATATTTTGTGAGATGTTAGCCAGGGCTCAGCAATAAAGTCGTGTTCAGCGTCAGTCTCCATCAAAAGCCTGAAGGGGTGCCCCTTTCCCTATCGCGTGAATTTCGTCTACCACAGAACTTAGTAAGAGATGAGTTTTACCTTCCAAAGCGACCCTCTGGTAGATTAAACTAGTTTCACCATCTGTTAAAAAATGGCATAACGGACGCCTATCAAAATGAAACGTCAAATCTTTAAAATAAACTGATCAACTAACATTTTACCTCATCATGAAACATGCGTCCCTTTCCTTATTAATATCTGCCCCGAAACTCGATTCACGCGAGTAAAATGCCTACATATTTTATCAAACTCTAAGTAACGAGCTTTGTATTTTGATTTGGATACGTTTATTATCTCTGTGAGTCATTCCAGTGATCTTATCTCCAGTTATCTCATGTCATTTATGCCTTCGAAGATTTATTGACAGTGACCACAAACTATAAGTAGTTTACCTGACAATGAGTCCGCCATCCGAAATTCTAGCTGCAGAGAGAAAGATATTCATTATTAACCAATAGCAAGCAATACGTCGTCGAATCCTTCTCCGTGAACGATTCCGGAGACGGCCTTGGTTAGTTTTGCCAATCTCGGCCAATCAAAGAATATCTCCTGATGGCAACGAGCAGATTACTCGTGCCTCAATCGTATCACCTGCAAATTCCATGGTACACTCCATCATTTTTACGCATCCATATGTTTTGTGGGCTTGGCGCAATTGACGAGAACCATCGGTTTAAAATTTCGGATGACTCAGCGAGTACGTAACGTGTATCTGCGTAAAACACCCTTTTTATCGCTCGCCGATAGTGGTGATTCATGCCAATTACGTCCATCGACTGGAACCCGACGTTACGTGTTCTCTCTTCGTTTGTCATTTCTTTCCCTTGATGCCCATTTATACACAGATTGGCCTCGGGGGAAGGCTCCCTCGCATGTGTGGATGCGAAAACAAATTCGAAAGGATGCAAGGTTTGCTCTTAAAGGGTCTCCCGCCTGAGGACGGGGAGCTTCGGTCTCGGTCTCGATGACTGCTGAGCCTAAGGGTATGAGTGCGGAGTTCCCAACCCTCCTCTCCCCCTTCCCTTGCCGCCCCAATCCCCTCGAATATGAAATTGCGTCCAGCGCAGCTGCTCTTCGCGCTTGTTTTTGCCCCCTGGTCACCGCCGGTTCGACGGGAAACAAGGCAAAGGCGAAGCGCGCTCAACGCTCCGAGAGGACCACCAGAAACTCGAGTGCGCTCGTTCCAGCAAGACCTTTTGCCAACCCACGTGCCGACGCAGCGTTTACGTGGGTCGTTCAACGAAGGTATCGGTAGCAAGATCAATGCTTAATGGATTCTGATCCACGGACTCCATCACGAACACGATGGCATTCAAATCAACTGCGACCGCTGAAATCAATTTATTCCATAAAAGTGGAAAAGCCTAATTGTTTCGTCGAGGCCCGTCTAAACACCAAAGAGTTTGCTGTGTTTTTATTGTGCTCAGCCACTCATAGCGATGAAATGCTCATTCATGTCTATGTTAGAAGGGTGAACTATAAAAACAAACAAATTTGAAGTCACTAGATTAATAGTCCATCATGAAAACGAGGCTATAGGAATACTATTGCGCAATTTTTATATTTTTAACACTTCCGGGAAGAAAGGAAAATACCTATGTACTTAAAGAAACATACCTGTGTTACAATTTCAAAAATTTCACGGTGCATTATGGGTGGTTGGCACGCCCTGGGCACGCACCCAAGTAGTAGTAGTTTTGAGGGGAGGCGACCGACAGCTAAGGTCATTTGCGCCATAGGGGATGGACAGGAAAGGATGAAGGGTGGAGAGAAACCTGGCGTCGGCATTAGCCTACTCTTTACGAAAGGCGCCAAGAGGTCCGCAACACGCACCCAAGAAAGGAGATCCAAAATCACTTGGCAATTTTACGGTGTTCACATGGCTGAGCGGAAAAAAGAGAAATATTCCAGTGAGCATGTCTTTACATACACATGCGCAAGTTAATATACCTAAGAGGTTAATAGATTTGAGATTTGAGGCATATTACTCAATCTGGAAATCGCAAGTTCAATCTCAGATCGAAAGGAGGTTTATAAGGTCTATGCGGGATAATAAAATTTAGATTATATCTTTATCGCAAAATTTATAATTATCGCTTTCAATGTCAATGTTATCGTCTCACTTAACTTCTGACGTAACTCTGATTGACTCTGACGAAACTTATTTTATTTTTAAATACGTAATTAGTGTCGAATGTCGGCCCCAGTAATCAATTAAACTTTTCCATACTTTTGCAAACTTAGTAGCTTTGAATAATGAAGTAGTTCCGTAATAACATTCTTGGATATTTCAGGTGAATGCTTCTTAAACGTGTAGTTATTTCTTGTGATTTGTGCGCACAATTTAAAGGTGATTCGATAGTATTTCTTGCCACAGTTAATTGCTCAGCATTAGAATTCATAAATACCGAAAGTAATTACGAATCTCTGTTCCAATTGAGAATTTTCAATTGAATAAGTCGATTGAGAGGATATTTGGTGATTACCGCGTTAAATGAGTAGGCTCTTCAGACAGTACTTTCAAGCATTCCACAAAAAATAGATCATTTCACATAAAATACATCTACTCGACCAAAGTATCTCTGTTGACGAAGGGCTCAACTCTAAAATTACAGGAAGTGAATTCCCACCCACCCCCACCCCCCTTCCTTCCCCCAAAGCTAGGTAGTTCGCATTTTCGAAATACGGTTAGCTACATTGGCTTTTCTCATCGGGAATCAAAGATGCCTCCAAAATAACGTTACCGTAACGCAAAAACTAATGAAAAAACTTAAGGAAATCATATAAAACTCAGAGATGTTTTCACAATCCTGAAATTAGTGATGGGCGGATCCAAGTCCAAAGACGGATCTTGATCCAGAAAAATCCTGGATTTTAGATCTCGGATATCAATTTTTCGGATCCTAAAAATTTATGAGAGAACGTAAATACAAGTAAATTGTACGGTAAAAATGTTGGAATTAGAAAAAGGTAAACTATTGATCGGATTTATATGTAGCTAATCCGAGGCTACTTCGGTAAAAAAATGTATAAAATAATTTTAACTAGTCATTCTATCAATTTTGATGCTTATTCGTTGCAATTTTGAATAAATTTATTCTCAATCAATTTCGTTAAGTGTTTTTTTGTTTCCCTGGCACTACACGGGGTGATTCAATCGCTAAAACGCTGAGCTTTGAAGTTCAAAATAAAATTTAAACGAGATCCAGATCTGATTTATCCGATCTTAGCTAAGAGTCCAGTGTTAATTCCGCCCCACCGATTAAGTGGTAGGACGCCATCGCCATCCACTACTAAGATGGCGGCTTCAAGTGCCGACAAGGGTGAGATCTGTGGGAAATCTGGTCGATAGGGTCACCTGAAGGACACATCATTAATACGAGTATCACAGTGTATTTCACAGGGTAAAAATAATTTGAAATCCCGGAAAAGTCGAATGATCTTTTCACGGTGAAATTCTTACGTTTGCACGACTACGAGTGACTCCTCTCCACTCACCGTGGGATCATTTGCCGCGGTTTTTTTATAATCATTTAATCTTTCAGGGAGATACAGTTTCAGCGAAAAAGACTTTAGTACTTCAAAACTGCATAATTGTTTGATATCCATATTAAAAAGAAAGACTTGTACTTTACCACAGATTTAAATCTGTGGAAAAGTACAAGTGTTTCTTTTTAGTATGGATATTAAATACTTCCACGAAGTGAAGCCAGAAACAATATAATAATCGTTTGAGTTCCATAGACTTGAGATTACATGCAAGGAGAATAATGATCGAGATTTATTAAAGAGGCGGTGTGATATTCAACACTGCCATCTTCTATTTTCTGCCTCCATCGCCTTATTTTACCATCTCGTAGAAACGTATACTCAACCGTCAATTCAAAAGTCTACACTCTTTAAGAGTTACCTCAGGTTCATCCTAGGCACAACTACACATGAATGTACCAATCACACGGGAATTCTTCAAATCTAAATTTAAAACTCTTCAGTCGTCCACTGGGTTTAGCTGTGGGACATCGATCTTAAGAGAGCTATTTCCCAAATATTCTTTGAATGGAGTTAGCCCTCAAAAGTCGCCGTTCGATAGATTAATACGCCGTAAGATTCGAGAATTCTTCTCTTAAGCGATAGGCCGTGTAAACTTTAAATCATATGTTTATTTAATTGCTAATCTTTCCTCGATGATCACCATATCAATCGATCAAATCTAGAATTCATTACTTACCAAACCTGGATTCTCATAGCTGGAGTTTTAAAAATCGTGCAGAATATTTTTGCACGCGTCATTAGAACAAGTTTGATGTCCTCTCAAATCCGGACAACTCAAGCCCATTCTTGTATTACCTAAACGGTTATCCATATTCTCAACAAGTATTAAGTCTCTTTTTACTATCGGATTTTATATAACCATTAATCATGATGTAGCATATTTATGAGTGAAATAATCGGAGTTAAGAAATCTAGTAGTCAAGGATATGAGGGATTCTCGCTATGTTATATTCGTCCTCGGGGTAATCAAACTTTCTCGAACGGCAGAGGGGCTTCATATTGAGATTTTTAGCAATTGAGAATACTATTGAGAGTAAGTAAGAAAGAAAGATGACTACTGAGAGTGAATAATCCTTAAATTTTCAACTCACCTATTAATTGTAAGTCAAGAAACATACTGAATAACAAAATAATGAACCAGTTAATTCTTCAAGTAATAATGCATGAATATTAAGATTTTAATATAAAATGTCACAAAGGCATCACGAATTGATTCAGATTCTTTGCGATTCAGATATCGGCGTCGTCGCAACTCATATAGATTATTATGGGCCATTTCCACGAGTGCACTCGGTAACAGTATGAATTGTAATCAATTGGATAGTATTTCAAGAACTTTTTAGGTCTACTGCCAAAAGAGTTCATCGTAAACTATAGAAATAACGAAAGAAGTTCGTGGAGAAGTTCTTACAGCCTTTTCAGTCGATATCTTGATAAAGATCGCACTTCCAATGAAACTGATGGGAATCAACTTTATGTACACTTCATTTGCATGAAAAGGACAATGACACGGCATGGTTTGGCGCCGCTCAGTCATTGAACGTTAGCGGAAGAATGTTGGCTATGCACTGCCCACGTATTAGACGTTTAACCGCGAATAGCGGGAAATCATGTTACGATATTATATATTTGTATCCCCTGCATTGGAATCGGGAGTGTTTCTAATGGGTCGTGAGAATTAAATGGGTATTTTGAAGCAGAGGTTATAAACTGTCGTGCAATGCCAATTATCCATGCCAATTCAGTTTGAGTGTCAGATCGTGATTAAAAGACATTATAATAAATAAAAGTAAGAGAATAAAGTCGCTAAGCAGGGGGTCCAATTAAGTTTCTTACCAACATCCGTTTGAGCCAGTTACCGGTCGGTGGTCTTGTGTTCTACCGTCGGCAGGTGGTGGGCTCTAAGAAGAATAGGGACCGGGCTCGAGAACTAGGGCGCAGAAAGGGCTCGCAGCGCCCGGAGGCGAGTTGAAACTCTTCATTCGTGCGGCCGGAGAGTAACCATCAATTAATTATGAACAAGGGCAAAATTAAAGTCCTGACACTATTGAAGTTTCCGTGCGAAAATACCTGAGCGTTCTTCGATATTCATTTGAATTTAAAATATTTTAAATCTTTCTTGCTTCACAAACTTTAAAAAACCTACGCTATGAATTTTAAATCGAAGCGAAGATTTTAATCTTTCATGTTTTTTCAACGATTCCATTCTCCAATACGAGATTTTGGCAAGGAAAGGTTTTCTAAGAAGGTTAAAATGAGCCAATGCCTTGTTTAAATGATCCGACCGCTGATGTAATTAATGCCAACCTGTTTCCCCATTAAATGTACCCTGGCTCCGATTGTGTGCAACCGTGGTGGACTGTTTAAGAATGAGCATCGTCGTGACGTTTGCCTGTCGCTGTTTGAAGGCGCGATGGAATAGTTTCCGTGGAAAGGGGTTTTCGATGAGACTGATACAACTTCTTGGGTTGGGATTTAAGGATGTTTTTCAGTTCCGCTGATCAGGTGTATTTAACCGAGGAGCCGACAAAGAAGAAAGGAATGACAGTAATTCCTGGTAAAGCTTCTTTCGAATTCCAGGTCCGAGGGTGGAAGAAGCGACCTATAAATCCAGATTTGTTCTCCTAGATAACTAAAGAGACCAACGATTGCTCTCCGTCTACGGTAATCTAGGCTGCTCTATTACAGGCGTTTCTACAGTTATGAGTTGATCAGCTTCCCTAATTCTCCAGGTGTCTAAGGTCAAAACTTGAATTTTTCCCGAATGAAAATTTTAGTAAGAGTGACATATTGCGGTAGAAATTGGGCACATCGGGGAGCTAGTTGTCTTTAGATGGCGACGGATGAACAGCATCATAGCAGTGACCTCAATTGTAAGCGAAAGAAATAAGTCTTAGCAAGAACCGTTAGTTCATAATTAAGAAACTACCTAACTGCCTATTTAGAATCTCCTAATCGAGTTGGTAATTTTGCGGAGTAAATTATTTGCCCTTGTAAACCTCAAGGTAAATATTTCAAGAAATCTCCCAAATGTATCACTGTTATTCAGGGCCAATCTCTCATTTCCCGGTTTCCTCAGTGTTTTGCATATTTTTCAAACGCGGTCGTTCTGAAAATATACGTCTTACCCTCGATAATGAGCCGTTATGAGAGAAAAGCCGTCAGTTGCTTGTAGGGTAAAGATTCGCAAAGTCTGTCGGGGGAGGAAGAAGGGCCAGGAGAATCAGGCCGTCTCGTAATACGTGTAGAATCAATACAGGCTCTACTAGATTCAGGGTTAGATTTTTTATAATACAGGGTGCGGCTACATAACTTCCTTTTTCGAAAGGGATTTTCGTTTGAAAAAAGGAAATAATGTTGCCGCACCCTGTACTTGAGATAAATAAATTCGTAAAGGAAAACCTTTGGAGAACTAATATTCTGAACTTGGCACTGTTTGCTCACAGGATAAATCACGTCTCTATGAATTTCAAAATTATGCTTGGATGAATTCCGGCACGTCTGGAAACTTATAAAAAAGATAACATCCATCCTCCTGAGGAGACCCATGATAACGTGATGACTCAAATCTGTATTCGAGTGAATTGTATTCAAACCCCGTGGGCTACATCTGAGAAGGCTTTCATTGAACGGCCCTTAAGTTCTGAAATTAATACTAATGTTTAAATTCAAAAATCTTCTCCTCGTTTACTAATTAAAGCCAATGATTCCTTAGAGAGGGGAATAATATGATTCAAGAGTGAAATGCAAAGGGCTTTGCTTTTCCATCGATTCTCATACATCTCACCCTTAGGAATTCTATCATATCTTTTCTTTCAAATGGGATTACTTGAAATCAAGCTTATTCAACTGTTGGAATTAGATCTTTGACCCAGTGCTGCCACAGCCTCTCCCGGTGCAACACCTTCCTTTCCTCTGACCAAGTGGTACATTTTACCAGAGGTATTTCATGAAAACCGCAGGTTTTTCTCTGAAATTGTCTCACAGCCTGTCTATCCTGTGCGTCTGATAGTCCCAAAAAAGTCAGGCTTTGTGGACTTTCGGCAGAAGGTGAGCAGACAGTAGGTCAGTCTATCCGATACAATCTCGCCACACGATCAAGATCCTCATCGACTCTATCTGAAGACTGAACTCTGAATTTCAACCTCTCCGATATTGCCCGTGTTCCAATGCTGGATCTAGAATCTCCCTTGGAAATTCTTTTCTTCCATTCCCATTTCTTTCAATTTCAAAGTTTTTCCTGCCCAGTGAAACACCCTCCATGGCATTCAGGGTTTCCGTTTGGTTGGCTGATGAGTAATGTCTCAGTTTCAGGTGGCGTGGCATATGTTCCGAGTCAGTCTCATAGGCCTGCTCCAGCTCGATGACTCCCGCGGGGAGCGCTGTTTTCTCTCATTACGCTGGATTCAATCCATTCCGAGATACTTAAATTTCTCCGTTTTTTTCATGATCACTCCATTCTAAATCGAATTACGAATCCGTCTGGGAATAATCAAAATGTGCATATCCCTGTAAGGGGGTCTTCGAAATGGGGATAGAGGGAGAAATGAATGGAAAAGAGACCGAAATCCGGTTACGTTTTCCCTTTATGGCCCTTGACAGATTTTATTATTTTCGTTTGCCGTTTCCTGTGCGCTAAACAAGAGATAATTCATCTTCCGTGCCTGAATTGCAATAATTCAAAATTGGACCTCGAAAGGAATCGATCGGGAGCTCAAGGATTCACAGCTTTCTTCTATGAAGCGAAGGTTGGGGGATTTTCTCATTAATGAGTTTCCCCCGTTGGAAGTTCATCTGCGGTGAAGGAAGGAACCTCCGCCATGGGTGTAAGAATGGACACCTCCCGGTTTAAAAGGCGTGCGAATGCAGCGGGCGGCAAAGAGGGTGGGGGAGGGAGGGAGGGCGGTCAGTGGTCGGCCGCGATAAAAAGCCTCGACTCACGGGGGAGAAGTTTACAGGGGGCAGGGGAGGTGACAAGAATAAAAGGCGGGGAGGCAACGTGCGCGCGCCTGAGAGAAAAGGATTAGAAGCGTGGGCTGGGGGTGGGAATAGGAGGGGGGAATGGAGGGTGTGGGCGAATGGAGGGGCTGGGGTGTGATCGAGAAAGAGGATAGCCAAGGGTGGGGGGCGAGTGGGGAGGGGATGCCCACGGGAGGGAGTTGATTGAAATCAATGGGATACCCGTTGTCTTAAAAAGGAGGGGGGTGATTGGATTTCTCCAACGTGGGCATGACAAATGGGGGGCTGACGGGATCGGGCGGCGGAAGGGGGGGATGAAAAAATCCCATTGGACGAGAGGGGAATGGGGAGGGAGGCATGGAAGATCTGGAATGGTAGGAACGGCTCGTTGACATAGTTTGTTGGGAGCGAATTAAGAACCAGAGAGATGCAGGCGTAAGTAGCATATGAATAATGCATGGGCGGTAAAGAATCCTAATGCAAGGATCGATAAGAGATCTATCTGGTGCATCTCTGATGTTGCCGTGGCAAATGAACGAGGTGATGGATCTCTGCGGGATACGGTCCCACGGAGAAGGCGATTCATGATGCTGTGGACTGGACCCGATTATTTTTTTGGCCGAAAATTCACTCGCCCTTAACTGCTTGCAAAATCGTTGAATTTTGGGAAAAAATACTTAAGCATCTCTATTTCCATTCGGAGACGATCCGATAATTTATCTTATCTCGATAGACATTTATATATAAAAAAACAAGACGTTGTGTATTTGTCGGAGCGCGCATTTAGTTCCCTCCGAATGTGGCTCATTTTTCCTTGCATATTAATTAATCAGCACGCCCTTCCGATGTCATAACCCATTTTATGCAAGAAACGATTCCATTGCTGACTTGAGCTCCAAGAAGCTGTAATTACCCAATAAGAGAGACCGATAAGAGGCTCATCGATAAGTACATTCAAAACTGTGAAAAAAAGAATATTTTCCTCCGCTACATAATTCCTTACTAACTCCATTTTAACATTAATGTAATTTTTAAGCTGGTATTTTTAATTTTATTGACATAAAAATGGCTGAACGAAAATAAGGTGAGCATCTAATGCCAGCGTCGCGTTATGCTGTTTTCCATGAGCATATATGTTTGTAATGTAGAAAACAGGTTTTCGTTAATTATCAATAAATCGAGTACATTAATTTTCAAAGCACAGCATTGTGGATAACCCACCCGATTAGCTTGGCTAATCTTACTCAATGCCATGAGACAATTTCAAAGGAATTCGATTCACATAATCGCACAGCTGGAAGTTGACTCTGATGACGCGATAGGCAGAATTGATGGTTTCTCCACTTGATATGGATATAGAAATAAGTCAGAAATCCTGATCACTGCCAATAAAACACATTCCAGCGAAGCCAAACGCGACTTAGCAACGGGGAGCTGAGTCGATCGAAGTTTAAAAACATTTATCTCTTTATTTTCACCTCGCTTTTGTTTTGTTTGGTGATTGAAATCTAGAGGGTTTTTCACTAAGATTGTAAAGCACTCAAAGGTAGGTAAAATTCTCAGGTCGGGGCTGATGTAGTCACAAAACAGGATGTTTTAAGTCAACTGTTCACATTCCTAGAACGGGAACGCAATGCAAATGGCATGCTGCGTTCAAATAACCGGAATGCGAATAAAATTAAACTGGATAGTTTTGGGGTAAAGGAGCCGTTGATCAACTGGGACCTTCCTCGGGAGAATTGCGATATTTCTCACAGAGTATAGTGTTGTACATAAAGTGTCTTCTGCCCGCTTCCAAGTTCTCTCATGAATGAATGATTACAATTCACTCGGAGGGATAATACCAACATGGGTCAACGTCCACTATTGAACCGTAAAATATCAATCCATCCAATACCCTAACAGGCTCTCAGCCGTTCAGTATATTTCGAGGAATTCAACGTATTCTGTAGATATTTGAACTACCCTCAAATACCATTATTTACCTCATATCGCGAGAACTTCTTCTTGTTTGCCACGCGTTATTTCCTTCTTCAATTCTTCGTAACCTCCATCAGCCTTTCAAGTTTCCTCAAAAATATGCATATTCTCTTCCTTCCTTTTCCCAGATCGTCCATCACTCTCCCTTCAAATCACGGCATTTAACTGCTAAGCATTTATCACACACAATATTTATTTTCATTTGAAATTGATTATATTTTTTCCTGAAAAAATCTCAAGTGGTCCCCCAGCTACCAGCATATTGAGTCACTCACTGAGTTGTGCAGTCGGCGAAAAAACAGCAAACTCGGAGTGGGCATTTTTAAAATGTATCGTGCATGTAAAAGAATTTTTGTGTGCTCCTAAAGTGACATCGATATATTTTGACGGAAAGGTCTCTGAAGAAAGCTGAATTGAGAACATTACCTGTATGTCAAAACGTGGAGAAAGTACTCAATAAAAATATGCACTTGCATTGAAGATAATTGTTTTCTTTTTAAGAAGAGCTAGAAAAAATTCGGATGAAAAAGTCGGGGATGAATGTAATTTTTTATCAATGGACACAAAATGCGGTTCATGGTAAAATAATTACGCCAAGGCAAAATAAAAATACAATGAATAGCCATCGAATCCGTTTAAAAAAATGCTGTGGAACAATTTAAAACCGAAGGCGTTTCTTATCATGTCTAGAATGTGATTCAATCGATACATGAAGATTGCACGGAAACAATTTGTACCAGTAATGCAGGACCGAGGGAATCATTCAACCCCTAGAAGAAATTGCTAGGTGAGATTTCTATCATTTCACTGCTCTGGAATTTTACTATAAATGACAATTGAAATGGATAATGGAACCAACCTAGACAAGGAATAATCCTCCTCTATCACAATTCTTGCTTAAAATACTAAAAAAAAACTTTTCACTTGGCTCTGAACAGTGATCGTTTACTAAAATACTCTTTCGGTTAAACAACGTTTTAGTTTTATAAAAATTAATTAATAAAAATTATTAAACTAACGTAAATGTACATATTTTTTAATCTTCCAGGTTTTAAATTTACATGATCGATTCGCAAAATATCCCTCAATGGCTGTTATCCTCGCTGCCTCGTACTCGTGGAAGTACAAGAAGCTATGAACTGTTTCAAAATCATAATTGTTTCATTAATCAGTCGACACATTGAAGTCCAAGATCTAAAAGTGACCGCTTCCCCTCAAAACGAGCACTGTAGTTTCCGGAGTTCACGAAAATCCTTCCTCAACTCAGGTCAACCATCGGCGGCCATTAAATGTTCAATTCGGTCCAGCTCAGTAATTACGCGCCGAATTGAACCAACTACATAATTATAAAGCATTGATGCCTGGAATCGATGGGATTGATGATTATGAGGAGTCGTCGTCGGCAACATGGCTGTGAGGTAACCAAAACAATGGACGCTATCTCCCGCTTAGATGAGATGGCATTGTTGAGATAAGCGGAAGGCGCTGCTTCAGAGGATGCCGAGATAGGGCGCGAGGGGGGGGGAAGGCGGGGGGGGGGGGAAATAGAACAGCTGAGCATCGCGGGGAGTAAGGGTGAAGGATGGTGGGGGAGGGAGGGACTTGGAGCTGCCCTGCATCCGGAGGGTGAAGCGAGCCTTCGCGCGGCGGATGGCTGGTGGTGCTGGCGACCCGGCCGACCTGTGGGGGGGATTGAGAAGGGGATTTTCGGAAGGGGAAGAGGGGGTGGCTGGAAAAATCCTTGCCTTGATGGATGAGAATAATCCTCCCGGTGTGATCCAATCGCGTGACATCACTCCGCGGGATTACGTGGTCACCAAGGAGGGGATGAAGAGAGGAGATCCCAAGAAGGATGCAATATTGAGAAAATTAGATAGAAATAAAATAAGTTTCCCTTCGAAAGTCAATGCCAGGCTTTTCTTGAAAGGTACACACTCCGGAACTGGGTTAAAGGTGTGTTCTGAGTACCCATGGCCTTCCAGGTTTCCTAGAATTAATATTGGACTCTGCAGGTTCTCTAAGTTTTTTCCATTTTTTCAGGCTTGTGACATCCCCGTTAATTCATGCTCAGCTTCATTGACTTTCTCCGTTTGTGAAATCTGCTTGAGAACAATGCATACAATATCAGGTAAAACGAATATTTCTTTAAACAATTACCAAATATGTACGCCGCGAAAGATCGAGCCCTTTTTGGAAAGAATGCATACAAAAATTAGACGAATATTAGGGCGAAGGGCTCTTTCACCTGAAGAAAAGTTTGATATTATTTTTGAAAACAGCAGTGTTTTCAGACGCAGATAGAGGTTAAATATTTTGATGACAAATATTTCATCATATTAATGCATAATTTGAGCAATGAACAAAAATAATTTTATGAAGTTCATTTTCATAGTGAATCAATAAGCAGATATTTTTTCAAAATATTTTGTCGGGAAGAATATTACTAGCATGTAGAAACAAATACTTTTCCGTTAACTAAAACACAAGAATAATAACCGGTAATTTATAGTACGGGGAATAATTGGATAATTAATCGCTGCCTGTGAATTTCACTCAACTTCCTCCATCAAACTTACGCTGAAGCCGAAGGATTCAATCGAGGCGTGGTCAACATAGCTTTCCAAGAATCAAGGAAAGCGATATCACCTTTAAGTCGATAGGACTCATTGGCACTATTGAAAACTATGACGCCTCTCAGACTCCTTTTCTCAGCATAGATAATGGATCAATTCCACGTAAAGCAACGATGAGCAAATGCGCAAAATCATCCTACTCTGGAAATTTGGCACACTATCTACATACAGTACTTGTAATTCGTGTGATGCCGTATAATAGCAATGCTCATAAAGTAAGGGGCGTTTGTTCAAAAGAAAAAATATACTCATATGAAACATTTTATTGGCACTTTTGTTAGCTTCCCTACATAATCGCCGTTCACTTCTAAGTATTTTTCATACCGCCGCACCGGCTTCTTTAACCCCTCTGATCATAGAAGCTCGCCGCCTGAGAGTTGAACCAATTGACAACGCCGTTCTTGAGTTCCTCTTCGGGTTCGAAACGTTGTCGACCGAGCCACTGTTTCAAGTGCAAGAGGAGGAAGTAGTCGCTAGGTGCAAGGTCAGGACTGTACGGTGGGTGGTCACAGAGTTCCCGACGAAAATCTTGAATTTTCTTATTGGTTTTGACAGCAGTGTTGCGGTACCCACCTTGCACACAATTTGTGGTATCCGAGGTTTTCCGTGACCATATTGTAGACAGTAGTGCGTCCAAGTTGAGGAAATTGTTCATCCAGGCCATTAATCGACGATCACTTCGCAGTTTTTGTTCCACTTGCGAAACAATTTCATCGGTCAGAATACTGGGCCTGCCACTTCGCTCTTCGTCATGGACATTTGTTCGTCCATTTTTAAAATCACGGCACCATTGTCTAACCTTTCCTTCACTCATAACTGTAGGTCCATAAACTAGGCACATTTCCCGATGAATTTCAGCAGCCGACAATCCGTTTGCATACAAGAATCGTACGACAGAACAACGCACTTCACAGCTGGCGGGATGAACGATTGTCGCGGACATTGTTGTTTGCATGCACGGACAAGCAAACGACTTCTGAAACAAAACAAATGCTGCTATAGCTTCTCAATGAATCAGTAGATGGCGCTGGAGGAGTAAAACTGTGTTCTGAAGCGTCAACAATTAAATATAAGCAAACGGCCCTTACTTTATGAATAAGTATGCCTCGTAGTAATGCTTTCATTGCGCATTCCGATCATTTTTAGGTGTTAAGATAAATTTCAATCATTTTTTAAAAAATGTAATGGAGAAACTGAATCTGATAGAAGTTTCAAAATCAAGTCTTTTTTCTGGGATGCGATCAACCTGAGATTATTCTGGACGCTAATTCTCACCACAAATACACCCGAATCTGTATAACTCCACGCTGTCTCCTGCATAGTATTTCTCCAACCGTGACCTCATATGATTGACCTCTTTCGACTCCCCCCGCCAATGCCAATGATTTTATCACCGGATGGTTGAGAAACAATGTTATCAACTGCGCAGTTGAGTGCCAGTCAATCCACTCAATTAAGTTCGATATTTGTATAATGTTATAAGTATCTATCTTCTTTATCAAAATTAATCAGTGTCTGCAGTGAAAATATCACACGCCTGCAAGTAGTTAATTCTAGGGTTTAATCTCTCCTCCTGTCATATCCACGCCATACGTCACCAAAATCCTACCTAATTCAGATGTTAATATTTGGGGCACGTCCCAAAGGTCACAATTCGAGGAGAAAGTTCAGCAGCGAGTATGAAAGCACACTAAATCCTACTAAACTCGAATGCTCGCTCGAAGCTCGTATAGTTGAGACCTGTTCCACCGACATATCTGGAAGAAGCTACCGTAATATTAACCAATGTAAAAGGAAATTTCAAAAATCTTTAAGAATGAAGTTTAGAAATTTCTCCATCACATTCCTTTCACATGAAGTTTTCACCAAGTGCAGGGACTGGTGCGGTGAGTAAGAGTAGACCCTGGCTTCCGGTGCTGATTATTAGGCGGTTGGATTTCCAGGGAAACTATTCGTTCGTGAGGCCCATTTAGATGGCAGGGGTTGCTGCGTATTTTGAATGAAAAGTGTTCGGAGTCACACCTCCTTCCGAACCATACCCGCCAAACCTCTCCGTCCCTCGCTTCTCTCATTCCTATCAACGCCCCACTCTCATTGTCGTCATCCTCCCACCTACTTCCTCTCACTCGCACACAGTGAAGTGTATATATGCACACGCCAAACGGTTTGTATTTTGCCATTTGAGGATGACCCAAAGAGTCGAAACCATGGTGGTGAAAATACACCAGCCCAAGCCACTTTCAACTCCATCACAGCAGCTGTCAACAGTCAGTGAAATTCGCACATCAGGATAATGCTGGTTTCCCAAGGAGATCGCACATCATAAGTGCAGTTGAGGGCACTCAAAGACGTCACCTGGAATCAAACGCTGGTCCACTGGTCAGAAGTCCAGCGCTCTAATCACCGGCTTACCGCGCCCGCATTTTATTTCTTTCGTCAGCTTCCCATACTTCCTTCAACTTCCTTCCTCCTTCATGCTGTCCATAAATACAATAATTTCTCTCTCCTTTCCACGCTTACCATACATTATTCCTTCCATCACGACCTTCAATATCCTTCTACCTTCCACATCTCCTCCATCCACATTTTCTCCATAGATTTTATGCCAGCTTCATCTCCTCCCCAATTTTATCAATTCCCCTCCCCTCCCCTTTCCTTCTCTCCTGCTTACTTTCGGCACTCTTCTCCGTACCCTACATTGAAAACCTGGCCGTCATTTCCTTTTCACAAAACCAGGTTCCGGAGCATAATGTCAAAACCATGCGTATCAAATTCTTTCCTAATCTTTTCTTTGAGCCTTTGGTCAAAGCACCTCCCATCTTCAATTCCTTATTCTTTGTGAATGTTTCCCATAGTTATGATATATTTTCTCCTGTCCTTACACTGAATCATCTCCTCCAAAATACTGCTCGAATATGCCATCTATTGGCCCCGCTCTATTTTATGCCGACCCATCTTAATGTTAAACCTAGGCTTCTTCCTTCTTCAGAATCTTCTTATTTGCATTTTATCTTAATCCCATGCCTCTTCGCATTTTGTAACGCTTAAAAATTACCCTAATATTGGATTAGTGCCTAACTACAGCCAGATCAGCCGAAAATAGAACCGACTTAATCAGTTGCCATTTATCTTCCGTCAATAGCAATTGCCCAACCCATTTCCTTAACTTATCTCATTCCATAACTCAAAATTTGCCGGGGCGTAAGTTAAGAAGGACTGGAGGCAACCAAGGGACGACTTATCTTCCTGTTCATTATGATCGGCCGTCCCCCGATATTCATCCGTTGCCCTACTTTAACCGCCAGCTTCACGCAAAAAACCTCTGCCCCCCACTCTGCGACGATAGCCTGCTAATTTACTTTTTTCCACACTGCTCGATCGAAGGACTTTGCTAAAATCAAGAAACAAAAAAAGCATCCTCGGCGCGTTCCATATTTCCTTCGATGAATATACTGGTTACTTGCATGGTTTCGTGCGCTCCCTTCCTCTTCCTGCTCGGACACCCAAGCGTCCGTTTGTCCCCTTCTTCCGGCCTGATGATCCCAAGTACCACACTTGCTACATCCATAATTCAACTTTTTGTCCGCGAGACTTCACTTTCTACTGCTGCGGCCCTTTTTGAGATGGAGATTTGAATAAACCTAACGAAGCGTTCTTGCCAAACTCCTTCCCCATTAACGCTAAGCCTAAAAAAAAAGTTCTCCCGCACTTTTTCACCAAAATCCTTTCGTAATTCTGCCGAGATCTTATCTATTCCAACTTCAATGCTTGTCTTCATTTTCCGTGAAGCTTAATTCCATCCCACAATCTAGTAGGTATTCTTGAGCCGAACCTATTCTCATTCATGGCGCATTCCGTTTCTAATCTAATTGTTAGATAGCGGACTGCGTTAATCTATTCAACATTATATTTTCCACGTATCACTTCCGCATTCCCTGAATATCTTTCGTGTTTATTAATTACCTTTTTATCTCTTATGGTCGGTGTCATTTTTCATTTACTACTTAATGATGATTTTCTAATCTTATTGTACAGCGAGTTCACTTTCCCCACCTCGGATATATCGTAATATCAATACTTTTGTCTTTCCTGCACGTTTCATTTAGCGTTAAGTACAGGTTTCTCACCCAAGTATCATTTAATTATGTGTGATTGCTCCCCTTGTACTCAGTCCTCACGCCCACGAATTCCTTTCTCTTAAACTCGCTTAGTAATATCTCAAGCAATCAGTAACTCCTTTATTCGTCGACCGTTGCTATTTTTTATGTTTACAGCTCCTCCTTTTACGAACTTCTTCCCACCCTCGTCGAGTCCCCATTGTGCTCTTTTGGATTTGGATAAAAAAAATAATAATGTAACTATTTCCTGTGGATTCCAGCTAAACCCTCTACATCCCATTTTTGCAACCTTATATCATTTAAACCTCTACAATATCAACTTACACTTAACTACCACTGAGGCATAATCCAAATCTACTCACGGGAATCAGTGCGAGTTCAGAATGAAGGATTTCACGCTGATAATACTGAACCTAAATCCTATCTACCTCAAGATAAGACAAGTAGCATGTCCATGTGATGGTAGAAGTTCTCTTTCTTACTTTTTACATTCTAGCTTGCTCCTATTGGATAAATTTTTACTATATTAGTTGATAGTGTACGTAGAACACGTCTCCATACTACTGATTCTCGGAATACACTGGGTGAATTATATCACCTCAAACCTGCGCGTACATGTTGAGGGGGAATGTTACTTCCACATGCCACCAGAAGTGCTTCTGAAGGTCATTTTGTTTGTGGTCTACAAGCATGTGTTCATTAGTTTTCAGCCTCCCCTCGTATGCGTGTGGGTTGAGAAGGTTTTCGCAAGAATACATATAAAGTATACGCCCATGTGGCTGTAGGTTTGCATGAATATGTTGATTTTGCATGTGGTTTTATTCTTTTTGCGGGAGGTGACCTAACAACCCCCGCCAAACGCCCCTACGGCGGCTTGCGGGGTATTATGTAGATGTACTTGATAATAAAATTGGTATCTGTCTGTGTCTCCCGGCATTTTTCCAGGTAAGAGTAGCTACACCTGTAATGGCGTTTTAACGATGTGTTAGGTAGTATTAAACAGCACTCCTTCTTCAGCACTATGGTCATTTTTATGGAACGGCATATACCGCCTCATTCCCATCCATTCCATTTTCTTGAGTCTTTGAGAAACAGGCCTCAGGTGTTTGCTTCAACGTACGTACGCAATTATCTCCCATCTTTCAATCATATTCGCCGCTTATTTTTCCCTTCGTGAGACTACCACTAGGGAGTCGTTATTTACTATTCCTGCGAAACAACGAAATATTTGACAACGCTGCAAATGTGCGCTGATTCAGAACTCAACCATATAAAAAACACATTCGAACTTCAACAGCATTCCATGGCGAATTTATGGTTATTTTGAGGTCACCGGTCGCTACAACAATAGTCATCGATCTAACTGGAACTTAAAATGAGTAAGCAAGAATGGTGTTGCAGCGACAGCAAATCCTTTCAATTTGGTCTTAAAATGATGATATTGACAAAAATAACCCTTTTAAATGATTGAATTTGGTGGAAAACACTGTTTTTTCAATGCAAGGGTTTTCACATCCAAGCGGTATAAATCTCCTTAAATGATTATCTATTCCTTGTTGTTAAAATTATCTGACGCTGAATTCCCATTTACCATCCCATGGATGATTATCAGCATTGAATCGTGGAATATACATTCGCGTGCCTTCTAAAATAGAAATTTGGAATATCATGTTGGGAATATAAACATTCCGTAAATTTCTATTACTTGAAAGAACACCACGCTTGCTGTCTTGGTAGTGTTGCTTACCAAAGTATAAAATCCAATTAATAACGGTGCGCTATTGCCAATCGATCTTCTGCTCAAGTAGCATTATAATTACAACCCGAAGCCGCATTCTTCTAACCAGGGCTTGGCTATAAGTATGACTGTAAGTATGAATGGGGTATATACATTCCTCGGCTTCATTAAATGGATGGTGGGGAAATGTAACGAAAAAGTTAAAGAGAGGTGTTATTTTGCTCTAGTTAGACCTCATTTGGAATATGCCGCAAGTATTTGGGATCCGTGGGAGAAAGTTTGGCAAAAAGAATTAGATAAAGAGCAGAGAAAATCCTCCAGATTCGTTAAAAATTGTTATGATAAGAACACAAGTGTGACAGGTCTCTTAGGGGATTTAGGCTGGGAACCACTTGAAGTGTGGAGAGAACAAGCGAGGCTTAGACTTTTAGAAAGGTTCAGAACAAACGAGTTTAACGATGACACTGAAGGGATTATAATGGCCCCACACTACTTAGGTAGATCAGACCACAAAGATAAACTAAGGGAGATAGATTCCAGGAAATATAGGTACAAATACTCATTCTTTCCCCGAATAATCAGAAATCATAATAGTAAGAAACCGAAGTCACTTTAGAAATATTAAAAACATTTAATTTACAAGTCGGAACAAACTTAAACATTGCAAATATACTAGGTATATTTGTAGGTGCATGTGTGTGTTAGTAGGTAGTTTGTGTGTTTGCATGAGTGTGTGTGGGGTGTAAGGGTTCTTGCATGAATGAATACCACGTTTTATTTGTGGACTGTATGCATTTGTCGATTTTGCATGCGGTTTTTTTCTTCTTAATTACGGGTGGTGCCCTAGCACCCCCCGCCACACGCCCTTGCGGCGGATTGCGCGGCATTAAGTAGATGTAGATTCCTGAGCATTGGTTAGCCAATTATTCCTCTCGGAAATGGCCGCACTGTGATTATGGATAATTTGCCTACTAAACTGCTTTGTTTTGCTTTAGCAATAGGTTGGGGCTTTCTCTAGTTTTGGATGTCGTTGAAGCCGTCCGGCGGATGTGACCGCGGAAGCCGCGGACCCCGGGGGTTTCTCTCCACCCTTCCTCCTTCCCCATCCATCCCTAATGGCGGAAATGACCTCAGCTGTCGGTTGCCTCTTCTAAAAATCACTACTACTTACAAAATGCTGCCATGTATGAAACATATAGGGCGACATAGGCAGACTGACAGTGTAAGCGACATGCTAGGTTCACTAGGATGGGGGTCACTAAAGAAGAGACGGAAGCTGAATAGACTGTGTGCCATTTTTAAAATATTGAAAGCTGACGGAGGCTGGAAAGAACTGAACGAGAGTGTAAATAAGCCATGTTATCTCGGCAGGAATGATCACCCGCTTAAAATCAAATACATGCCCCAAAAGACAAACACCGCCAAGTTTTCGTTCCTAAATATGGGAATCAAAGAGCGGAACCAGCTGCCTGATGAACTCTTTAAGCCCTTACCCAAAAGCATTAAATCATTTAGGCGTGAATGTAAAAGGTATACATGATGGGATTGTTCAATGCAATACGGCAGAAGGTGTATGGCTGTATCACAATATATTGTTTTTTCTTATTTTTTTTATTTTGTAAGTCTACTATATGACTAAATGACACTATGATATGTTTTAAGACTGACTACTGCATAGTTTATAGCTCTTGTTATATCATGTCATTGCCACCCGGCTTATCGCCTAACAGCAATGTATCCTAAATAAATAAATATATAGTTTAGGATTTACCAAGGAGCAATTCCTTTACAAAATGAAGCATGAAATCAGTTTAAGATCGATAAAATTTTCTTTCTACCTCGTGAAACATTATATAATCAGGAAAATATAAGGCGAGTGGACTTAAAAAGGTGTAAGACTTTTAACATAGGCGCTAGCACATCAAAACGTATAGTGTGTGGATAGTATTTCAATCACTGCTATTTTTGATTAATAAACAAGTAGACATTGTCGCCGTTATCGTAAAAAAATTCACCACATTTTTACGATTATCCGGGACATTTCCAGAGTATCCAGGCAAAATCCACGAATATCCCAGTTTTTCCAGCTTTTCCAGGAGTATTTCCTGGTAAAGGACAAATACTTAAAAATATCTCTCAATTTTTTCGGGCTGCACTGAATGTTATTGACTTCCTTCTGGTGGGTGGTTGGCTGGGTGAATTTATTCCTACTTTCTTACGCCGGCGTCGCAGATAAAACAGGAGGGCGAAACAACGGAAGGGGACATTTTCGCAAGGGTAAGTGAAATGATATTCCTCGGTTTCGAGAAAGGGACATTTTATGTGTCGCATGGCTCCACCGAAGCCTGAAGTCTCGAACGTGCAAGAGCCAACGAAATGAGTCATGACGGCAGCCTAACAGCCACCGGCTTCCCATGTGAAGTCAGCCGCGACGTTTTACCTGCTCCACGCCAATGCTCTATTAATAACTGCCTTATCAGGCCATACTCAGTTTACCACACGGCATCCATCATTTTACATCAATGCACACCCAATGGGAAATAAGTCGCCCTCGAAATAACTAACAGATTATGCCTAAGCTTTGGCAGGATGAAGTATTGCGAAATATAATCAGCAGAGAGCTTTGCTCACATTAATTGCTACGGGGTTCCCCAGGCAGCTACTAAGTGCCCGAACTGTAATGCCACACGTAATAACCCATATCTTATAAGTCTACGGAAAATATTTCATTGGGTGAAACTAGAATTACTTTGTAGAATCACTTTGTCTCCGAAAATGTTTCTCCAGCATGTCAGCCCTCTGATACTTGACGTTCTTTTGTTTAATATTCCCTTGAATTTTTTCAAGATTAAATAGAAAAATATTTTTCCCACCATGAAAAACGACTGAAAGGCGCGGCAATGATATGCAAATGTATAACACTAATATAATAATGGCACATGGTAAGGAAAATCAATGCATTAATTTAATAATTCACATATATCACATACTTCTTTAAAAATATAATCGTGCGATGCATTGCATGTTTATTGATGTACATAGTTCACATTGAAAACGAAAATTACTTCCCATTGACAAGAGAAAACCGAGATATTGAAGTCCTGAAAATTTGTAGAAATCATATTACAACAATAATTTTAGGAGTAGCGCGACTCTATTAACTATCTAAGTTCCCAACTATCAAACAATCATCATTTGCAAAATTTATTTCTAGTACGTAAAAATAATTATTTCATAAATATTAAGTTGGTAAGAATTTATTTCAATCATCCCGTTATCGCCATGGCAATTATCATAGCAAATTTTCAGGACAGAAATTTAACCGGGTTCGAGAGTTTAGAAGCTGTTTCGTACTGTTGAGCGAAATTCCTTTTTTCAAAGCTCTTAAGTCAACAACCGTTGCCATAGCTGAAAGGAAAAGACATTCAAGTAAGCAGTGGTGCAAAATAACCCTCAAGCAACCCAGGCATTTTAATATTAATGATAAGTAATGGTAGGCAAGAACATTCAACAGGAATCTGAACAAGCACGTTGAAACAAGAAGGAAGTGCCAGTTGAAGACATTAAAATCGTAAGGTTTAAAAAGAAACTTACGCTTCGTAATGGCTTCTTGGACACTTTTTTTTCGAATTTTCCGAAATATCCGCCGAAGTTCTCATCGACGAAATCGTTTACATGCGCCGTGAACTCCACAAAACTGCATTCATCCCTCGGCACCAAAGTGGAACCATAATAAATAAATACCGACGGCAAGCCTGGAGTTAGTCAACCTTTTCATCCCTCGCGTGAGCCCCCAAAACAAAGGGAAGTCTGCGGAGCCAATTCGAGATGCAAAGCAGCCCTGACGTCCGCCCATCGCCGTTGCAGCCAAGGTCCGGGGCTATGCACGCAGAATACGAGAATTATTCGCAAACTCCCGGTCGCGGACACGAATTTCTGACGGGCGATCGATTTGGCCGTGGCGAATGCCTCCCCCTCCACGGAAGACGTTTACCGTTTACCTCGTCGATAAATGTTTAAAAAAAAAAATTTGCAATCCACGCCGATAGTTCTGTTCCATTTCCTGCGTTCGAAGCACACCCCTATCATTGTGAGCGAACGCAAATTCGAAACAAAACTATTCGCGGGCAACGATGATCGATTGACATCACCGAAGGCGGAATACCTTTCTGAGGCGGTGACAATTGGCACGAGCGAACGCGCCTTCGGCTGACCCGTTTGGAGCACTACTTCGGCGATTCAAAGGAATATTTTTTTAATCAATCGTGTGGCTGATCCAATCAAACAATCGTATTCCTCAAAATAGAATATGGGTGAATCGATCAAATCGTGTCATCGACTTGAAATCGAAAACAAACTTTAACGACATTGGTGATCGAATCAAGCTACCTGATCTTACTGTGCGTGCAAATCGATCCTCGATCACGACAAATTGAATCGCAATCGAAAGGTGATCAGTCTGGATTTCGGTTGAAACGAAGTAATTTAAATGCGATCGAAGCCGGACGTGGGGCATTAATTCAAATAATCGGACGGTGCAATCAGTAATGTAATAGATTTTAGAGTGAATAGAATCGAAACCCATCTCAATACTATTCCAGTAATATTGATTTGAAAAATGTATTATTTTCTGAATGAGATGGTTTAGAAAATAATTTGGGGTTAAAAATGATTCACTCAAATTTTAATGATATTTTCAGTGGATGTGAGGACTGGGAAAACATTTGACAGGGCTATGATGAATAAATATTTGTATTAAAGAGTGAAAAAAGTCTTAATCACTAATCACATTACCAGCTCGTTCAATAACCATATGAATTCAACCACTTGAGGGAAAATGTTTAAGAGGTACCAAAGGTACACGCTGGACCTTATACGACGAGACACTACGTAAACTGAACGTCGGTCAAACGGAAGAGAAATTCGTCATGATCGTGTTATCCTCCTCTGAAATCGTGGAACTAGTGCAGAATAAAAAGCCATTTATTTTCATAGAGAGCGCAATTCACAAAAAGTCTCACCAAACACAGTCATATCGAGTGCTTTCCATTTCAAAGAGGGCAAACACATCGGAGGAGACACGAGAGAAACCATAAATTTTATGCACGACTGCCCTCAGCCATAGATGGAAATACATCCTTATTGTTTCGATGAGGAATTTGAAAGAAGATAGTCGAATGTATTTCACAACAAATCTGAAATTTAGTTGGGGAAACAAGAACTGGGTAATGCAACAAAACTATGCAAATGCCATAGATGAAACAGAAAATATTATTCTGGTTTATAATTCGAAGCAACTGCATCCGAATGTCTAAACTATGTGAATCGCTAATCTATGCTAATTACACGAAAAAGTAGTCTAGGTCACGTGACTGATGGGATCCTTTTCACCTTGTTGTATTCTATTGATAGTCAACATGTGTGCTAGTCAAATATTTTCTCCTAGTCAACATTTATGATCTGATATCTCATGGCGTTCCTCTTCTCAATAAGGCAAACAGTAAACGTCATCTTTCCATCCAAAGAAAATAAATATATTGTTATGGGATCGTAGATTTTCGCGGCGTTCAGATGAAAGACTCTCCATTCGTCTGAGACGAGCGTCTTCAGGTCGAAGACTTCGACCTGAAGAAGCTCGTTGAAACACGGGCGAAACTGTTGTCAGAAAAACAACCTACGCGGTGACATCCCGAGAATGGAGAGTCTTTTAAATAAATTGTTATTACCAATTATTATACACAATATTTTCAACCTCATAGCCATTGGGGACCAAAGAGTAAAATAACCTCCCCGTATTGGATGTCCGATATCCGTTAAAGTACTTCACTAAGAACTCTAAATAGACTGAGGGGTGAAAAAAAACAAAAAAAATTAATTTAAGCGTTTCGTAACGATATTACATCTGCATGCATGGCACTATAGATACTCAGCCAAATATTGGGAGGAAGAGAGGAAATGGACCATCGTAAGTGGACTATAACCTAACCTAAATTCCCAACTGCTCAAATGGCTCCCACATCAAATGGCACCTGCTTCGGGGTAGGCTATTAAAGTAGAGCAGGGAAACCGTTCTTTGATTGGATCTAATCTCTACTCTTTTAAAACTGAGCACTCCAGATAAGTCTATTGGGTACATCAAAGATCAATTCCACGGAGGTGAAAGAAAAGGAACGCACTTGTAATTCAACCATATCTTAAGCCTCTATCAGGGTGAATTGGGAGGAGGAAACGGTAGAATTGAAGGAGACAGAGGACGAAGAATAAGCCCAAACAATCTAAAATGTGAGCGTCCTTTTACGTGTTCTCTATTTTATTTTTTGTTCTATTGTGCCGTCGCTCCATATCAAAGTTTCGACGAGTCTTTTCTTAACATCCTTACTCAACGTCCCTGTCATCAACTCCCTCCTCCTTGTGAAAGCCTCTTCGTCTAGTGCAATTCTTCTCCTTACGTCCCTACTACTTCGACCGTGTTGGTCCAAAACACTTCCGAGATACGTAAACTGTCCTACCTGCTCTAGTTTTTGCCCTCCTATTTTAATGTTTAGCTTAGCCTTTTTCTTTCCGGTGAATCGCATAACCATTGTATTATTGAGACTGATTCTAATCCCGTATCTGTCGCACTGAATTTCCAATTCACTCAGCGATGCTTGCAACCCCTTGGCTTAGTACTGGGTGAACTCTGCCATCACCTACCAAAGCGACCTTTGGATATTTGGATTACTGTGTTTATGGTTTATAAACCATATAAACCATATAAACTATAGGAAAATAAATCATAAAGACAACGTCATCCTGGATGTCATGAGGAAAAACAATATCAAATTCCAAAAACAGTAGGTAATTCATCTTTCCTCCAAACTAGTGATTAGCGCGGGGTGCATGTCACAGATTAACCGGGCTTGCTTTCGACTTTAGTATGATAAAAGAACAGTCTACCAATAGAGGATGACTTTGCACGTTTCTTTGTAAGTATTGGAACCACGTCGTGGACTTTTAAACGATTTCCGCACAGCATGATGACCTATTGTTTGACAGTATTTTCTCCTTCAGCTCCTCGAATTTCTAACTCACTCCGGGCCATAACAAAATACCTATTCTCTGCATCCCTCGTCCACGCCTGCCCTTCCATCAATGCGTCCAGTATCCCACTACTCTTCTCAATACCTCCACACACTCCTTCCGCCCTCCCCGACTTCCTTCTTTCCACTACTCTATTTTCATCCATCTCATTTTCTCCAGCCTTAGACATATCTACGTGCACCCCAAAAGCCTCGAATCTACACTCCTCCGCTTCCCTCTAAGAGATTTCGGAGATTAAAATACAATATTTCACATCGAAGTCTTAACTAATGTTTTGGCGCGTCTCCATTTAGAAACGCTAATTCCCTCTATTTCGTAACTACATTCCCTTGCTAAGGCCTTCTCTCAATGCCCTTCGTATGCATTTTCGTCCAAATGCTGCCCATGGGAGTTTACCACTCGCTCTAATGTATGCCCTCATACTTTGATATTTAACTTAACTATTAGTGGCATTAGTAGTTAGCCTGGGATGCGACCGACAGATAAGTTCATGTACGCCATTAGGGATAGGTGGGTAACTTGGTAGAGGTAGGATGTTAAGGGAATGGAGGAAGGGTGGAGAGAAACCCGGCGTTGACATCAGCCTACTCTTAGCGAAATGCACCAAAGGGTTCAAAATTGAGCCTCCCCTCCGATGGTTGGCGTACTCCACTCGAAGCGCTCTCCCAAATATGGATCGGGATGCTAGTAATAAATCCTGCTACCTTCGGGATAGGAACCCGGCCACTCGGGGTTGGAAGCCAGAACACAAGCCACCGCACTGTCCCAATTCTCGTTTAACTTAAAATTAGAAGAACAATCCCTTGAAGGTCTGATTACTGTCGTTTATCACACGTAGCTATTATCGCTTTCCTTGAAATTAATCTCAACCCTTGCCACACTGATCCTATAATGTGCTTAGCGATGGTTGCAATCCCTTGGCTGGCTGACTTATTGCCTACCTACAGCTTTATCATCGGCATATCTAAATGGAATAAACTGCTTCCCTCCTACTTCCAGGCTTACCTCCAGCCCTTCGCATGCCTACGTTATCTTTTATAAGTTAAAATGGACTGGTCATAGCGGACAACCTTGAATTATCGTATTCTCTGATCTATCACTACCGAATCTCTATCCGCTCCCTTTAATAGCGCAGGTGTACATTGTTTGAACAAGAATCCCATATTTCTGCGATAGCCTTCATTAATTTTATTATCATATTCCAATCTACTCTCTCGGAAACGCCTTCTTCCACAGAAACACGAATGCAGCATACGCTACGACCCTTTATCTCTCTAAAAAATGATCAGTTGAAAGGGAAGTATATCAGTTGGATTCTTTTTTGGCCGATAACACCATAAAATATGGTCTCCCCAATCGCAATTTCATCGGCTGCACCAACTTGGGCTTACATTGACGACACATACATCCGTTACTTTAAGAATCTTCATAGACGTGTCATGGGTGTATAATTAGTTCCCTCTTGACAATTTTCAATCATAAGATTTGATAATTTTCCTTCGATGAACACATTCCTCAAAGTTTGCGGGCTAGTAAAAGATTTAAGTGGAATTAATATCTGCTTACGAGGTGCTTCAGATATACCAGTGATGAATCAACAAAAATGGGAAAGAACTTTGTCCTCTGCGAATAGCCGTTGAACAATTTTCCTAAAACCGAAATTCCCCCCTATATTTTACAAAAATCAGTTTAGAATGTCATTAACTTTTAACAAGACATTTTTAGTATTTTCAGTTCAGAATATTACTTTTTACCCTACGACTTTGTAATTAGAAAATGTAATCCAGAATTAATAATTTTAAATAAGGTCATTGGATGGATCAATTGTCACAGTATTAAGCTGATAGCAATTCAGTGGAGTGACTCAACTGTTTCACATGGGAAACATTTACAAGGTCTGACCCAAAAATAAGGGAGAATAAATCTAGGGGAAAATAATTATTGTAGGTCAAAGTACACATTGCTAAAATTCTTCATGAGAGCACCCTCATGTATCGACGCACCAATGCCAGTGCCTCTGCTAGCTGTGGTACGCCTCCTATGAAGCGTCCTTCCTATCAACAGGACAATTAATTTAGGCACCTCGTCACGGCCTCTTTGACATAATCCAGTGGTCCAAAATGGTACTCAAAGAGGTTTTACTTGGGTCGCACTCAAAGGCGCATGTCTCCTCACCAGTAAACGCCTATTCTAAAAAAATCGGTTCAGTTTTACTATTGGTCCAGAAGACTGCTCGCGCGGCAACCCTGCCGCGCGAGCAGTCTTCCGACAGCACCTTGGGGACCACATCGGCACACCTCTCTCTTGACTGAAACTTCTCTGTAAGAATGCAATGTGCTGTGGTTTTCTGAATACTGCACTCTTCTGCTAACATCCTGACTCTTGGGGGTCAATCAGAATTGAGTCTCACTTTTTGCACGTTTCCATCACACTGTGTTGTTGATGGATGTGTCCGGGGCATTCCTCGTCTTCAACCTCCACTCTACCCTCCCGGGACATCTTGTGCAGAAGCGGAAAACCACCACTTGGGACATTTCTCCATCTCCATAAGCATCCTTAACCATTGGTCATTGTCTCTGAACCCAATTTTCCAAGCTTAATGCACAATTTTATCGCATATAATTGCTCCATGGAAAGTGGCATCTTGAATTCGTGACGTGACCGTCGAACTGGGACCCAGTCTAGCTGCAATCCGCAAATTGTAAATGCCCACGCTTAACTGACTTGGGTCGCGTTGCTTTCCCTTTCTACCATTACCTTTCCCGCCACAAATCACTTCACTCCAGCCATCCAAATTGGTGGCAAAAAATCATTCTACTCATTTTTGGGGCAGACCCCGTATTTGTGCATACCCAATCTTACCTGACAAAAATGTTTCCCCGTATGAGTATTTCTTTCATCCGACCCTGGGTCAAGCACAAAGCTTTTGCGAGTATCTTAGAAGAAGTTTGAGCCAGTACCAGCTTTTTTTAGGAATATAGAAATATTTAGGAAACAATAACCGAATGATGCATGGTAGATGAAGTCACCTGAAGATGATGTGGTTCATCGAAACCGGTGGTGTAATATATAAATATCTGGAGGAAAAGTGTCATCATTTGGTCATTATCATGTTCGAATTCCTTCATATCACGAGGATTCTTGCACCACGTTGGTACTCCACTACAGTGGTACTACTACACCACGGCCGCTGTGACGACTGTAAAATAATTATACCCTGGCAAAGAAATTCTAAAGAATCAAACGACCTTTTTGGAATGATAAATCCTCCATTTCGTCTTCCTTTCGTTGATTTTCTAGCCGTTGTCAGTGGCATCACTGCGAACGTCAAGGGGTGCAGGAGAGGGGGCAGCTTGAAATCGAAGACGATTAGACCCCCGTGTCTTCCGCCTCCGAATAGTTTAACACCGAACAAAGGCCACTTAAGACAAGGGAATCTGAAGAAAATCTTGATGAGGCGTAATTGTTTACGAACGGTCACTGGACGACGTCCACCTCACACAATGCTCGTACTCCGAAAAATCTCCACCTCCATCCTCACTACACACTTTTCTTCGAAAATAAAAAAAGGTGCTCCGCGTGTCAATCACGCTTTCGCACCTTGCATTGCCTCACGACTCCGGAGGCGGCGCTCACGCCGGAGAGACACTGCTGCCTGGGAAGAGAAGAAGGAGCCTCCGGAATGAAAAAGGAAGAGAGGCACACACACGTAAGTGTTTGAAGTGCGAGAGAGAGAGAGAAAAGGAGAGGAGGGGGGGAGGGGAGGAATGGTCGTACCTACTGGGACGAGTGAAAAGAGAAACAAAACGCGCGCGCGCACACACACACACACACACACACACACAGGAAGGAGATTGAATGCGAGGTAGACACTCGGGGGCTGCGCGCGGAATGCCAAAGGAGACTTCATCTGTCGCAGGGGGGACGTTTCTCTGGCACGCGGGGCCTCCTCCATTGCGGCCGCTGAGGGTTTGGAAGGCAACGGCTAGGGTAATCAGTCCCGACGTGCACCGACTCGCCGCTATCAAATCGAATTAAGACATCCGTTTTGATTCCCCTGGCACGGGACCGCAAGGGAAGGAATTTCCTTTATTCCCTGGCCCCGGCCTCTTTTATGCGCCTTTTTTCCGGGAGAGGGGGGAGAGCGAATGGTCTTTAAGAATGAATGGACTCGGGAATATGGACCGCATCGCAATGAGAAACCCCGAGCGTCGCGGCTTCCACGCCTCCAAATTTCTCACACTCATAATTCATATCTCATATCTGTGAGTGGGTGACGAGATCGAAAATATGAACAAATATGTGACGATTACGTTTTGAATAGCATGTAAACAATACGTAATGACCGATAAATAGACGCAATTTCCTTTTTTCCCACCGAACTTGTTGAAAAAAAAACAACTATTTTCACCAAGGGTTGAGATAAGTGTGCCTCGTACTGTCAGAATTTCATACCCTGACAACATTTGTTTCCGTTCCGATGCAACGGCATGGAGAAAATGAATGACACCGGATTCAAATCAGAAAAAGTTGGTTGTTTCCTGTGTAATACACCTTTTACCTGGAAAGTTGTACGAAGATCCAAGGTAAACGATTCCATCAAAACCGACTGTATACTGTAGAGTATAAAAGAAGAAATGATTTCGAGAAGGTACACAGCCATCGTTAAATTACCTTAAGTCATTTTTGACTTTAGTTTAACCATCTCATTTCTGTAAGGACCCGTAAGATAGGAACCTCCAACGCTCCTGTCCAATGGCCCATTAATTATCGGCGCATTCATCCATTCATCTAAGGGGACAAATGTTCTAAAACAAAACGAAAATGCTCATTTAGGTAACGAATACATTTAGCCCTACGCTTACCTACTAATCACCTCCATTAAGAATTTAATGAAAAAGTACTCTGCGATGACTGAAGTGGTTTTTTTTAATTCAGTGGTATCAGAATCCATTTAGCGAGATGGAAAAAAAATTTCGAGACGATCTTAAGTAAACATCACTTTTAAAAATTTGATAAATACAAAATAATAATTCTCAAGCAACCGAGCAATCAAAGAATATTTTCACTGCGTCTTTCTTGGTGATAAAGACTGATTTATATTCTTAAGTCACGACATCTACTTTTCTACAACACTACTCTTCCTTAAGGAACAATGGCTGGAATAATTCGAAACAAACCTTACGTAAAATTACTTCTGGAACCGCAGCCCAGGCCAGGAAAGTTCCGAAAATGGCACATGCCTCTTCCCCCAAGAGGTCTATGTGATTGAAAGGCAGAGCTTAATAATTTGCGTAACAGAAAGACAAAACGAGGAGAAGAGAACACAAACTATGCGGACATGTATAGCCACGCAGATATGACAGTTTATAAAAGAAATAAAATCAATTAAACAAAGAAGAGAAGGCGAAGAAGAACCTATACAAGAATTTACGGAAGCCCTTGCGAATAATTCGACAGGAGAGCATGAGAGAAAGAAACAGCGAAAGAGCACATGAAACCGCACTAATCAACTCGGAGTTTGGTTTGGGGTTTGAGAGAGCAGCGATCGCCTCTGCACGAAATTCGCACATCACGGAAGCATTTCCTTTCCTTGGGCCGCCCGTGGCCTGCCGAAAAGATCTACCACCCGAAATTTGTTAATCAAAGGCGAGCGGAGAATCACTCTAGGCTACCTTGCCCAATCAGACAGCGCACAGAGTAGCGAAAAGGCACATTGGGGAAAGAAAAACGAAATTCAATGATGTCAGAGACAGGAATGAGACTTGGCTCTAAGAAGGAGGGAGAAAATAGAAGGGAGGCATCGGAGAACTGTATCGAAGGCCAAATCCTATTGGAATACTTGTTCCAAGTCCAGAACCAGACAACCGGAGGCCACTGAAGTATATTATTGGGCGAAATATAATCAATATACTTATATACACACAGAGCAGAGATGACAAATAGAAGACGTCAAAATCAGATAAATTAATGGATGAACTTTCAAGACATTCGGATATGAGACTAAAAAATCGGAGAAGCCCGGATATTTGTTGAGAATTCGGAATGTTAGATCGTGGACGACTATAAATGTAATCTTAGGTAGAGTGAAAGTGATCCCAACGGAAAGGTAAAACTCAATGTATACACTAACATGACTCCTTCCTCTTCTGATGGCTATGCAGCACATGCTTCCAGTATAAAAAGCGCAATGAAATGAGGACCAAGTGCACATTTTCACCATCATAATTGCATTAGTACGAACAAACATAAGATTCACTTAAGCATACTGCTTACCCAGCAATTCCATATACTTGGGTATATTACAAGTAAAGTATGAAACAACTTCCCAAATATAGTTAATAGTATGAAAAATTCTTGAGGAAAGAAAACGATTTTCTATGTCAGCATTGATATACAATAAAATGTATACATTACAATGTATGTGACTATGAAAAATTGTGCTTATTTGTAATCGGGTGAGTACTTGTGTTTGTTCGCTGTATCCAGAGGGGGCCTCTACTTTCCTACAAGTGTCCACTACCTTACCCTGGCTTTACGCTGCTAAAATCCATCTCAACCGTATTCAGACCACCGAAAATAAAGTATTACGTAGACTCTTAGGCGGCCCTTGTTACCTAAGGAGCAACGATATTCGCCGAGACCTGAATCGGTCTCCAAGTTTCCAATGGATTAAGACTTCTCTAAAAGAACTTCTATGAAAAGCTTCCGGCAACGGAAAATCCCTTACTTGAAATCCCATGGGAATGCGATGACCTAAACGCACAAAAGACCGAAAACTGCACTCATCCCATCCCACATACCACTACCCATCTAATTAGTCACATAGAGAGTTAGTAAACACCATACTTGATACCACCATAACCAGAACCCAGTCGGAGATGACCTATCGGTCAAGAACGGCTAGGGATATAACTAACGAGATAATTGAGGCATGGCTTTATCCAGACGGCTTCCTTCTAAGTATAGGGACACACACATCACAATTACATAGCGCTTCCTTTATTTCCAAGAAAATATTGCGTGGAATCTTTTCCCTTGCCTCCTGATGCTCTCGTATCCGACAGAATTTTGCACCGAAGAGTTAGCACAGCCTCTCTTCCTAATGTTTCCCACACACAATTAATCTCTGCCTATAACACATTAGTTTACGAGTCACGCATTTTTCAAAAAATAGCAAAACGCTATTGCACGCGTAATAACACTGCTCAAAATCGGAGGTCGCAAAGTTCATGGAGTGTAAAGAAATCAATACACACTAGGGCGAATGCACAAGGAACTGTAGCAGGCAGAGGGCCCCATCAAGCTTGTCTGAGACCATCTGAGCGGGGCATTGTGAGGGGACGGTGGTCGCTAATTTCCAATATAAAATCGCAAATGTTGTTCACGGAGAAAATTCGCTTCGATGAATGATTTACGTCGTTGGTGACGGGGTTAACATACAGGAGAAGCCTAGGGTGCAACCCGAAAGTCAGCATCAGGTACTCGCCTTGTACACGCAGTGAAGCACGTCGACAGGTGAGATTAACGAATGGCGCGTAGAGTACGTAGTCTCCATAGCACTAAGTTTCAAGCGCTTCAAATTCCAGATGTTTGAAAAAGTTTTAAAACGGCTGTTTCAAAACTAGGCATTTGAAGATAGAATCTCGCATCTAAATGAAAAAGTTTTGAAACTAACCTTCCCTCCAGTGTGCAAACGAAAACACTAAGCATTGGCGCAATGTGGCGGTTTTCACTGTTTAGTTTGAATTTTTTTTTCGTTCGTTCATAGACACACTTTCTCTATGAATCATCACATCTAATACTAAACAATACTCGAAATATCCACTGGAATAATACTAACAGCGCAGGAGCAAAACTAAATGGACAAGATCTGAGCTTCGGTTAATTGAATCATGAACGTCTCATAAAGTAGCCGATATAATCAGAAACTACTGGTGGAATGACGATTCTTCAAGATCAAAATATTATTCTAGGAAACTTGCCTGAAGAGACAAGAGGTGTATAGGGGGCTTTTGAAATGCAGGTCTGGAGAACAATGTTTAAATGAACTGGATGGAAAGAAAAACCTAAGATGCACAGTATGGGAAGAGACTGTTGGGAGAAATTGGAAGAAGACAGAACAAGTGGATGTATGAGAAACAGAGATAGTGGGTTGTAATAGAGGCGAGAATGCTGGGAAAGCAAGGGGGAAAAATAATAGCCACTTTGGATTAAATTAGTGGAGGTGGAAAGCATAGCTAAAGAATGATTTATTATAATATGAGTATGCAGTGTTGGGTTTAAGGATAGTTTGTCATGTTAATGATGGCTTATGAGAACAGAAGAAGGTAGAGTCAGAGTCCATTAAATACATATCCTACCACTCCAGTCCTTAATGATTATTTGAAAAATTAATATTGCCAGCAACAGACGGCCAACTTAAGGTCTCTCGTCCCCAACTTGAGCTTCACTGTTGGTTTTTCTTTCCATGTTATTACCTCCATTCTTATTCTACTCCACAATCATGTCCCCAAGTTCTCTAAGTTTTTCCTCTTGCCTCAAAAACCCAGTTTCTGAGCCACACAAAATATACTCCATACGAAAGCTATCTCTAGTCTTTTCTTTACACCTGCACTGGATACTGGGCTGGCCATTCATCACGCACATTTGTGAGGCCATTTTGGAAGCCTCGACACCACTCTGTTTTAACTTTCCTTCAGTCATTCCTGTAGGTCCATAAACTACACACAGCCACCGATTAATTTGGGAAGCTGGTAATCTGTTTGCACACCAAAATCAAATCACAGCATACACTTCGCAACTGTCAGGAACAACAATTTTCGCGGAGATTGTTGCCTGGATGCACTGACAGGCAAACAACCACTAAATCAAAACAACAACTTTGGGGGCTTTGGAAGCAATCAATAGATGGAGATGCATGCACAAACCATTGTTCTGATCCACCAATACAAGTAAATGACTCTTTCTTCTCGAATATGCCTTTCAGTACACAAAAACATCCCGATTATATTTAATTTCCCTTTCTGCTATTGACCTCACTATTGCGATGGCATCAGACATAACATTCCACTTTCTTCTCCAAAACTGATTTTTGCTTATTAACTCTTCTCCTCAAATATATTTTTGATGAAACTTCGTCGAATGTGAAATCAAACTTACAGTACTATATTTGCATATTCTGGTTTTCCAATGTTTGGGATGATAGTTCTATGGTAATATTGATCTAATAAATTTTTCCAGCCCAGTGTCTCCCTTACTAAGGCCACAAATGAGTACAGGTCCAATGAGTCCTTCCTTCCTTACTTTCCTAAATGTTTTAGTAGCTCTGGACATATGCTAACTAAACCTGTAACTTTCCTTGGTTTTATTTCCTTTAATGCTTTTTTATCCCACAGTCAAGTATTCCTAGCCATATCATATCCTAATCGATATTTCCCTTTCTAAATGTTAAATCAACGGCCTGTTACTTTTATCACTTAGTCCCTCTATATATTTTTTCCATTACATTAGAAATTCTTCTTTTTTTATAAATGCTAACCTGCTGAATCTCCGATAATGTGGACCAAATTTCCTATCTTGAAACTTGGCAGTTCCCTCAACTTCCTGTACAGCACACCCACTTCCATCTTCGTAAACCCTCCATATCCTAGCACTGACTGCTCTTCCCACACAAATATCCCCTTTGCCCGATTAATTTCTGACCTCAGTTTTTTGTTTAGCTCTTGGTACTTTCTTCTCTCTAATTCTACATTCACATCCTTCCTTTCTTTCATCCATGCTCCGAATCATTTTTTGCAATCCATGGATTCACTATCCCTTTCCTATGTACGGCTCCTCTTATTTCACATGCCTCTTTCCATATTTGAGATGCAACCATCAAATTATCCAACTCTCGATTCCTGTTCTGACATTACTGTTTATAGCAAGGAATCCTTAACAAACAACACAGCTACCAGAATTTTCATGTCATCACATCATTGTGGTTTATGGGGTACGTAAAGCATGGACAATGCATATGAACGCCTACTGTCACCCATGGAATACAATTCAAATATATACATCACATGCTAATAAGTGAAATAAGACAAATTCTTAAAATATCTCTTCAGTCTATTAAAAAATCTTCAGGTTTAACTTTTGTAGGATATCAAAACTGTACAAAATTATCAAAACTATATTTATGGCAAGCAAATTGGAATAGGACTGTATAAAAATAACATATCGGTCAACACATCATTTGGCAAGGATAATTCACTTTGGCACAGTCTATTGCACATGAAACCTTTGTGTTCACATCCATTTACACACATCCTATCAAGCATTCATCCAATAAACTAGGCAATCAAAACATGTATCACCAAATATTTTACAAAGCAATATCATCCATTAACAATTCCAGTAACAAAATTAAGGAATAACAACCCATGAATTTGTGACTTCCAAAACCAAACTGGTCCCGGCATCGACATAAATAAATCTTTCTTGACCTTGGAATTGAGCAAAATCACTAAATGTGCTCTAGGTACACTCATCAACTTCTATCACCTGATGGAACTATTTGAAACACCATATAAATGCATAATATCAATCTGGAATAGAGAAGCAACCTTAACTCTCAAGGAACCACCCACGCTGTAAGTTATCAATTGCACCCGACAATTGCACAAAAATATAGTTTATTACAGGTGAGTCACTGCTTACGGCCATTGAAGGAACTTGAATCGCTTCCTCTCAGATGAGAAAAGCTGCTGTTTTCTAACTTGAATTGGAGGAAGTTACACTTGAATCAGCATTCTTCCAAGATCATATCTTCCCAGTCGGAACCAAGCCATTTAAACTAAGACTTGAATTCTCATCATGTCCAATCCCCACAGTTCCTTTTTTGGCAGCATCCAGGACTTGGTTGCCATAACGAACTGTTGATGATACCCATGAGGACTCCAGGACTCGATTCACTAATCTTTTATGAAGTCCCTCCCCATTGCTGCATTGTGCCTTCTCTTTCTCTGGTGAACCTTGAACTGACAAATAAAAATGGTACACAGCAATGAGTAACGCCAATGTTTACCTTTAATTTGATTATAACATGACAAAGATGTGCCCACTACTTACTATTGCTCTTCACAAAAAATTAAAAGCATTCATTTAGGGAAACATTTATTAAGGGTTCAACATTTGAATTAGAGTATCGATTTTCCCTATGGTCAACTTTGAGAAAGGGAATTTTTTGTACCAAGGTTGTCAAGGGTGAACTATCAGAATTCAACTTGCCCACAAACTCTTGAACTGTAGGAGCACAACACCACTTGAGGAGAATTACACATTATCTTTGCTTCCTGGAAATTTTTAGCATTGATTTTCATTGAAAAAGGCTGTCGATGACTGGAGACACCTCTTAGAGAAGTAAGGTTTCGGTTCATTTTTATTCCTTACTATTCCATTCGCCCATGAACTTCTGCAGTGGATAAATTTAACACTTTTTAAAAACTAAGATTTCTCCGCAAACATGAATATACTGTGTGTGCAAGAACTTGCACATCTTTTCAAGGATTTTAAGACCATATTTCTTCTCTTTTCCTAATGCTTTAAACACCCTTCCTCTCCCTTATCCCGTACCCTTTCCCCTGGTGCTTGCACCCCCTGCCTCGCATCTTTTTGGTGAATTGTGGGGTATTTGTGTAGATGTAGATCTTGTGTGTGGATGACAAAATGCCTCATCCATTTTGTGAAAAAGCATCTGCGTTCCATGGATAAGAATATCCACTATAATTCTTCCCTCCCTCCTCTCAATAATGCTTAATAGAACATCCCAAAACTCACCGTGAAGAAAATCAAGTAAATAATTATTTACTACATCTGGACACTCTTGATGAGGGAAATGCTTGGCCCCAGCAACCACTCGGACCATTGCACGTGCTTCTGGAGGCAACAGCTCCGTAGAGCGCACTATGCTCTCCAGAGAAGCACGACTATCTTGCCCCCCAGTTATCAACAACACCTGTCCACCTTTCCATGATTCATCATCCCACGAATCTGACATTTTTTCTTGAGATGGGGTTAACCGGACACGTACGTACAGTAGATTTCGATAATAATTTATTGGCCCAGACCAATCCTCTGAAAAAAAAAAGAATGTTGAGAAAAAAATAGTTTCTAAATAACTAATAAAAAATATTCACAATCTTACGATAGGCACATTGAATATTCTAGAAATCAATATTTAAAAACTCTATGCTGCGTGAAAACAATTGTTACATTCATAATTTTCATAATTTATACTTCAATTACTTATGATCAAGCTCCCCTAAAATTGGATTTAAAATACTCACGACCACTGAGTAATACGAACTTCCTTGAGCATTGATCTGACTATGTGAGACTAATTGCATAAAAAAATAATTACAATTATTTCTCTATCTATAAATTTACACTTTAGAATAATTAAGGTAAAATTATAAAAACCCTCAATCTAAAAACTTTCAAATACATAACTATTAAAAGTAGAAAGTGGAGTGTGTGGAGCGGAAAACGAAGATGGCATCATAACTCAAATGGATGTCACCTTCCAACCAGCGGAGCACAGAATTTCAATATACACTGCTCATCATTATGAGTTTTAAATTTTAAAAAGTAATCACACGCATTATGAATTTGACATTATATTTTCAATTGTGTTGCGGAGTTATGAGAGTCAAAATGATGCAGCCTGTCATGAATACATTGGCCATGCCTCTTCAATTACTAATCATCAATCTAGAGGCCCTAATTATTATGAAACTACGTAAAACTGACTGTTTGCATAAACCCAAGAATATTATTTGTATGTGAAGCAACATTGCAAACATTGACAATTGGCAATACTTTCCTGATAACATACGCACTAAGGAACATTTAAGAGGACAATAATGCATGCACACAAACAAGAACAAAAAATAAATTATACATTCACTCCAATAGCACTGACCACTCCTGAGACTTAAATACTTCCAATTTTCTCACTCCAACACAATATTTCATGCCTTTCAATAAAACTGTTGACTAGTTCAAACCTGACTTTTAGATTCTATAGTCATTTGAGTGACTACAATCCACAGGATATTAACTTATAGGCACACCTATCTAGTTATACTTAAATTTCATAATGACTATAGACTGACTATATCACTGAACTCTAGCAAAATTAAATTATCCAAATGTTTCTGCTTCATTTCCACTGCATTCAAGAGTGGAGTTAATACGCAGGACAAACTACTTGAACCATTTTCAATCATAATATCGCATGAAAACACATGTTGAGCCCATGCTGATCTTCCCTTCATATTTAATCTGGTCACATATGACTGCCTTCCCATTTCTACTAGAAAATATTGACTTCATCCTCCTATCAGACAAACTCAAACCCTACAACCTTTCTTGATTTTATTCACAACACAAACTATGGTAAAAATAACCAAATGGTAGAACCATCAGACCTCTTAATTTATGACCTTCATTAGAGTCTTCAACTGTTCAAGAGTAGCATTTAGACTCAAAAATTAGTCAAGTCTTCCGATGTTTTCATTGTGCATAATCATGTGCATTTTTCCCAATAACTTGCAATTTTCTTATTCAGTACTCCTGTTATCCCAGTTATCTAAAACTTTTTTAACTAACATCCACAAAACAACAACTGCATTTCCCAGCCCATAAGATGCCCTTTTCTTTACTTCAAAATGTGTTCTAAAATGGGGGGCTGGAGATACACAGGTATATCACCGACCTATAAGCACAAGCTGATTTGCTGAAAAAATACTTACTATTAAGTATTTACAAGTATACAGTAAATATTCAGTATTGTAGTCTGGGGGTGTAATCACCCCCTGCCACACACCCTAGCAGTGGCTGGCAGGGTTCTATGTTATGTAATTTTTTCCTGCATTAGGCAGAGAAAATGTCATTTTTAACAACTTTCAATAATTGCAATGTTTAGAAACAGTAATAAGGAAAAGAACTTTAATATTTCATTGGAAGTACTTCGTAAATTAATTCTTGAATAAATCTGAAATGTAGTGCATATAGTTACATCTCATAATTGGTGCCGAAGCAAAACTTGATATGTGTTGGACTAACGGGGACATCGCCCCTTGGCTAATATTACACCCAAACTATTAACTCTGAGTCTGCAGGCATTCAACTTTAAGGAGTACGAGAGTGTCATAAAGGCATAAAAAATGGTTACTTTCATACACATTTCAATAATATTACAATAAAAACATATCTTAAGCATAGCACAAAAAGTTTAAATGATGATAACCTCCAAACATGAATTAGTAATTTACAATTCAGAACACTGAAACAAGGGAGCTGAAAGGTCGTATTTTCGTCTAGTGATGATGGATTGCTGGGATTCTACAATGAAAAAACATTGCTATAAGTGTGGCCACTAATTTTTTTAATTTGAAAATTCAAATTTATTCATATTGCGTGTTAAGATAAAAGTAATTTGATCTTTTCTCCCTGATCCAAGCAGTTTCCATTAATTCTAACCTGAAAAATCAGTGTCTTATGGATTGGAAATACAGAATGTTATTCTAATAATTTTTATGCAATTCAGTTTTAAACATTATGTAATTTATGATATCACATGTTAGTAGCACAACTATTATAAATTTTGTATCAGTCTTTATAATTACTCTGAGCACATCCATCGATTATAACCCAATGAAAAGGGAAATAAAACAACTTTGAGATCATTTGATATATTACGTGAAATGCATATACTATGTTGGATTATATTTATTCGCTTACACTTGACAATGACAGTCAAATGTTGGAATGCATTTCATGTTAAAAAATAAATGATGAATATTTACGATAGTATCATTTCTTCCTACACTACACTGGACGGAATTTTGTCAAGTTAAACTCTCCATGCTCATCTTCACTCAATATTGATAAGACTACTCTGTAGGAATCCAATCCAATAAAATGTAAACATATAATCAGGGTTATTATACACATCATATTCTCTTCAAAGGAGAGAAACTTAGGTTTACTCTTACAATTGTAAAAATATTCCAGGAAATGAAAAATAGCAACAAAGAAGACAAAATGGCAGCATATTAATGTAGATGGCACAACATTGCCAATATATACAACATAAATTTCAATTATTTTATTTATCTACGACTATTGTTTATGTACAGAATTGATTTTGTGATAAAAAATTCACACAGGTTAACCATTTGAAACTATGGCCAAGCAAGCATAAAAAATTACCAGCATTTCTGGTGTAAAGTAAAGAAAGACTTCACTCCTGGCAAAAAACCTAAAAGCCACAATATGCCTCTCCGAAACAACAAACTTAGAAAATCTAAGCACCAATAAACCATTGTGAAGGTTTAAAATAAACATTTTATTAATAAGCAACATAGAATAATATGGTGACTTACCATATCTAGAAAATGAATATTTATACGCTTCCAAAGCATTCATTTTTGCATCACTGTTTGATTTCTCATGAGCAAAGCATTGAGCGATTTCTGAAAGATCTTCTCTCAGAGCATCCATTTCAGGTAAGCTAGGTAACTGGCTAAAATAAACCCACCTGAAAGAAAAATTGCAATATATCCCAACTATAAGTATATACCATAGAAAATGGAATGGGAATAAATAGATAGCTATCATGTACATTCATATTTATAACCATCAATTTGTACCAATACCTGTATTTACAAATGAAATCAGAATTTGCTTCATCTTTTTTTTACATATGAATGCCCATTACTTTTAATAACACGCAATCACAGCAAATATTGATTTTTCTTTACTTTAATATGTCAGTTCCAAGGCTAGATTTGATATCCCACATCATTTATGCAATGCAGCCACATAAAAAGTAAACCTATCCAACAATGAACCCTCACAAATTCCTCACGCTACGCATAATAAAGTGCTATCATAATTAATGTTCCTCATCACCTTTCGCAACTATGGCAGAAAGACACTTGGTGAGGATGCGCACGGACATCGGCAGGCATGAATAATTTATGTAAAACTAAGAAGAGGTTGCACCCTAATCAGAAGTTACTATGTTTTTTGATAAGAATATTACTAATTGTACCGAGCAGTGTAGGTACATAACATTGAATTATAATTACATTGTGTGATTTTAAAAAGTTACAGCGTAATCTGAGCTATATGTAACCTTGACATGCTATTTAAGTCTTGGCTTTACAGTAAACTTTTGGTACCAGATGAAGGAAATTTGTTAGCAATGACTGAGGACAGCCATTTTTACATTTCCAATAATTTTCAATAAACTTAGCAAATAGTGGAGAATTCCTATGACTCATGGGCATAAAATAATTAAAGGAAACTGAGTTGCCATAATTTTTTAAGAATACAGCACACATTTCCATGAAAACTTGGTAAATAAAAACAATATCCCTAACTATGAGGGCAGTTTGAAAAGTCATTGAAAAACCAGAGAGACGACACCACTGGTTTACGTTGAAGCTATTTTCAGTAGGTAGCATCTCTTGAAGGAACACACGCCAAGTTTCAGCCAGATCATTCTAGATCTATACAGATCAATATATATCTTGAAATGCATTGTACATCATTCATTTGTAACAAACAAGTAGAACGATTAACAAAAAAATATTGACTGAGAATTTAGTGTTATTGAATAACAAAGCCATTACCAACAAATGAAACAAATTGATTAACAAACCAAAACCAAAGAGATTCAACAAATTGGAAAAAGTGCATAAGCGTGAATGAAGATTATGATGAATAATATGAATATTTTATCTTAAAAAATTACGTAGTTTTAGTGTAAGATGATGTAGTATAACATGATGTCCAGGTAGCTCAATAAACTCAAGTATTTGACTAGAAATTGAAGCATCTTGAGTTTGAATCATGGTCAAAGCATATGATTTTTACACAGAAATTTCGGTATATTATTGCATATCAGCAAATGGCTCCATTACAGTAACTACAGTCGCTCTGCAGTTCCTTTAAGAAGTAGTTTTCATTGTTACACAGACTTTTCAAACTGCCCTCACTCAAATTCAATATTTTCACTGGAAGGCAAGGTAAACAAAATCCATTGCTCCCCATACAGCCCACATGTTGATTCTGATACACGAGAGAAGAGCTCACTCCAGATTAAGAGTATGAAATGTACGTATTTTGTACACAGAGGCCAAAGGCTACTGAACTACCTTATGGTTTCCAGCTAAGTTCTAGGAATTAAAAATTCCCACCATGTCGATGGGTTATGGAATTTCACAGTGGTCCAGTGGGCTTGACCAGCGGGCTAGGTCCGGTTCCAGGTGACATCTCTTGGCACCCTCACAGTGGCATCTCTGCCCAGAGTTATCACTGTGTGATATTTCAGGTACAAGATCTTCCTGGGAAACTACCCTGACTTAAATGAGTGAATTTCATGTGCCACTGAACTTAATAGTAGGTGAGCTCTACCCTCACCCATCAAAAAAACCTTTTGTTTGATTATTATGGTTGGTTAATTCCAAGGGCATCATAATAGGATTCAGGACCCTCCCATAACTAGCCGAATTCACCACCACTAGGCTACCACACCTCTCATGAATAGAGCATTCCTTCTTAAGGTAGAGTTATGGCATTTCCCACAGTTCCTTTGAATAATTCTTTCAGTTATAACTTCACAAATCAAAAGTTAAGGCAACAAAAATTTCATAACAAAAAATTTATAGTAAGAGTATTTCATACAATCATCATGCCTAACTATCATATTTTCCTAATTGCAAAGGTGGTTTCATTTGAAGCAAGAAACAATTTAGGTTTCCCGTCATCAATTATGGTTTGAATTGCCTCCACCACTTTCAACCCATACTTTTACTTATCTACTTAAAACAACTTTGTATTTTTCCTTGCTTAAATCGATTTATGTTAAACATAACACAAACTTGATAGTAAACTAAAAATATCGGTGAACTGCTGAAGAAAGCAATAAATACAAAGTGTGAAAACTTTTGAACTTTGAAATAAGTCTATCATTTTAACTACACTTTCACCTTAAATTTAAGACACATTTAAGAGAGCTTTATCCTCTGTGAGTGAAATATACAAAAGCAATGATAAAAATAATATTTCTGTGCTAACAAGACAGGAACAATACCTTTTACCGAACTGCCCACTGTGAGGTAGAACATCCCAGAATATATTTGGGTGAGGGCAGGAAATGGCAACAAACTTCTTGACTAGACCTGGGTAGTTGTAAGCAAGAAACCAGCCTAGAAGTGCACCCATATCGTGACCAATGACCACACAACTGGAAGCACCTGTAATGGCAGACTTAATAATTATTTGCAATCAATATAAGCTTCTGCATTAACTGATTTCAATACCAATAGACCTCACACTTCATACAAACATTTAAAGGAAACGTTCAAACAGACACTCACACATGGCCAAATCTCAATCTAACAACGCATATATGAAAAATCCTAAATGACACTACTGAAGAATTAGAATGAAAGAGGATCTTGATTAGATCTTTCGTATTGCCACAGACAATAACTGGGCCCATACATTTGTAATTCAGTCTATTTTATAATTAAAACCAATAGTGTATATATTTACAAAAAAGTGCATTGTTAGTTTAGGTATCCAGGAAGAATGCAAACATGACACCACTTAGCCCCCAATCAAAGGTTAGCTTGGGTTGGCAAGAGTTTAAAGTACTCTTCATAATAAATCATGCACATATTATGAGAAAACACAATAGGAGATCTTTATCTCCACTACCCAAAGTTTCTTAAATGAAATGGAAATCATATCTTTGTTTTGGTCATGATATATTGAGCCAGCAATAGATCACCAATTAAAATTCCATTTCCTAATACTACTGGAACACTTGGCACCGAAACCAAACCAAACGCTATAAACAAAATAAAACGTCAATGTTTCTCGACAAATGCATGAGAAAATTTCGGCACAAATGAAATTTTAATTTGAGAAAATATATAATACATGGACCATTTGGCTCAATAACGAGCTAAAATCTACTTGAGCTGACTATCATACAGCAAGTGCAGCACATATTTCTGCAATGGGCCTCCATCTCTAAAACCATTGCACAATTATATCACACTTTCACCCAAATACATTGATGAATTACATTTTGAACTAACATTCAAATCAAAATTTCATTCAAATTTTGTAGACAAGCGCCAAATGAGGTAAAAGTATGATTTTTCAGACAAAATATGACTATCGTCAATATTTCAATATATATAAGCATTGACTTCTTAATATGAACGCCATGAAAACAAAAAAGCTAGTTTCAGACCACTTTCATTTTGATTTGTGAGTTTTACTTGGTAATTCTTGAGCAAGAAACCCAGGCGCACAACCGTTAAGGTAGATTGTTAATCTCATCAGCACAAGAATAATATGACCTACCCAATGACATACTGCCTCTAGTACTATTAGTTTTGTTTTTGTTCATTAAGCTTAATATAATTAACAAATTTAGATGTAAAGAATGTCAAGGTCAAGTAATGGAATGACATAGGTCTGTCCATTCAAAATACTATTACTTATACATTATTAGAAGGACAATTTTTTCCATGCCATGAAATAGAACACATTGACCCAACAACAGAGGCAGACACCACTCACCCAGTGTGTAGATTAGGTCACTCAGTTCCTTTAGTAAAACCTGCACCCGATATCGTCTACAAAGCAATGGCTTATCAGAATCACCATATCCTTTCAAATCTAAAGCGACAACCCTGTAATATAACCGAGTATAAAAATATTATATGAAGCAACCAGGATGGAAAAAACATCATGAACAACTAATAGTCATTTTTGGAAAAAATACCCTGTTGCTATAAAAATCAATCCAAATAATATGAATGAACACAACAATTTCGTAAAGTACCACCCTGGAGAAAGACTCACATTTTCCTTATAATTTTCATCAATTGGCTTAATTCCTTAAGAAGTGAAAAATTTATTAACGCCTTTTATTAATTGGCAACCACGTTTAAGGCATAGCTATTTTCTAATCAAAAGGACAAATATGACAATCACTTCGATGTAATATCTTTTGGTAAAGATTAAAATTTTCCATAGCAGGGGAATCAAAAATTTCAAATGAATCAATATTAAACACAACTGATGCTTAATATATGCCTCCTGTCGTAGGTTCTCATCTATAATAACTTACATTTAAACACATATGTCTAGAAATTAATCCCGAGTTTTCTTCCACCCATTATCTACTCGAGTCTGGCACAGTTTGATATTGGCTCTGTTGGGAACCTTGCCAACTGTAACCTAGAGTATATTAAATGTTCCCTTTAACAAGTAATATAATAATGCCCATAGTAGCACCATATTATCGTAATATTCAGGTTTATCGGATGTTTAACATATTTCCTAACATCCTAAACATGGGTCACTAGGCACTCTCCCACTCTTAGGGCCCTGTCGGGGTAAATCAACGTCAAATTTGAATGGCCAGAGGAAGCAAAAGAATTTCCTTCTTCGTGAAACCCCAATTTATAGTGTGCAATCTTCAGCGACTTGGAAAAACATTTTTATTCTCTCTCATCGCAGAAATGTACAGTATATAGACTCTGAAAACGACATTCATGATTTTTTTTAATTAATACCACCACAAATTCACACCTCGGTAAAAGGCGCGTGTGACGACTCGGAGTAATTTTAAGAAATAGTACACGTGAAACACGTTATCATTGAGGTCACGACTCTGAGAGACAACCGACTTAAAAATTTGGTTTATATGAAAGCTTTCGATGATCGCGCAAAACCATCTTGCCTAGGGTCCAATTTAATGACAATAAGCTATGCATTACTAAGCGAATGAGGACATACACTATTGTATACAAATTATCTAATAAAAATATGAAATTACTTCAGTGTCTCGTGACAACTGACATTCACATAAAAACAAGAATTCAAATTCTTCCAGAATTGAAATGCTCAAATGTAACCTTGCACAAAAACGATGAAATCACCAATAAGAAAATTCCTGCGCACGTACCACCTATATACGCTCCTATGGCGAATTCTAACATCAGCGGGACAATGGGCCCCGGGGCTTGAGCTCCAAAGTTAAAGTTTAAAGCATGCAATAACTTGATTACGAGCCGTTACATATTTTCAATCAAGAGTAATAACCTGAAATGATGAGACAACGGTGTCATTTGATGGCGCCAGCTGATCCAGCAATCGGGAAAACCGTGAAGCATGAGAATAAGTGGTTTGTTCTTGGGTCCACTTTCCACATAATGTAATTTCACACCCTGTACATAACAGACAAGCGTCATAATTGGTTACAAAAATTGACTAGCATGTCTCAAATCATGTGCAATTTAAGAAAACCATAAGACATTACGGGAAATACCAACTATTAAGAGTTACCAATAATAATACAGCGCGAAATTACACGAAACGAATCTCAATTATACTTAATCATCAATCTCAATATTATACTTACGTTTAATTTAACGTACGAATGCTGTCCGAGAGAATTGTCGACCAAAAAATGTGGCGGTTTATCCCTTCTTTGCAATGAGAAAAATGACTTCGGCTTCAAAGCCCACCGGGATAATCTGTCACAAATGACTAATATACCAAATAAAATAGAAAGTGAATATATCTTGATGTAATTCCACACGGAGACGAATTCAATGCATTTCTCAGGTCTTCTCATTTGAATGCCCATTTCACGCAAGGACAAAAAAGCGGCAAGAATTTCGCTTAACGTCCTTCACATTGGCTGATTCAGCAACCTGTTCACAAAGGACGACAATTTTCACTTGCGGCGAATAAAAGATTCTAAACATTCCACCTCCATGTCTTATTTTAGACTTACAACGTGATTCGATATTTCTAATTCTCAAATCATTTTTTGGTACGTGCAGATAAGCAGATAAGTGGAGTTGTTGGTCTGTGGCCAGATGGCTCTACTGGAGGTGTAAAGTGCAAACCCCGCCCCCTTCTCCTCGTCAAAGTCTCCTTCTCGTCTGCTTGCCCCCCGCTTCGCCTATGTTCCTTTGCGCTCCAGCCAATAAGGGCAAGGGGAATTCTTTTCTGGAAACAGTTATGAATGGACATTGTCCACGTGTACAAAAAATATACTATTCCCTTGCGGGGGAACAAGTGTTCTTCAAAATCTATTTATCGCGGTGATGCTGGAAAAATTAGTTTATGATAAGGATCATAGTTATCAAATATTATGTAACTGCATTTCACCATTCCCATGCCTTAAGTGTGAAATGCTAAATTTTGTGTGCCGAGTGATCTAGTTAAAACTATGTCATAGTGTTTTAGTATACCGATAAAATAGGCATGTTTTAAAATATATAGAAATGCATCCTGCTCGACGAATCTTGAAGATAGCCTTCATAGGTGGCACATCAATTGGCGGTTTAACTTTTGCTATTAATCGGTTTGGAGATGCCGATTCTATTGGCCTTATCCGTTTTGGCCGTGCAGCTACTACGGTAACTAGATTTTTATTGTTTTACATGCTCGTTAAATGTATTATTGGAGTTTTATACGAACTATTTAATCGTATGAATGCACATCATATCCGATTCGTGCTTTTTAATACCAGTGCCATACTTTGACGTCTTCTTATTGTTGATATGCTAGTAATACGTTTTAGACCCTCCAGTTTACTTTCAATTATATTTTGACTCTTTACGGAGCTGGTAGACAAAACAAACTTGCTCAAGACTGGCTTGGGGATCTCTCTTTTCGTAAATATATGATGGTCCTAGGTCTTGAATTATTGTAGTACTTAAATTGGCCTAATTTAGTTTTATTAGTTACTGGTATTTACATATCATACATGTTTCTTAAACTTTCGTAGGTTTTCGACATTGCTCGTTTGTACAGGAGAACCATATATGCGAAGGATTATGACGTTCAATCAATTGAATATAAGGAGCTCCGATCTCAGGTGAGATTCTCAGCAATATTCACTGCAGTGTTAACAGTTGAATTTCTGCCCTAAAAAGTTCTCTTGGACTGGCAATATCATATACCATTAATAGTAAAGGATAATGATGTTGGATTAAATTGACTGAATATGTAGTATTTGAAATATTGTAAATGCTTTAAAGCCCCCTTTTAGTGACATTACGTTTACATATGACCTTATTTCGCCCATTGCAGTTAGTTATAAGTTCTCTGTTGACGCTATCCTTACCAATGGAGTGTAGTCTACTTCTCATCTATTCATGTGCAGAGTTGAAGATATCACACTTGGTGAAAAAATTCTTTCGAGGTCATAGTCCATGAAGATATTTTTTGTCATAAATAAACTAATATATGCTCTACTTTGCCTCAGACTCAGTTTTTTGTTTTTGATAATGCAATTTCATCATCCAAGTCAAATTGAGCAACGAGCTAAACAACTTGCGGGCCTAATGCTGACTGATGTCACTACATTTTCAATTTATGGTTAATTTTATGTATTATTATGTATGTGACATTTTGTGTTATGACCAGCATATGCTAGTTAAATTGATGTCCAATTATGAACGCCCTGCAATAATTTCAAAAATATATGTTCTATGGCTTTATTTTTTTCATTTAAATTGATTGCATGCTAAAAGTAATTGTTGCTTTTGGTTATCACAATTTATCTTAAGAATTTTTCTGATCATTCATATACTTCGTATTCAGGTGCACTATGAAGCAGCTGGGAAGTTGTTGGATCTTTGTAGGAAAAACAAAGGGATGTTTGTTAAAGTTGGACAGCACATAGGCGCACTCGACTACCTCTTACCTGCTGAATATGTTCAAACGATGAAAGTTCTGCATAGTAAAGCTCCTGAATCCAGCCTGAAGGATATTCTCAAAGTAGTCAAGCAGGAGTTTGGAAAAGATGTAAGATAGTCTTTAAGTAGCCAGGCATGGATCAAATGTGAATTTTAAGTGTATCATAATTTCAGAAAGAGTTTATAAAATGGATGCACATAATCTTCTTGTTAAAAGCCAGTGCTCTTTTTGTTAAAAGAAAGACTTGCAATGCCACTTCAGATTTTGAGTTGATCATGAGGTTGTTTCAGAGAGGGAAATTTCAGTTCAAATAAATTGTGAATCATTGACTCATGTTGTGGCCTGTAGAATAAGGCCATACAACAAATTTACCACCTGTGGACATCATCTTGTTTATATTAATATGCTCAGTTGGCCCAGGGTGAAATATTTTTATTAATGGGTACTGGATTCAAATAACTTGCATGAAGTGCTATTATAGTAATGTGTCACCTAGTCATATGTATGTTAATTTGAGAAATTTCACTGGAAAACCATATCCCTTAATGAGTGTTTAAACCCTGATCCCTCAACTTATTAGAGTTGTCATCTTGGAAGTTTGCAGCGTTAGAGACAACTCGATAGTTAACCTGGCTAAAGCACTCTCCTGCCTATTAAGGGATCTGAGTTGTGCCATTCAAATCTAGTCGAGGTGAACGGTAAATGATTTTTCATATTACATTTCTCAAATTCATGGGTAATAAGTCTAATTGGTCAGAAAATTGTTTAAAAAGCAAATTGAAATATTTGAAGGATGATAATAATAATTTTATTTCCCCAATTGACATAGTATGGTACTGAATATCATACAATTATGTAATCGTATAGGGTACGTCATGAGGTACAGTAACTGGATTACTAGCCAGAGAAAAGAAAAATAAAATAAAATTACACCTACATACATAATTAAGAATTTACACAATATAAAATTCAAGATTACCCAGAACTGAAGCAGTCGTTCACTCTGTAAAAACATTTTTCATTTAAGTACATAAATAACTTATTTTTAAAAATAGAGAGTGATTTCTCATTTTTTAAACTAATGGAAAGCCTGTTGAATATTTTGATGCACAGAGAAAGAAGTCCCTTGGACATCATTGTCATGCTAGCAGTCACTACACACAGGTGATTTCTTGTCCTAGTCCCATAGGCGTGTGTGCCATTATTTGATGGGAATAGAGGCATGTTCTTTTTTACAAAAATTATCGAATTATAAATAAAAACACTAGGGACTGTTAAGATGCCTGAGGTCTGTAGTGGGCTCGGTAGGGTTTATTGTGCATGGACCTAAGCAATTTCTTTTGAATAATAAATATTTTATTTAACTTAGTTGATGACCCACTCTCCCAGATTATGATACCGTATGATACAAGAGAATAAAATAGACCATAGTAAGAGTGTTTTTAAAACATCCATACTAACAGTATGTTTCAGAATTGAAAGAATATAGTCCACAGAATTTAATTTTTTTACTTAGATTTGTGATGTGCAGGTCCCATTTCAGGTATTTATCAAAATATATTCCCAAAAATTTATACTCGTTAATAATTTTACAGTTATTTGACATAGGCTGAAAAGTACTTTTATCAGAATGGCAGGTTTTTGCTGAGAAAATCATGACCTGAGTTTTTGTTTCATTGAGAATAAGCTTATTCCCATAGCACCACATGCCCTTGTCTTGAATAATGGTTTTACCTTGAGTCATCAAATATTCAAAGGATTTCTGATACAGCACAATGCTCACATCATCTGCAAATTAGACACAGTTACCGAGAGGATTTACACGTAATTTTTTGGGTGGGTCATTAATATAAATGAGAAATAAAGTTGGACCGAACACTGACCCTTGAGGAACACCTTTTTCAACACCTAATGGTGAAGAGAGGAAGGTATTCCCATTCTTCTGGACAGCTACCCTTTGTTGCCGATTTTTGAGGTATGTTCCCAACCACTGCTGTGCTTTGCCTCTAATACCCATTTGGTCACATTTGAACAGGAGTTTATCATGCTCAACCATATCAAATGCTCTTGACAAGTCAAAGAATACACCCATTACTCTCTGCTTGGAGTTAATTTGTTGTATGATGGTTTCAACTGCATTGAAAATTGCCTGCTCTGTTGACTTCCCTTTTCTGAATCCAAATTGTTTTGGGGATAGCAGGTTATTACCTTCGAGGAATTCTATTAGCCTTTTATTAAACACAAACTCAAATATTTTTCCTAGCTGGGGGATTATAGAAATGGGCCGATAATTTCCCTCATCATTTTTTCCCCTTTGTTTTTATAAATTGGTATTATCTTGGATACTTTGAGTCCGTCAGGATATATGCCTTCTCTCAGACTCTGATTTACAAGTTCGAGTAAGGGACTTAAAATTTCATCTATACAGTTATGAATTATTTTTCCTGATGTACCATTTATATCAGTTGAGGCTTTCTTTCCTACCTTGGCAATGTGTGAGCAAAGCTCTGAAATGCTGCGTGGTTTAAGAAAAACAGACTTGTAAGATTTAGCAAAGGAGATATTGAAATCATGAGGAGGATCTTGTACATTAACCATCGGTAGCTTTAAGAAGGAACTATTGAATTCGTTTGCCAGTTTTATTGGATCCGCTGGCTTATTTTTATCATTCCTAAATTGGTCTGGTAACTCCACTACATTAGATCTAGAATTTTGTTTAATAATATGCCAAGCCATTTTTGTGTTATTGGTTGCATTTAAGATTAGTTTATCATTATATTCTTTCTTTGATTTCTTTATCATAATACGGTACAACTTTTTTAAGTTAGAATATTCATGGTGCAGTGTGTTAACTGCAGAGGATATATTATATTGTGATTTTATCCTTAATACCCTGGAGAAATGCCTAATTTCTGGTGTGATCCAGTGTTTTTGAATGGATTTAGGGTGCTCAAATGGTACAAGGGGAAAGGCTGATGCAAAGTGACACAAAAACATTCTGTAGAACAGGTCAAATTTACTGTTCAGGGAGTTATTCTTGTCCAACAACTTCCAATTCTCTTGACTCTAGAGAAGTTGAAAGTGGCTGACATTAGTCACTATAGACCCTCTTTAATATGGTAGGGGCAACAGCAGATTTGCTAATTTCAGACACATTGAAAACTGACATAATTGCCCTGTGATCAGACAGAGCTGGGTTAAAAACAACAGTTTTAACTTGGGATTCTGGATAATCTCTGAAGATGTTATCCAACAGGGTATTAGAACTAGCTGTAACTCTTGTAGGATTATTCACCAAGGGTTTTAAGTTATAGGAGGCTAGTCGAGACAGCAGTTCTCTTTAATTATTTCCATCAGTTAGGAGGTTACAATTGAAGTTTCCTGTGAGTATTATTGTAGGCCTCTTAGAATAAATTGTCATATTATAGAGCAAATTGTCCAATTTATCAA